>NC_053392.1:516426489-516756807 GCF_905171765.1 Bufo bufo
CTAACCCCCCCACCTCTATTCAAGCTTGGCTTCTCCATTTTTACGTAGATGGCCTCCTTCACACCTTGGTTGTACCAATCGAGCCAAAACCTCTGGTCAAGATTCAGCCATGTACTTACATCTAAAAGAAACAGGTCACACCTTTGAGGACAGTCAAGTACGTGTTTTGGATAAGGAGGCCGATTGGTACAAACGAGGTGTGAAGGAGGCAATCTACTTAAAAATGGAGAAGTCAAGAGAATTCTTGTACAGTCACTCAAATTGAGAAAGCTCGTTGGAAGAACGAGTGAAACGTTTTCAAGAAATCTACAGTACGTCCAGTTGCCTTGATTTATTCTTTACAGATATACCATGACCTGGATAAATGGGAACCTTCACAGACTCAAGTTTTGAAGGCCCTTCTGGCTCAAAAGGTTTGGCAACATCAGGAGCCCTCACTTCAGAGAGGGTTTGCAATGGATTGCATCCTACTAGGGCATTTTCTGTGTGGCACTGCACACAATTTTTTTGCATTTCATCATTTCAGACTTTTACTAATAAAAAATGGTGGATCAGAGCTAAAAAAGCCAGCACTAAAGAATATAATTAAAAGGTAAGCAGTTTGTAAGAACCCAGCTACATTCTGACTTTGCTCATTGTGTCATCTACTTTATGTCAGATTTTAGTTACACGTGTCCTATCTACAGTACAGTATAATTATGACCAAACCTATTTAAGCAAGATGTTTTCAATTTAACACTTGAAATAAATGACCACATCTATTACAATTAAATAGCAATTTGAATTGCTTCCATTAACAGGCAATTTACAAAAGATTCCTATTCTTAAGGAACAAAGAGTGCAATTATGACTGACTCCAAAAACCATAATACCATTTTAATCTACTGAAAACACCAGTTTTCAGTTTTAAATATTGTTTTATAATTTGCTAAATTGTTTTAATTCTTTTGGTGCTAAAATGACATTGGGTTAATTATTTCATTATACAGATGTCCTCTATATTTTAATGTTTTATTAACATTTTTACTCTAACTCCCAGATAATCACAGTGTAGATCAGCTTAAGCTAAATATGTTTCAACACCATGAAATGAGGATTTAGAATGTGTGTTCACCTTTGAATATAAACTTACAATTAACATGAAAAAAATAAATAATAAGCTACATTAAAAGTTGAGGTGTAAGCAGATTAAGCTGGATCGCCATAAGGACTCGTGCAATTAATTTTTTTATTTTTTTACCTAGTGTAAACCTTTTATTGTCAAACACTGGAATAGAAGGGAAATGAAACCAGTTTATGACTGCTATACAGTATATCGAAAAGCATGGTATGGACAGTCTAGGAGCATTGAAAACAGATCATTGCTGTGGATCTTGTTGATTCATTTTTTTTTTAAATGTCCCACACAATATTTTGAAATGTCCCACACAAAGTTAAAGGTTTTCAGCACTACATGCCTCATTTTATCACCCGATATCAGTGGCCAACCACATAAGTGCAAACGACCTTATTGCCATGCATCCTATGACATTAGATATTTTTCTTAGCATATTACAAAATCAAACATATGCCTAATGAAATATATAATGTAAGTACAAATGTGCATTTCTACCGCTAAGGATATTTATACCCTGAATATCAGAACTTATATAAAACCCACAATACACTCTTTCATTCCTTTTAAACCAATAAACAGTTCTGATGTTGAGACCTTTGTAAAAATGGACAGGTAGTATTGTAAAATATGAAATTAAATTTTATTCTATTTTCTTTCCAGGATCATGGGGCAGAACTTCTAGAGTAGACACCTGGACTTCAGAAAACATCAGTCGGTAAACAACATACTGGCCCACAATTACTAATGTCCGTTCCTAGATTTTGGCTTAAATTGTGCCCAAAATGTGATGTAATTTGGCAATTCTTGGTTTAGAGAATTGTCTAGACCTAGCCCCCCAAAGGGGGCATAGCTTACCATAACTTGACTGAAAATGTGGCCTAATAAGCAACATTTTGTGCCAAAATTGTGCCAAAATGTTCTAAAAAATTCTGCATCAAACTACGCCAACCAGCATGTTAGACAAACGTGCGTATTCCTGCACCAAATCATCCAATCTGAGCCACAGTGATACATTTGGAGATGTTTAGACAGCCTGTCTAAATTTATGCAATTCACAGGATTAGTAAGTCTTCCTCACACTGTTTTATAAGAGAGGTTTGTGTGCATGCTCTGTGCCATATGCTTTGGTCACTTGACTGGGAGGAGGAACAGGGAAGAGTAGCTACCTTCTCACCTAACAGGGGCAACACAGAGGCTCAGTGTTTGGCATTGTTGCCTTGCAGGACTGGTGTTGTGGGATCAAATGTGAGGGCAAATGGTTTTCCTGTGTTTGTGTGGTCATCTCCTCTTAATCCTATTTCCTCCCACACCAAAAAATGGTAAATGTTGGTCAGTGTGAAAACAATATTTCAGGATTTTCTCTTTCAATAGATAGCAAACTTAAAACAAACTTAAAAACATTAACATTTCAAAAAAAGTGAACAATGTTCTTACAATAGATTTCTAATCCTTTTGGGGGTGCATACAAAAGCATGTGAGATTGACTTAGTTTAATTTTATAGTACTACTAGCTGAAGGACCCGGCTTCGCATGGGTATATTTGTGACATCTACAGTACCCCGCCCCCTTAACAGTGACCTCCACAGCCCCCCACAGTGCCCTGTCTCCTTAAAATAGAGTGAAAGTCAGTCAGTGAAGTGCAGTCAGGTCAACATAAGTTTAGTCTGAAGACAAGGAAAGCTAACTTCAGAGTCAGGCACAAAAGTCAGACTCTTCAGCCAGACTGCAGAGTCAGACAAAGGAGCTGGCTAACCAAAGATAGGGCTGGACCTGCTGAACCCAGGAGCCACGTAATCTGACAAGTAGCTACTCCTCTGAGTTGTGCGCAGACCAAGGGTAAACCTTTAGAGAGGAATAACAGAAACCCAGAGTGTTGAAGAGTATAAGGAGAGACTAGTGAAGACAAGAGTGTTACCTCAGCCAATGAACTTCATTAGCTCCCAGAGTGAGACAGAAGTTGGTCTATGGTGCCTTTTCACAGTCTTCAGTGAAGTACCACCTGTAAGCAGAGCCGTATTCCTCTATGGACAGTTTGGATGTATTATTGGAAATAGTGAGTAAGCCAAAAAGCCAAGATATACACTCACCTAAAGAATTATTAGGAACACCTGTTCTATTTCTCATTAATGCAATTATCTAGTCAACCAATCACATGGCAGTTGCTTCAATGCATTTAGGGGTGTGGTCCTGGTCAAGACAATCTACTGAACTCCAAACTGAATGTCAGAATGGGAAAGAAAGGTGATTTAAGCAATTTTGAGCGTGGCATGGTTGTTGGTGCCAGACGGGCTGGTCTGAGTATTTCACAATCTGCTCAGTTACTGGGATTTTTACGCACAACCATTTCTAGGGTTTACAAAGAATGGTGTGAAAAGGGATGCTAGAGGATGCTAGAGGTCAGAGGAGAATGGGCCGACTGATTCAAGCTGATAGAAGAGCAACGTTGACTGAAATAACCACTCGTTACAACCGAGGTATGCAGCAAAGCATTTGTGAAGCCACAACACGCACAACCTTGAGGCGGATGGGCTACAACAGCAGAAGACCCCACCGGGTACCACTCATCTCCGCTACAAATAGGAAAAAGAGGCTACAATTTGCATGAGCCCACCAAAATTGGACTGTTGAAGACAGGAAAAATGTTGCCTGGTCTGATGTGTCTCGATTTCTGTTGAGACATTCAAATGGTAGAGTCCGAATTTGGCATAAACAGAATGAGAACATGTATCCATCCTCTGATGGCTACTTCCAGCAGGATAATGCACCATGTCACAAAGCTCGAATCATTTCAAATTGGTTTCTTGAACATGAAAATGAGTTCACTGTACTAAAATGGCCCCCACAGTCACCAGATCTCAACCCAATAGAGCATCTTTGGGATGTGGTGGAACGGGAGCTTCGTGCCCTGGATGTGCATCCCTCAAATCTCCATCAACTGCAAGATGCTATCCTATCAATATGGGCCAACATTTCTAAAGAATGCTATCAGCACCTTGTTGAATCAATGCCACGTAGAATTAAGGCAGTTCTGAAGGCAAAAGGGGGTCCAACACCGTATTAGTTTGGTGTTCCTAATAATTCTTTAGGTGAGTGTATGTACTGGCCGTATTAGGTTTATTCATGTATACTCCACACCTGGAAGATAGACAGTCAGCCATAATTTATAATAACCCGAGTGTGACCAGAGTCAATACCTCACCAAGAGCCTGTTATTAGGATTACAGATACAACTAACTTGTGATGTCCTTTGAATGGATCGCAACTACCGCTTTACATTGCAATAATCTGTACATCTACCTCAAGGCAATTTATTAATTTGTTTATTCAAAAGGACCCCTCTTTATTTTACCACCTCATTCGCACCCAAGCGTGCTGGTGTCACAACATCAGGGACCCTGCCTTCCCAGCACCTTAAATCCTGTTCCACCAATGGCACCTCAACGAACATCTGGCAGGAGATCCCTCAAAATAAGAGTAGGCCCCAATGGAATCCAATGCCATTCTTTCCGTCACTGGGTGCTGGACCAGGGAGCTCTTCAGGAAACAGTGAGCACCAACTACTACCCCCATCAGGCCACCCACACTCACGTGGGCCCCTGCTGCCCGGTCGCTGCACAAGTTCATGCTTGCTTACTTTTGGATTTGTGCTTACTATCAAGAAACATTCAAACCTCCTGTAAACATTGCTTTTTCTTGCAAATACAGAATGTAAAATCCCCTAAGGGTGACAGGTAAACCAAATTAATCTAAAAAATATGAGCATCACAGACTGATCTATGTGTGTTTTTCAGGACTACTCCTGGAGCTTCGCAGGAAAAACAGATTGGAAAAGATGGTTTTCTGTCTAGAGATTAGGATTCTGCTATAATGTATTTTACTTAAGTTGCTTACTTACTGAACTTTTCTAATATTATTTTATTTAAATAATTGAATAGCAGTAGGGGGGATTTTTATAGGTTGTGATATAACATAAATTGGCCAACTGATAAATGGCCCTAGAACGCAAGAGAACTTTTAAGAAACTTGCTTACGATGGCACAATCTTCCGTGCTAACTGCTGAATACAACAAGGCTCAATTTTCCACAATTATGTTCTACTTGTCTATCACAATACTGTCAATCAGGCTTATATTTATTCTCTACTGTGAAAGCAATAAATGGCGAATAAGAAATGTACCTGAAAACAAACGTTGATGTTAGAAATCTGAGAATTGTGCTCAGTCCGAGATAATTATGGTGTAGCTGAGGTAACATTGAACCATCTCTGTTTCTGTTTTCTTTGCCTCGATAAAGTTATTTTCTTCTTTACAAAAATATGTGCGAATAAACTTTCATGCTAAATTGGCACCAACAAGGTGTGATCTATTGTAAATTGCACAATTATTAAAAAAGGGACGTGGAAAAGCAAGCTACTATGTCTAACTCAACAGCCTAATCAAAACTACAGTGAGGAACAGAAGTTATGTTCAGCAGTGCAAGACAAATAAATTCTTTAAAAATCATACAATGTATTTTCCAGATTTTTTTTATTTTTTATTCTGTCTCTCAGAGTGGGAATGCACCTACAATGTGAATTTGCATTGGGAGAACTTGCAAAATTGCAGGGTGTTCAAATGCTGGACATATTCTACAGCGGTGCATGTCTGACTCTGTAAATAGAAGTGACCTGGTCTGGTGTGTATAAAAAGAGGGTAGCTAGTCTGGGGTCAGCTAAGTATTGCATCCCCTTAACCTATCAACACACCCTTTTTTATAGAGACACGCCCCATACTGTAACAAGACTAACATTACAGATAATATTGCAAATTCCAAATAATACCACACCACTATGACCTTAGCAATTTAGGTCGCAGTCATTATTAATTATGTTTAAACCCTTTCTCAGTGACTTATAGGTGATGTCTCTGACTGGAATCATACTCTTTCCTTTTTTTTTTTGTCCTGCACAGATCACTATGCTGACGTCTCCTGACCACAACTTGTTCCTGCATAACTTGACACACAGAACACACCTATTTAGTAATAATGCCTCCTTTTATTCTCCACTCAATAATCATCCCCATCTAAGCCTCAGCCCCACTCAGTAGTAATAATGCCTCCTTTTTTCCTCCACTCAGTAATCCCCCTCTCATTAATCATTCCCATCTACAGTAGGCCTCAGTCCCACTCAGTAGTAATTTCCATTTAGGCCCCAACAGATATAATACCATCTGAACATATAATGACCCTCAGTAGTGCATTCTTTATATATAATGCCCCCCTGTAGTGACCCTTTACATATAATGCCACCCAGTAGTAACCTCTTTACATGATGCCTCCCAATAATGGCCTTTTCACATATAATTCCTTCTGTACATTTAATGTTCCCTTCCTCCCCGTAGTGCCCCCAGTAGAGCCCACAAAAAAAAAATAATAATAATAATAATACTTACCTTAATCCCACCGTCTGCAATGCAGTCCTCTTCCGGCTTACGGCCCTGACTGCCTGTTTCCCAGTGCAGGTGGTTGCGATGTAATGCACAGGGTCTCAAGCTGTGACCATCCTGCACCATTCTACTGCCTCATAGGGCTCAAACATAGTGGTGTTCAGCCTATAAGGCTGAACGGCAGGGACAGGAACTATTGGCTTCTGCCATCCACTCTAGTACAACCTTCCAATTAGGTGCCAGGAGCTACCACCCACCTTCCTCCCTTCCCATGCAACACCACTGTTTAAAGGATCTATATTATTTAGTGCCCCTGGTCTAGGGTCTGTATTTTAAGGGGATCTGGTCAAGGATTTGTAAACAGGAGTGTGGCCCGGAATCTATATAAAGTGGGGTCTGGTCTTAGGTCTACATATTTATTGAAGGGTCTAGTGTGTGGTCATTATTTTTTTTAGGGGTCTGCTTATGTGGTCTGTATTCATTTTGAGATATGAGAATATTCAGGAGGGTGGGGGATCCACTCGTGAAATTTTTGCCATGCTCAAGACCAATTGTAAACATGATTTTTAGCCCATATTGAGTATAATGCAATCATTTTAAAATAAATTGTCCCCAAAGGTGTACATATGTAGCCTTTAAAATAAGGGTGGTCGAACATATCTCCGGCTCAATTTCTAATGCTTACACATTTAAATGTTGTGTGTCAGGGGCCTCCAAACATTTTTTGGAGTTTAATCCAGGTAAAGTTCTAATTCAAGGCATAGAAAAGGTTAAAAAAAAACTTTTGACAATGGATGTTTAAAGTGGTTTTCAATGAGTTATTATTATTTATATTTTTTTAATTCTCCCGCACCCAGCAGGACCTGTGAAGGGAACTATACTAACCTGCTGCTCAGTTCCGCCTCTGTGGGTCCCAGGCACTTCCGGCCCCCACATATAAACATCCTGCACAGATTGAGTTACGTATGCCGCTGCAGCCAATGGGGGAGATTTATCAAAACTCATGGAATGGAAAACTGATTTAGTTGCTCATAGCAACCAATCAGATTCCACTGTTCATCTTTGAGAGCTTCTTTGGAAAATGAAATAATCATTCGAATTGGTTGCTATGGGCAACTAAACCAATTTTCCTTTACACCTGTTTTGATAAATCTTCTCCAATGACTGGTTTCAGCAGTGAAATGACCCCAAGCAGCATATCGCTGCTGGATCACATGCCACTTGGGGACACGTCAACGCTGAGGGCATTCATTGGCTGCAGCAGCCCATGTGACCCCATCCAAGTAGGAAGTGTACATGTGGGAATTGATAGCATAGTGAAGACAGTCTGGAAACAATGGGACGTGGATAGGGAATAATTGTTATTAGTGGCACAAACCGGACTCGGACTGGCCCACAGGGGAACAGGTGAATTCCACGGTGGGACCCTGACAAAGGTGGGCCCCCAGTCCCCCATGACACCATCTCAAATAACCTATATCAATATAAAAAAGTGGGCAGATTATTTAACAAACTATCCAGTTTGTTATTATAGAGATGCATCGGAAGGCTAAGAAGACCTCTAGGAACAGAGGCAGGCCAACCCAACAGAGGCAGGCCAACCAATATCCTCTTCCTCTAGAACTTACCTTTTGAAGATGTTGCAGAGACCCCCATAACCAATCATCTTGTAGCATCTTGTTGATGTCTGCCACTGTGTGAATAGGTAATGCTGTATTTGCCTGTAGCTATACAGTGGTCCCCCATAAAAAATTTAACTGGGGGGCCCTAGGCATCCCAGTCCGACACGGGCACAAACTCTTTCATCAGTACTGTTGCTAGGTGACCTTCAAAGCTTTTCAATGAAATTAAGACAAACATACTTAGTATTCAATGATAACTATAAATAAAAATTGATTTATCTTACTTTGCAAGAGATTGCAATTAATTGTAAATGAAAATACAGTACTAGGTGCAGATATGTGGCTGTGTGAAAAGGACACAATGCATACTGTACATTTACTGCTTAAAAATGCTTCCACGGCTATCCTAAAATAGTCATGACCTTATTGAGCTCAAAAACTAACAGGCAGCAGATTTTGAATTCTGCAGTTATCAGTGTCTTTGAAGTGACTCAGTCACAGATGGATCAATGCAGACCATTGAAGATGTCATCTGAAGAGGAACTCATTATTATGGAAATACAGTATTTTACAGCGCAGATATATCCAAGAACACATCAGTTAGAGTACACAAACATTGACAGCATCCAGAGTGGAAATGTTCAGGTGCCGCAGTGTTCTCTGACCTATGGCTCTCCTGCTGTTGTAAAAGCATGTGCCTGTCAGGGCATGGTGGAAGTTGTAGTTTTGCAAGAGTTAAGAAGTCATAGACCGGGGAACTCTATTGTATCATATCAAAGAGACTCTCTCCTATTGTTCCATTAGTTCCCATAAACTGTAGTACATGACTAGTACTGACATTTCCTACTATATACTGTTTTAAAATGTGGCTCCATTGTATTGATTTTAGAATTAGGGAATTGTTAATTTATACCTTTTCTACACTGAATATGCAGAATCTCTAAAATGCAATGCATTATATTCTGATCAATGAAAGGAAATCCCCATCTATGGGATGAATTGTTTTATAGGAGTTTTAAATGTACACTCAAAAAATAACACATCCAGATAGAAATGTCATGGCAGGGCTTCCAACTGGCATTTTTCAGCAGGATAATGCTTGACCACACACTGATAGGGTTTCCCCCTGGATGTCTCCTCCAGATTGCAACACTTCCTTGGCCTTCAAAGTTGCCAAATTTATCGCTGATCTAGAAATTAAGACACCATTTGGGACACCAGCTGTATATGGCGCATATTTTGTGTAACAGAATCTGCTGCAAATGTTAGGCTGCATTTATTTGGTAAGTTATTTCCATCAGGTAGGTCTCTTTCAGATGACCATATGAATGGGTCTGCAATCTGTTCCGCAATTTATTTGAATGGTGCCGTTCCGCGGCCTCGCAAAAAACATATCGCGGTCAAGAATAGTCATTTCTATCATAAAGCCGGCCATGTGTGGTCTGCAAAATGCAGAACTCACATGGCTGGTATTCGTGTTTTGCGGATCCGCAATTTGCGTACTGCAAAACTCTACGGCTGTCTGAATGAGCCCTTATGGTGAGACAAAACCCCGTAGTGAAACCTACTCAGAGATAATGTATAATGGAAAGACTTGCACCTAGAGATGAGCGAATTTCTCAAAAATTCGATTTGGCCGGTATGCCAAATTTTCCGAAAAAATTTGGTTTGGTCTGAATTTATTTATTAAAAAACTGCTATTTCCTGGCTGCAGAGAGCCTTTATAGTGGTGTAGAACACTGTGCCTTGCAGTAACATGCATAGGGAGTCTGCTGTAGTAGTGAAAGAATACTGTGAGTCAGTATGACATATAGATGACAGGCGTCGCTCTTAGAATTACTGCACAATTTACTTATTTAGGCAGTTACGGGGCCAAAACTGACCAAATAACTCAAGTGTGAACTCAGCCTTACAGGTCAATGTTAGCGCCAGGTATAAAGAACCGTGCAGAGGCCCAAGATCCTACTATAGCGTGAAAGAGCGCACTCCTTTTACACCAATTCACTGATTCTACATAGATTTCTACAGAACCTGTTCTATTAAATGCTTATAAAAGTAGAGCTCCCCGACAGAGTGGAGAGGGTGTCAGCAGTAAGTTTGTGTTGACGTCATTGATTATTTTGCCCTTCCTCTGATCCGTCAGAACAATAACCACCAAAAAACTGATCCTGTCTGTGGAGCATCCGCCTTCACTCGGTCAGCATTTGGTCAGTAATCCATCACTATTGCTAAAGCCAAATTCTGATGCAAAATAGGGACCATGTCATGCAGGCCTTACAGCTGTTACATAGACAGGATCTTTTGTGCTTCTCATTTTTCCTTCAGTCATGAAGTGGGGAGGGTGGGAACAGCATGAGTAGTCCACAGAAAGGCCCTATGACAAAGTGTAGAGGTGGCAGCAGCATCAGGAGGCCACAGAGTGGCACAATGACAGAGTGTGGAGGGGCGGCAGTAACAGCATCAGGAGGAGGCCACAGGGTGGCACAATGACAGTGTGGAGATGGCAGCAGCAGCAGCATCAGGAGACCTGAGTGGTGAGGTGGCAGCAGCATCAGGAGACCACAGAGTGACCCGTTGACAGAGTAGGGAGGTGGGTGGCAATACCAGTATCAGCTGAAGATGGTAGATGTAAGAAGGAGCACTTGGCATCAGATGTGTGGCATCAGGCAGGTGGCAGCATCAGAATAGTAGCTAAAGCAGGTAGCCCGAATAAACTGGTCTCTTTTGTCAAAGTGTTGGTGTGGCACCATGGATCATCTAGTCTGATGCATCAGGCATTGGTGGGTGGAAATCCTGGTTGATCCACGCCTGATTCATCTTGACAAAGTTCAGTCTCTCCACATTTTGGGTGGACAGGCGAGTTCTTCTTGGGGTAAATATGGCCCCTGCTGCACTAAACACCCGCTCTTATTCCACACTACTGGCCGGGCAGGACAGCTTTTTCAGGGCAAACTCTGCCACAAATCCAGTTTGGCTGTCCAGTAGTCCAGCAGATCTTCAATGTGGGGTGGCAGGGTGCTGTCCAAGTATGCCACCACCTGCTGGTTCAGGTCCTGCTCCAGGTCTAGCCGCTGCTGCTGCTGGTGAGTACTTTCTTCACTAGGCGTGTGAAGAAAGCTGCTCATCAGCAACTCTAGAATCAAGTTGCTGCTGATGGAGCTGGTACATGGCAAAGGAATGTGAGTGCAGAGGGCACCCCGGTCAGATCTGCAAAAGGATTGACGATGGGGCAGATAGGCAGCGGCTGACTGACTACATAGGATGACTCTATAGTAGTTCAGTTTGTCCTCCCTCTCTGCAGGTGTAAAAAAGGCCCCTATTTTGACTGGCAGCGATGGTCCAACAAGGTGGACAGCCAGAAGTCATTCCTCTGCCGAATGATGACAATTCGGCTGTCACTATGCATCGGGCCATTTGTGCAAGGGACTCAGAGGGACTCCCTACCTTCATCTCCACTGCATACTGCCACGGTGCATATCAGCCTATGTTGGGGGATGCCGTTCTGCCGCTGCAGCTCAAGGAGGGTGTGCTTTGCGGTGTACGAGTGGTTGAAGTGCATGCAAAGATTCCTGGCTATTTTTAGGATGTCTTGCAGATGGGTGGAAGACTTCAGGAACTGCTTGACAACCAGATTGAACACGTGTGCCATGCAGAGCACATGGCTCAGCCCTCCTTGACGCAGCGCCAACACCATTTTTTCCCTGTTATCAGTCACCATGGTTACGATTTTGAGTTGTCATGGAGAAAGCCAGGATTCGATTTCTTGATGAAGGACACTGAACAGTTCCTCCCCTGCGTGACTCTGTTCACCCAGGCTAACGAGGTGCAGAACGGTGTGACACCGCCGTGCCCTGCATATGTGGTATGCTGGAGGGGCACTGTGAATTGTCCATGCAGTGGAGGCTGAGGACACGGTGGAGGATGAGGAGGCAGAGGAGGACATTTTTGCAGGACCAAGTTCGTGAGAACGTGGAGGCGGAAGTGGCATCACCTGGCCAAGTTGCTGGTGTGGCTGTGCAGGACCCACATTCACCCAGTGGGCCGTAAAGGACATGTATTGTCCCTGACCGTAGTTACAGCTCCACACATCGGTGCTGCCATGCACTTTGCCACACACCGACAGACTCAAGGACTGGCCCACCTTCTGTTTTACATGTGTGTGAAGGGCTGGTAATGCCTTTTTGAAATGTAGTGTCCCACTACGTAAAGGTGGGCACTACTAAGGGTTATGTTGCTACCACCTCCTGTGGGAGATTGGTATTTTGTATTGCATTGTAATGTGTAATGCCATGTTAATTCCTGTGTACCAGGCCTGTTAGGGGTGTAGTTTCTCCTCCCAAGCTGTAGAGGGAGCTAGGGAACCCCCTAGTATATATAGTTAGGCCCAGACAGGAAAGAGTTAGTTCAGTCTAATCCAGGAGTAGCTCAGTCTAGCCTGCCTGAGGTCCCTGAGCAAGAGAAGCTCAGAAGTTAATCCAGGGGACAGAAGTTACCTCCTGAAGATATATAGCACCTTTAAAAGTACAGTGCAGAACCACTTTTATCCAGCCAAATCGAAAACTGAAGGGCAGAAGGATATTTACAGCAAGAGGATATATACCAGAGGAAAGTTTCCCTACCCAAGGATAAAGCCAGCAATAGGGCATACGGGCCTTGGTGAAAGCCAGACAGGATCTTAGGAAAGTACAGCCTGATCTGTAAGTGTTATTACCTCTCAGTATCTTGCAAAGACTTTGCCTGCCATTTGTATGAAGCCTGCCTGTATTCAACATTATACATATGGAACTAACTGAAGACTGTATATAGTTGGACTGTTCAGTAAAAAGAAGTTCTGGTTCACTGCAACTTTGTGTACCTCAATTATTCCTACAACAAATCGGTGTGCCACCGTTACCGGCACTGGCGTCACGAACTTTAAGGGATCTTGCCACAGGCACACTAAGCCTACAACACCCAGGGCACCTCACCTACCACCTGGCCTGGTTCCTATGCACAGAGAGTGCTCCAGAGGATCCATGTGCCAGTCTCTCCATCACTGCTGTACACCTGCCCAGGGTATATAAAAACTGTGAGTACCAAGAGCAACCCTCGGTTTGTTAATTACCCCTTTGACCTCACATTCGCTCACCCTGCAGGGCTGCGTACTGCATATTTTGGCATCATGAACAGGATGCGATTATTCCTACGCCATAGTGGAATCTGAACTGTGTGCCATTATTGCCTATCAAGTTATAAATGCCCTATCTGTTTATTTGAAAATTGTTGGGCCAAAGAACTGTGAAAAGTCGCGGTGTGAAAACTGTACATTGTGGACTGTTTGCTGCTTCCTAAGTCACCGCTTGCTGTCAGCGAATTGACAGCCTTATGCTTAAAGATGGCAACTTAAGCTGACTGCATAATAGTTGCGCCATCGTTGTGTCCCTCTGGCGCGAAAAAGAAGGAAAGATACCGCCCTGCCTGTAAAGAAGATACCGCCTACCTCGAATCCTGGCGCTCAGAGAGGCCGCGCCTATCTCCTGACGCTGCATGTGGGACCTCCGCATGACGTAATCTCGTACCTCGCGAGACCTGGACTGCGCATCACCGGAGTGAGTAAACCTTCGGTACTAACCGATTCCTTTGTATTCAAGTACCGGGAGGATTCCGATCCTTACAGGGAGACTGTGGGGAGGTCCCTCGTTAGTAATAAGAGACCTAATCCAGGGGAAAACACATACAATTCGGATTTTGGCCTGCTCCGCCACTCCTTAAAGAGCCATACCCACTCCGGGGTCACCGTTAGCAACGGCCCAAGAAAGTGAAGTCCAGCGTGAGTCTGCCTACAGAACTTGTCTCCATAGACCACGCCATGTCCGCACCTGAGGGAACGGGGCAGGTGGCCCCCAATGAGCCTTCTGTAATTCACGCAGATGAGAACAGGGCACCCGCCACTGAGGCAGCATCCAGTCTGATGCCGCTGACCATGCCATATTATTTCGGGGCCCCCTGTTTCCCGCAATATTCTAGGGAAGCCCACAAACTGAAAGACTTTAAAGACCAGATCCTGGCCTTATTCCGGCTCTATCCTATCTCCGCTGAGCAACAAATGGAGATCCTCTTAGCACAGTTAGAAGGGGCCGCCCGCAGAGAGGTCATGTCATGGCCCAGCTCTGAAAAAAATAACATAGAACAGATCTTTGATCACCTCGGCACCACATTTGAAGCTAGGACGGTGTCAGAAGTTAAGATGCGATTTTTCAGCCGGAAGCAACAACCCACTGAGTCACTGCGCGATTTTGCCTTGTCCCTGCAGGAGACCTTGAGGGCCGTGGTCCAGGTGGACCCCAGGGAGGCTGAGGACCAGGACCAGACTCTGAGAGAGCAGTTTATCGCGGGTGTGAATGCTGAACATTTAAAGGGCCAGCTGAGGATGCTGTCGGCCCAACACCCCACTTGTGCGTTTTTGAACTTTAAAGAGCTGGTGTCACGAGGGTGTCAAGAACCATGCCTGACTCTGTTATACCCGGGGTCGGGAAGTCGCAGCGGTTGGCTGCACGCTCTATGTAATATACTGTAGGGCTGTTTCCTTATGGTAGCTTTCTGGGTTTGCTTTGCAAACCCTTTTGGCTCACTCAGGGATCCGTAGCTCCTTCTCCTCAGCTGTTCCTTGTCCAGCACTCCCAAACCTCCTTATATTCCCCTCTGGTTGCCAGATATAGAGCTTCCTGCCTGGACATCTATTCTGACCCTCTGGAGCTGTGTTGCTGCGTTCTCTGGTAGTTGGTCCAGAACGCTACCCTCCGGATCCCTGTTGGACCTTTGTGGTCTATTGTGGTCGCCCACCTGGGTGTATGTGTTTGTCTGTTTTGTCTGTCCTCTCCCTGGTGTTTCCTTCTTAGTGACAGTGGTGTGGACTAGCGATCCCACCGGCCCGTTCACTATCTAGGGCTCATTTTAGGGAAAGCCAGGGTTTAGGCACGTGATCGCCGCACGGGTGAGGAACCCATCTAGGGACGTCAGGGCAGTCAGGTGCCAGCCGCAAGGTGAGTTAGGGGTCACCACCTTTCCCTCTCCCTTGGGCAGGGCTTTCCCTTTTTCCTCCCTGTGCATGACGCCGGTCATTACAGCTGGCCATCAGCATCCTTGGTCAGAATCCGCCCACAGGGCCGGCGGCCTCCCTTGAACCTCACGCCTGCCAGCCAAAAATTATTGATGTGAAACCGTCCGGAGCCAGTCAAGCTACCCAAGCTGCAGTAACAGATGTGGTGGCAGCGTTAATGGAGCAAGTTAACCATCTCACTAAGAGCCTGGAAAAGGTGCGCAGGAAAATAGAGGAATGTGAAAGACCGTTGTTATTGGAAGACGAAAGCCCCCTTCCTCAAAGGCTCCTACCGCCTGCATATAAAGAGGTCTACCCCAAAGAACCCGATGGGCGACCGAGTTACAGGTCTAAGAATCACAAGCAGCCTGTCTGCACCTATTGTAAAAAATAGCCATACCGAATCAACGTGTTGGCAGTTAAACGGGCCACCCCCGAGGCCGAGGACCGCCCCTTGGGAGGTAGAACAGTAGGTCCAAAGGATCCAAGTTGGATGCCCCGATACCTTTTGAAGCCCTGCTGGATACTGGGTCTCAGGTCACCACCATCCAACGACCCACCTTTGACAAATTCTGGGATTCAAGTCTCCTCACCCAGCCACCGGAATCCTGGCTGGATATCATTGCTAGCAACGGCAAGCCGGTGAAAGTCCATGGGTACTGGGAACCTACCCTTCAGGTGGGAGAAGCCACCTTACCACAGCAAGGTGTGATTGTGGTGCAAGCCGGAGATAAAGGGCACACCCCGTGATCTTAGCGACTAATGTCTTTAAAAATTGTTACTCCGATGTGCTTGAGGCACTGAACCAATCCATACCTTCAGCTTCACCTGCTTCTAAAAGAGTCATTCAAAAGACTATAAGTGTACTGTGTGCTCAGCAAAAATTTGCGAATGGAAACGGAGAAATCTGTACTGCCCGGATACGGGATAACCGGCCGGTAATCCTGCAACCGAATTATCAGATCATTCTGTGGTGCCGTGCTGTAATAGGGATTCAGGGACAAAACTATCAAGCCCTGGTGGAGCCTATCCAAATGGAGAATCATCCCTTCGTGCGAGCAGCCATGAGCCTGGTGACCGTATCTCAAGGTAAAGTGCCTGTCCGTTTGATTAATTTCGGTGATCACCCTGTTACTCTCTCTAAGCACTGCCCTGTTGCTCAGCTTTTCCAGGTATCCTTCCAGGATGTTATCCGTCTACCTGCCACGGAGACGTCTCAAACCGCACAGAGCAGCAGCGCCCCTGCCAGCGTCTCTTCAGTATCCTGGTGGGAGGAACTTCATGTGGGGAACGAATCCACCCCGAAGGATCATAAAGAGGAAGTCCTGAATCTGGTGAAAGAACACCACTAGGCCTTTAGCAAGCACTCCACGGACTATGGAGAGGTCAGTGTAATCAAACACACCATACCTACTGGCTCTCATCCTCCTATCAAGGAGAGATACAGACCCATACCACCTACTACCTATCAGTCCGTAAAAGAGATGATACAGGAAATGAAGGACTCTAATATAATCCGGGACAGTCATAGTCCCTGGGCTGCGCCCCTAGTTCTTGTTCGTAAAAATATGGCAGCATTAGGTTATGCGTGGACTATAGAAAAATCTATCAAATTACCCACAAAGACGCTTATCCGTTGCCACGCATTGAAGAGTCTTTGACTGCCCTGGGGTCATCAGCCTACTTCTCGACTCTGGACCTAACCAGTGGATACTGGCAGGTACCTATGGCCCCGGAAGACCGGGAAAAGACCGATTTCACTACGCCTATGGGCCTGTTTGAATTTAACTACATGCCTTTCGAACTGTGTAACGCTCCAGGGACATTCCAGCCGTTGATGGAGCGTTGTTTAGGCCATAAGAACTTTGAGACTGTATTGCTATACTTGGATGACGTCATTATCTACTCCAAGACATATGAGGATCATTTAAAACATCTGGCTGAAGTGTTTCAAGTCCTCATTAAATATGGCCTTAAAATCAAGCCGTCCAAGTGCCATCTGCTGAAACCAGCGGTAAAGTACCTGGGACACATTGTTAGTGCAGAAGGAGTCCAGCCTGATCCTGATAAACTTGCTGCTGTCCGTAATTGGCCTACTCCTACCACCGTGAAGGAGGTGAGAAGTTTGCTCAGCTTTGCAGGATATTACAGACGCTTCATCCCGCATTTTGCACAGATTGCGGATCCGATCCAGGAACTCCTAAGGGGGCATCCTAAAAAGAGTCCAAAGACTCTTATTCCTGTTGAATGGAATGAAGAACGGGAGATTGCCTTCCAGCTCCTAAAGAAGAAGCTGACTGAACCCCCTGTCCTGGGTTACCCGGATTATCAGAAGCCGTTTCACCTCTATACGGATGCCAGTAAAAGAGGCCTGGGAGCCATGTTGGCTCAGGTGCAAGACAACAAAGAGAGGGTGATTGCCTACGCCAGCAGATCCCTGAGGGGAGCTGAGAAAAACGATCATAATTATAGTTCCTTCAAGCTGGAGTTCCTTGCTTTAGTGTGGGCTGTGACTGAAAAATTCAAGGACTACCTTGCTGCCACTCCGTTTGTCACCTTCACTGACAACAACCCCCTGGCCGCATCTGAATACGGCCAAGTTAGGGGTCTGGGCAAAGATGGGCCTCCCGCCTTGCCAACTATGACTTCACGGTGAAATACCGGGCCGGCCGCTCAAATGATAATGCTGATGCCCTGTCTCGACTTCCCACTACAGAAGCACCAGATGAACCAAAGGATGCCTGGGAAGAAGTGGAGATGCCGGTGTTTTACAACAAATTTGCTCAGCAAGATAATGTTCACACTGAAAATCACTCAGCTGCTGATCCCTCTCCACCGAATAATCCTAAATCCAGGGGAGAACAAGAAAGGTGGATTAAGCTCCAGTCAGAAAGTAGAGTCCTCGGTGAACTGCTCAACTTCCTTACTAGTGAAAGAACTCCTGAAAGAGTCCGCAAGAAGAGTGCAGACCCAGAACTATTGAAATTGTGGAGACATCGCCACCAACTCTTCCTTCAAAAAGGCCTGTTGCTAAGAAGGAGCCTGGATCCAGTGTCCTGCGATAGGGTGTACCAGATCCTCATACCACGTCGAGACACTAGTCTTGTATTAGAGGTGTATCACAACCGGTCTGGATATTTCGGTGTGCAGAAAACTGAGGCCACCATTCGCAGAAGCTTCTACTGGTTTGGGATGAGAGAAGACATTGAAAAATGGTGCCGGGAATGTACTGCCTGTGCCGTCGGGAGAAGTGAACGCCATGACCAGAGAGCGCCTCTCCATCCTATCGTGAGTAAGGCTTCCCTGGAGCTTGTTGCCATTAATCATGTGAAGTTGGAGCCAAGTCGCTCATGTTATACTTATGCCATGACCATTATTGATCACTTCACTAAGTTTGTTGTAGCAGTGCCTGTAAAGGACCTGACAGCCAAGACTGCGGCGGAAGCATTCTGGAAGCATTTCCTCCTGCCCTACGGCTGCCCAGAGAGAATCCTCACCGACCAGGGGTCTGCGTTTGAATCACAGTTGTTCCAGGAGATGTGCCTGCTACATAACTGCCAGAAGGTCCGGACCACCGCCTATCATCCGCAAGGTAACGGACTCTGTGAAAAAATGAATCAAACTCTCATCGAAATGTTGAGAGCAGTGCCCCCTGAGACAAGGGGTAATTGGCCTACTCTGCTGCCACAACTTATGTATACATATAACAATACAATTCACTGCTCCACCGGGTACACACCCTTCTATTTGATGTTCGGCCGTCAAGGGAGGCTACCTGCTGACCACTCCCTGGACGTGCAAGTACCCGATATCATCAACCCACTACCAAAGACTGATTGGGTGGTGGAGTATCAAAGACGTCTCCTTAATGCCAAAGAGATTTTTCAGAAGCGCATGGAAAGTGCCCGAGAGTGGCAGCAGAGAGACTATGACCTGGCTGCTCATGCAAAACCACTTGCTATGGGAGACGTGGTGTGGTTGAAGAATAACCACCGAACCAGCAAGCTGGACAGTAAGTGGGAGAGGACTTCCTACATCATAACTAATATTCCTAATGCTGAGACCCACGTTTACCAAATTTCTAAGGAAGGTAAAGGCTCCCAGATCGTACACAGGAATCGTTTAAAGCCCTGCATAGAAGGAGAAACTGCAGCAGGGGGCATTGAGCTAGAGTCTCCTGAACCAGAGTCGTCAGCCCAACCTGTTGATCCTATGCAGGCTGTTAAAAACCTGTTACATGACAAGGAGCCACTTCATTGGTTCCTCACACCCTAGTTAAACTTGGTGGTACCGGCTCCAGTTCCTGCTAGTCCTCAACCCCAGGATGACCTGTCCCAGGGTATACCTGAAAGGGCCCCAGAGCCTGTGGATTCCTCTGGCCCCCCTGAACCAAGGCAGGAAGAGCCTCTGCCAGTAAGGAGGTCCACGCGGCATACTAAGGGGCACCTACCTGTGAGATTCGGAGACTACGTTGTTGACCACAAACTCTTTGAACTCCTCACGGGAAACCCCTGTTTAACTGTCTACAAGACCCGGGTACAGACTCATTTTGTTCTTTTGAGCCTCCAGGAACTTATGTTATATTTGTATTTTATTATTATGGACTATCCTGGTTATTCCTGATACGATGTGCCAGGTCAGAGCCCCTATTCCCTGTTCTATCCTGTGAAGAGAACGACGCCCCTTTTCACCGCACTTGTTCCTTTGCCAGCGGAGCTGCCTGATATTTTCATTGCAAATGTAGTGATTGTTGTATATGCCTGTTTTGCATTTCTGTCTTTCAGGTCACAGTTTCCAGCTGGGCGGGCCCCCTGTGTTGCGCCGAGGACGGGCAACCTCAAAGCAACGGGTTATGTAGTGTCCCACTACGTAAAGGTGGGCACTACTAAGGGTTATGTTGCTACTACCTCCTGTGGGAGATTGGTATTTTGTATTGCATTGTAATGTGTAATGCCATGTTAATTCCTGTGTACCAGGCCTGTTAGGGGTGTAGTTTCTCCTCCCAAGCTGTAGAGGGAGCTAGGGAACCCCCTAGTATATATAGTTAGGCGCAGACAGGAAAGAGTTAGTTCAGTCTAATCCAGGAGGCTAAGTAGCTCAGTCTAGCCTGCCTGAGGTCCCTGAGCAAGAGAAGCTCAGAAGTTAATCCAGGGGAAGAAGTTACCTCCTGAAGATATATAGCACCTTTAAAAGTACAGTGCAGAGCCACTTTTATCCAGCCAAATCGAAAACTGAAGGGCAGAAGGATAGTTACAGCAAGAGGATATATACCAGAGGAAGGTTTCCCTACCCAAGGATAAAGCCAGCAATAGGGCATACGGGCCTTGGTGAAAGCCAGACAGGATCTTAGGAAAGTACAGCCTGATCTGTAAGTGTTATTCCCTCTGAGTATCTTGCAAAGACTTTGGATGCCATTTGTATGAAGCCTGCCTGTATTCAACATTATACATATGGAACTAACTGAAGACTTTATATAGTTGGACTGTTCAGTAAAAAGAAGTTCTGGTTCACTGCAACTTTGTGTACCTCAATTATTCCTACAACAAATCGGTGTGCAACCGTTACCGACACTGGCGTCACGAACTTTAAGGGATCTTGCCACAGGCACACTAAGCCTACAACACCCAGGGCACCTCACCTACCACCTGGCCTGGTCCCTATACACAGAGAGTGCCCCAGAGGATCCATGTGCCAGTCTCTCCATCACTGCTGTACGCCTGTCCAGGGTATATAAAAACTGTGAGTACCAAGAGCAACCCTCGGTTTGTTAACTACCCTTGTGACCTCACATTCGCTCACCCTGCAGGGCTGCGTACTGCAGAAATGATGGCTTGGGACTCTCCACCTCGGCTTGGCACAAGCCATCAGTTCTCTGAAAGGTGCAGAGTCCACCACTTTGAAAGGGAGGACTGCAGCACCAGCAACTTGGCCAGGAGCACATTCAGCTTCTGCGCCGTTGGATGAGTACACGCATACTGTTGTCTCTTGGCAATATTCACCTCCTCCAGCGGCTTAACAAAACACTGCCACACCGCCGAGTAAGCGATTTTACCCTCAACACTCTGCACTGACTGACTGCTACCGCCACTGCTTCCGTAAACCCCTGCGCCACTACTTTCCGGGCAGGTAGGCTCCTGCGATGCGGGTGGTCTATCGCAGGCACGTTTGGCTCCCGGCCTCCCACTGCTGCCACCCTGCTGACTCTCGGCCACGCTAGTGACTTGCTGGCTCCGCCGCTGCCTCATGGGCAAGCTGCCACCCTCTTTTCCCGATGACGATGAAGCCCCTAATTCACCCGGCTCCCAAGTGCGATTTGCTACATCATCATCATCACGTACTGTCTGCACTTCACTGATGTCCTCCTCAACGATCTGTGGGTCAGGAGCCTGACCGTTCACAACACCAGCTCCCACGCCACTCTCCTCAACTCTACTTGCCCGCCTACCGGAGGAAGCGGCGGATGTCTCCTCCACATCTTGGCTGGCCAATATCAGCTGACTGTTCTCTAGTAGCTCGTCTTCACTGTATTGTGAAGTTCAGCCCACAGCATATAATACTTGTCTGGCTGAGGGAACAGAGAAGGACAGAGGCAGGTTGAGGATAGGTGAGGGCACAGGGCCTGCTCCTGGGCCATGCCAACTATGGGTACTTTCACACTTGCGTTAAAGTTTTCCGGTATTCAGTTCCGTCACAGGGGCTCAATACTGGAAAAAAAACGCTTCACTTTTATACTAATGCATTCTAAATAGAAAGCATTCCGTTCAGTATGCATCAGGATGTCTTCAGTTCAGTCACTCTTACGGTATTTGGCCGGAGAAAATACCGCAGCATGCTTCAGTGTTTTCTCCGGCCAAAATTCCGGAATGCTTGCCGGAATTCCGGCATTCATTTCCTTTAAAATATATTAATGCCGGTACCAAGTGTTCCCGAAAACCGGATCCAGTTTCCCGATCTGCGCATGCGCAGACCTTTGAAAATTTGAAAAAAATAAATACAGTTTTTTCCGGATGACACCGGAGACACGGATCTGGTGCTTCAATGCATTTGTCAGCCAGATCCGCATCCGGATTCGGAAACAAATGGTATCCGTTTGCATACGGATTTACGGATCTGGCTGCCGGAATCCAACAATGCAAGTGTGAAAGTACCCTAAGGGTTGTGTCTGACGAACCCACGAAATCTTGGCTGGGGATGTCTGATGTCACTTAGGACGAAGTGGATGACCGAGTCAACCATTCAAAAACTGCTGGGTTGCTGGTCAAGACACGACCGCTAGATGACACTGGACTCCTGCTGCCATGCCCCCTTACTCTACTGTGACCTGAGCCTGCGCCAGAAACATTTAGGCCTCTGCCACTCCCCTGTGCAGGTCCTGGCACTTCTCTGTCTGACATACTGTCAGATCAAATAAATAAATAAAAAGGAAATTAAAACACCCCAAAAAAGTCTGTAATTTTCTCACTTCACCACACAACGGCTAATAAGCCCTTTTTATTTTTCCACTAATACACGCCAAAGAAGGTTTTAGTACATTTAATTGCACTGCTTTACAGCAAATAGGCCCTTAATTTTTTCCACTTATACACGCCACAAAAGGCTTTAGAACATATAACTGCACCGCAGAATGGCAAATAATATATATTTTTTGCCACTAATACACACCAAAAAGGGCTTTAGAACATATAACTGCACCTCTGAACGGCAAAAAGGAACTTACTTTTTTCCACTTATACGCTCTACAAAAGGATTTAGAACATATAACTACACCACTGAACGGTAAATATACATTTTTTTGCCACCAATACATGCCAAAAAGGGCTGTAATTTTCTCACTTCACCACACAACGGCAAATACTTTTTTTGTGCCACTAATACACACCAAAAAGGGCTTTAGAACATATAACTGCACCACTGAACGGCAACTATATATTTTTTGCCACTAATACATGCCAGAAAGGGCTGTAATTTTCTCACTTCACCACACAACGCCAAATACTTTTTTTTGTGCCACTAATACACACCAAAAAGGGCTTTAGAACATATAACTGCACCGCTGAATGGCAAATATTATTTTTTTGCCACTAATACATGCCAAAAAGAGCTTTAGGACATATAACTGCACCGCTGAATGAAAATAATACATATTTTTGTGCCACTAATACACGCCAAAAAGGGCTTTAGAACATATAACTGCACCGCTGAATGGCAAATAATATATATATTTCTGCCACTAATACACGCTAAAAAGGGCTGTCATTTTCTCACTTCACCACACAACGACTAAAGCCCTTTTTTCCCACTAATACAAGCCAAAAAATGCTTTAGAACATATAACTGAACCGCACAAGGGCACATAAGACGTACAAATATTTTCTTCTAATAAACCCTGTTAATCGCTGTATCAAACAGCACTTGCACCCCAATAACAAGGACAGTTTGCTGGAATTACAGAGCTGTATAGTGGCAATTTGGATCCGCAGTCAGTGCAGCAAGGTGTAATACTGTAGGATTGTTCCTATTACCCAGGCTGTAACCTCCTCTACTGAACCCTGTTCTGCTTCAATACTGTGGAATGGTTCCTCCCTATCCTTTCCCTAAACTTCTATACAGCAAAATAAAAGTTTTAAAGTATTTTCTACGACTGTCCCTAGCACCTGCTGACATCTCTCCCAGCACTACGTACACTGAAAAATGGCTGAATCCAAGATGACTGAAGCTATTTATAGGGCTGTAACATAACAGGGTTGGCTGGATGCTGATTGGCTGCATGCATGGCATTGTGGCTGATCCCTTGTTCCCAGAGTTCCTTGCTCCATGTCCTAACACGTGCAGCAGCCATTTTAAGAAAAAATGTGATTCGTTACCACAAAGCGTGAGGAAATTCGGATTTGGTGCGAATCAAATTTTTCCTGAAATTCGTATTAAATTCCACTTCGTCAACTTCGATTCGCTTGTCTCCACTTGCACCTGTTCTGGTTTTTGGCTTACAATAATTGATCAAATAGCTGAAGTATGAAGTCAACCTTCATGAATAGGGATATTCACATGGGCATTTATTTTCCATCAGAATATAAAATATTATGTTGATCACGAATATTCGAATTGCTAATTTTTATTGCGAATTTCGGCACTTCGAGAATTTGCGAATATTTTGAATATAGTGATATATATTCGTAATTTCGAATATTCGAGATTTTTTTTAAATCAGTACACATGATTCCTCCCTGCTTCTAGCTTGTAGACCAATGAGAAAGCTGGAATATCTTTGACTTTAGGAGTAGTGTTGATTGCGAATTTTCGCAATGTGAATTATTGTAATGAGAATTTTCGTAATGAGAATTTTCGTAATATAATTCGCTATATTGCAATTTAGCTAATATAGTGCTATAATCTTCTTTGTCTAACAGTTGTAATTTTTTTCTCATCTGAAGTTCAGATTGGAAAAAAATTACAACTATTAAAAAAAATATATTATAGCACAAAATATAAGTTAAAGGGGTTTCCAGGTTCTCGATATTAATGACCCTTCCTCAGGACTGGTCATCAATATCAGATCAATGGAAGTCTGACAACCGACACACCCACAAGTCAAGGCAAGCAGGAAGTGTCTTGGACTAGAAACTACACGGTATCCATCAGGTAATTTTAGAAGCAGAGCGGCCATCTTGGATGACAGAAGAGGAGCCTGGAAATTGGAGGATCTGCAGTTGAAAAGATAAAAATGAGGGCACAACGTAAGTGTTCTGTTCATTCCCCAATTACTGTGAAATTGAATTTTAATTGAAGGGTCACTTTAACCAAAAAATGAAAATTAACAATTTTATCATAAAAGATGATCATTAAAGGGGCTATCCTATGATTAATGTAAAAAATGAAAATCATACATAATCTAGTATAGGACAACCATTCTCCAATAAAGCTAGAACTAGGCCTGTACCTCATATGGATCCAGAGATCTCCCCATTCATTGCTCCAATTGTTCTGCTAGTTTATTTCAAGCTGTCAGCTTAGGGGTTCTGTCCTTTCTCTGTACCATGTCCTTTCTGCTTCAGCTGGTGGCCGTTGAAGGATGGAACTGAGCATGTGCTTCCGTCTCACTGAGCAGGACAGAGAAAGTAGAAAAAGAGCAACCAGCAGGTGGCGTTATACAGATAGATTTAATTGAATACATTTTTAATAACATGCAATTACAAATGGTTCAAAGACTGTAGAATATTATTCATGGAATGACAACCCCTTTAATGATTATTAATGAAGATTAAATTGATTTGTTGGATCTCATATAGGTCTTATACTAGATGTCGCTGATCAAATGCGTAAATGTAGCATCTAATCAATCATTTTATGAGTAAATACATGAGCAGTAACTCACTCTAATGATATTTATAAAGTTCTAGCCAGTTTTCTAGGGGGAAATCATTGCAGTGGTTGCAAATCTCTCGTCACACTCGTCATATTTGCTTTTTATTAAAACTGGTCAGTTAAAGAAAATATAGAATACTGCTTCAAAAATTCAATATGAACACAACAAAGATTTACCCGCAGAGGTGAATGCACATAAAACAAATTTTGTGTCACTATTACATATTATAACATGAATAGTAAGACAAGTAACCTGGCTGATTCTGATTGGTGCTTTTTCCATAAATATTTTTGCAAACTGACTTATGAATATAATTTGCAAACTTTACAATACTAGAATCCATGGATTCTCATGGGTCATTGAGATGATAGCAGCGTGGAATTGATTCATTTTTTTTTTTATCGCAGATAAAACCTCTGCACAATGAAACTTGTTTTAGCATTTCTCTTAGATTGCCAATGCATTCTTTTTTCTGGCTTATCTTTGCTGTTACTAAACATGGGAGGTGTGACATTTGACGAGATTGGTAAAAATATGGTTAATTGCTCACCTCACCCTATTCCCCTATACAGTCATTTGTATGTGAGCGCATGTAGGGCCCATTGTGCATATGAATTGTCTATGTCTACACAATGCAAATAAAAAAATGGGCTCCCAAATGTAGTGCTGGAATTATTATGTCCCTTTCCCATAAGTCCATTCTTTTTTTTCTACACAACACTATGCCACTGGCTTTAGAGGCAGCTTGTTGACATTGTATGTGGCAGGGGCAGAATTTACCACCACATAAAAACCAAGCAAATGCTTGGGGTCCAAAAAATCAGGCGGTTCCCTGTTGGCCACAAAGGATTGACTTAAAAAAGTGATTAACAGGGTGACACTCTAAGCTTAATAGTGTAACCTGGGAACTATAACCATCTCTATACCGGGTGCCTGTGCAGTTGTAGAGCTGCATCTGAAGTGCCCAGGCTGCACTGCTAAGCTGAGAATGGGGCTTAGTGGTTTCGACAAGGACAAACCTTATCTATGCGATGGGTAGAACTTTAGCTGTGCAATGGGAGCCAAGCTTAGTACTGCAATGGGGAGCGGGGAAGGGGTGGATAACTTTGCTTGGGACCCCAGAAATGCCAAATCCGCCTATGATGCTGCTTCATCCTTTATGATATACAAGTGCCTAAGTCTTCTGTTGGCAGTGTATCTCCTAGGAGAACAAAAGGAACTGGTGGGGAAATTAAATTCCAATAACTCCCCACACACATTACATTCTCAGCCAGTCCTACATAATGGGCCGGCAATGCAGAGTGTTTCAAAAAGATTAACCCAATTTGAAATCGCTGTATCTCTGCAACCACAAACTGTTTGCCAGATGGTGACCCCGCAACATGAGGCTTTTTGCGTTCTGCAGTTCAGAAAGACTGAATACGCAAATGCAGAGCAGCGTGCATATCAACGGCGTTTTGGCATTGATCTGCCAAAGAGAATTCGTTATTCATACCGAAAAACTGAGAAAACAACATGCTTATGTAAGGGGAAGAGTATAGGATAACCACACACTAGGGGAAAACGTGTAATGATAAAACTTGATGACTTAATAAACTGTTTTAATTATAATACTTTTTGTGTAATTAAAACATGTTTTCATCATGAAACATGCCGCCTTGAAGTTGGGTCCATCTTTTTGAAACACCCTGTGGTCTAAGGCTTGTTCCCCACTAGCGCTCAAATGTTCTGTTGATCACATCCGGCATAGCTGGAAACTGCCAGAGCACTGCCAGGCCCCATTGACTATAATGAGACCCAGCAGGGATCCAGCCTGTTTCCAGCATTAGTGCCAAGATTCAACTGGACAAATACCGCTGCAAGCAACAGTTTCTGTTTGGTGGAATCCTGGCACTAATGCTGAAAACAGGCTGGATCCCTGCCAGGGCCCATTATAGTCAATGGGCTGTGGAGGGGAGGGGTAGTAACCATGAACTCCAGCAGGCTGTTCCTCTACTAAAGGGATGGCCAATCTGTGGCTCTCCAGCTGTTGCAAATCTACAACTCCTAAAATGCCCAGACTGCCTACAGCAATCAGCCTACAGCAGGGCATGGTGTAAATAGTAGTTTTTTCAACAGCTAGAGAGCCGCAGGTTGTCCATCCCTGCTCTACTGGAACAGCCTGTTGGAACATTTTGGCGCTTGTGTAAAACTAGCTTTATGTATCCCTCAATTGCGCCTTACAGCTTTTTACTGTATTATATATACTGTATATACAGTATATATATATATATATATATACGGTCTTTGTTTAGTTTTTCAATTGAGTGGTACAGTTTATAGGTTACATAAAGGTGGAAAAAGTTCTGAAATGATTTATCTTTGTCTCATTTTCTTTACATCACAGAAACCTGACATTTTAGCAGGGGTGTGTAGACTTTTTATATCCACTGTATGTATATATATATATATATATATATACAGTACAGACCAAAAGTTTGGACACACCTTCTCATTCAAAGAGTTTTCTTTATTTTCATGACTATGAAGGCATCAAAACTATGAATTAACACATGTGGAATAATATACATAACAAACAAGTGTGAAACAACTGAAAATATGTCATATTCTAGGTTCTTCAAAGTAGCCACCTTTTGCTTTGATTACTGCTTTGCACACGCTTGGCATTCTCTTGATGAGCTTCAAGAGGTAGTCCCCTGAATTGGTCTTCCAACAGTCTTGAAGGAGTTCCCAGAGATGCTTAGAACTTGTTGGCCCCAAACCATCTCGATTGGGTTCAGGTCCGGTGACTGTGGAGGCCAGGTCATCTGGCGCAGCACCCCATCACTCTCCTTCATGGTCAAATAGCCCTTACTTTCAAAGTTTTCCCAATTTTTCGGCTGACTGACTGACCTTCATTTCTTAAAGTAATGATGGCCACTCGTTTTTCTTTACTTAGCTGCTTTTTTCTTGCCATAATACAAATTCTAACAGTCTATTCAGTAGGACTATCAGCTGTGTATCCACCTGACTTCTCCTTAACGCAACTGATGGTCCCAACCCCATTTATAAGGCAAGAAATCCCACTTATTAAACCTGGCAGGGCACACCTGTGAAGTGAAAACCATTTCAGAGGACTACCTCTTGAAGCTCATCAAGAGAATGCCAAGAGTGTGCAAAGCAGTAATCAAAGCAAAAGGTGGCTACTTTGAAGAACCTAGAATATTACATATTTTCAGTTGTTTCACACTTGTTTGGTATGTATATAATTCCACATGTGTTAATTCATAGTTTTGATGCCTTCAGTGTGAATCTACAATTTTCATAGTCATAAAAATAAAGAAAACTCTTTGAATGAGAAGGTGTGTCCAAACTTTTGGTCTGTACTGTATATATATATATATATATATATATATATATTGTATAAGAAACACATACTATACATTCTTTTAATCTATGCTTATAACTTAAATTCTGCATGTTTTATCATTTTGTTGCTCTTTGTTGTCCTTATACAGTCCCAATACCTCCCATTTATACACGAGTGCTGTTAATGTACATATGATCAAAGCTTCTGATATTAAGTGGTTAACTTAGTCAAGCTGACATTGGCATAGCTCCATTTGGTACAGAGAAACAGCATGCATTTTACACAAAAGACATTTTTAGATGGGAAGTTTACTGTGATTTCCTCTTAAATACAGAAATGATTACACCTGTAAATTTACTAGAGAGTACCGGTAATTGTTGGTGAATGGACTTTTGTTGCAATAAATATGTTTGAATCCACCAGAAGCCATTTTAGCAGTTATTTACTTCTTTCCATATAATGACATGAAATGTTTTAGAACTTCCATCTTGCTGTAAGTATATCCCTTAAGAAAAAGGGCAATGGCAGATTTAATATTTTATACAATCTTATCTATATATTGTGAAGCAGTAGTTTATGAGTCAATGAGAGTAATTGCTCCATACAGCATTTAATAGGTTCATTTTAAAGGGCAACTGTCATGTTTTCATCAAAAAATAAATTTTAGCATATGTTACTGCTGCAGCAGCATTATGCATAAAGCAATCTTTAGTTTCTTCACTTACCAACGTTTTCCTTGAGTTTTCCCCTTAGTTACGGCTCTCTTGAATCCTACAATATGAGGATCTTCTCAAGATGGCTCCTCTGCCAGTTCTCTGAGGCCAAAACTGCCTTCCCTTACTTCCCATGCATACTTGCTGTAGCCAGCAGCTCCCTGCCAGCCAATCAGATTGGATTACTGAGAGACATGCCTCCTCCACGCCCGGATCAGTTGCCGGGATGTTGGATCCAGCATTAATTTACATTGAAATGTATTAGTCCCGGATCCGGCATTAAAAATACTGCAATGCCGGATCAATCCTATGTGAAAAAAATACATAACGGATCAGTTTCTCCGGATGACATCTGGAGAGACGGATCCGTTCTTGCAATGCATTTGTAAGACGGATCCGCATCTGGATCCGTCTAAAAATGCTGTCCGTTTGCATGCAGATTGCCGGATCCGGGAGGCAGTTCCGGCGACAGAACTGCTTGCCGGATCACTCTGCCGCAAGTGTGAATGTAGCCTTACTCAAGTATACATGCCTAGCTCTAATAAAGTAGCAAGTAAAAAAATATATGACAGTTATCCTTTAAGTTTCACCGCTTGACTATATGGCAACTATGGTCACGTGAAGTATGAGGAGAATTAGTAGCATATTAAAGGGAGTCTGTCATCAACTTTGTGCTGCCGATACTAAAGTAGAGACAGGTGAGTTAATTTCAGCGGTCTGTCATTTAAAAGATAAAAGTAAGTGGTTGCCAGTGGCGTGCCTAGGGTGTTTGGCACCCAGGGCGGGTCATTTCTCTGGCCCCCCCCCAATACTTGACCACATACTTCTTACATCCAGGGACATCTCCTGTCATGTAGACCTTCTCTTTCCTCTTCTCCTTCGTTAGACCGCCATGAGAAATTACTCTACAGAGTTTGTAACACAGACACGTTAGATTTCTAAATTTTTCCATCAACCTCTCCAGCCTGGTGTCCCCACATTGATAGAAGCGCTCATTGCTTCTGGGCCTGCTGGCACCCCCGTCAGAGCCGACACCCGGGTCGCACCACCCCCCCCCCCCCCCTGGGCACGCCACTGGTGGTTGCCAAAAACCAACTTTGAAATCATTGCAGACTGGGCCTGGAAAAGAGTCACGGCCACCTGAGAAGAGTCATGGTTATTCATGTATTCCTGCTCTCCCTGCCCACCTGCTGATGACTGACCGTCTTCTACCTAGTTTTCTCCCTTTCTCTTTAGGAGAGAACTGCCAATCATCACCACATGAATAGGGAGAGCAGGACATTATGAATAACCATAACTCTTCTCAGGTAGATTTGACTCTTTTCAAAGCCTGGGCTGCAATGATTATGATGCTGGTTCTCAGCAACCACTTACTTTTAGCTTATGAGTGACACACCGCTGAAATCTGCATTTCTGTCACTAATTTATGCTGTCCTCAGTAAGGTCAGCATAAAGTTGATGACAGGTTCCCTTTAAGTTTAGTGCAGGGCTGTTGTTAGTGTCTTGAGAGATCACTGGAACAAGTCCTAAGGCATCGATAAAGCACATTGATTGCCCCCCATTTAAGCCCCTCTATGCAGTAATACTGCCTCCTTGGCTCTTTTGCACCCCACAGTAATTGAGCACCCATATAATAATAGTGACTCACATGTAACTGTGCCCCACATACTGTCAAATAAAAGAGATAGAAATCCCATGGCACTTCTCCAGTAAAAAATTCCAAGATTTTATTATAAAATCCAAAGCAGTGCAAACAGGTACAAGACAGACTATAGAGCACGTAGCCCCACATACCGCAGTGTGACAATGCCCCTTTTGTGTCTCATACAGAAACAGTGCCTAATTTAAACCCCACACAGTAATACTGCCTCCTTAGTTCTCCACACACAGTAAGAGAGCCCTCTTTTTGCCCACAGTAAAAGCAATCCCATGGAATAGTCTGTGATGTCATTGTACCATGAGCAGTTGTGACCACCGAAGCAGATGAGTAAGGGTCTGAACCAATAATAACCCTTTTGTCATACTACTGGTGATTTAGAGAGGTTTAGTGGTAAATTCATAATATGTTTGGTTGTCTAAGGTGGTGGAGGGTTTAATACTAATATGCTTTATACTTTACATGGCACGGTGGTATTTAAGGGTTAAGTTTAGTAGTCTTGGAGAACTAGTGTGGTTTACTGGTTATCACTAGGGATGAGCGAATCAAAATCTATGAAGTAGCGTTTGGTCCGAATTTCAGGATAAATTTGATTTGCCACGAATTTCCTCGCGCTTCGTGGTAGTGATTCGATTTAACCTGAAATACGATAAATAAAACAAAAACAAAATACTTACCTGATCCACTTGCTCGCGAGGGGCTGCCCAGCGCCATATTGTTTGAGATCTCAGTCGAAATCCCGTGCATGATGACGTCATCTCGGGCCGCACGAGATTTCGTGCCAGACCTTCAAGCAAGATGGCGGCAGCCTGCCCGTCGTGAGCAAATGGATCAGGAAAGTATTATTTTTTTGATTATATACTCTTTTATGTACAGTATATCAGATGCTGCAATAATGTATAAACGCGGCATCTAAGGGGTACAATGATGGGGGGGGGGATTGGCACAATCATCACTCCTTGTCATTTCACCCACTATTTACAAAGAAATGCAATATAACTTTGTCACAAAGCAGATTTTTTGGTAAAATTCGATTTGGCGGCTTTGCCGCTCAACTCTAGTTTAACAATATATATAATAATACATATAGTTACAGTATATGGGAGATAATGAGGAATAAGTTCATGGTGATAGAAAGTGCAAGAAAGTGCTTATACCGTATATACTCAAGTATAAGCCGACCCGAGTATAAGCCGAGGCCCCTAATTTTACCCCCAAAAAATGGGAAAAATTATTGACTCGAGTATAAGACTAGGATGGGAAATGCAGCTATAATGCTGAGTGTATGTGTATATAATGCACACACTCTACATTATATACACACATCTACAAGAGGGTGACTCCCTGTATTTAATGCAGAGTGTGTGCATTATATACACACACACTCTGCATTAAATACAGGGAGCCATCCACAGATCTCCCCCCTACAGTGCCATCCACAGATCCCCCTACAGTGCTATCCACAGATCCCCCTCCCCGACGCTCACAGCAGTATATTTAAACTAATCAGTAACCTTTAACTTTGGATATCTTACTTTGTCTTTGCTCCGGTAATAACAGGCAGTGCGGGGAGTGGCGCTCACTCACTGACGTCACGCACCTGCTCCCACTAGGCGGCGCAGGCGCGTGACGTCAGTGAGTGAGCGCCGCCCCCCTCACTGCCTGCTATTACCGGAGCTAAGACCTAGACTCGAGTATAAGACGAGGGGGCTTTTTGAGCACAAAAAACTCGTCTTATACTCGAGTATATACGGTAATTTACTGTAGCTTCATTTACTCTAAATAAGCCAAATTTGCCTGATACTTAGCTTCAAATTCTTTGATTTTCCTTAACACTAGAGGGCACTCTATGGGGCTTTACACTGTTTCCATTGAATGCAATAATAAATTCCTGCAAATAAGCAACTCTTGTGGTGTCAGAGTGAATTTTACTCTTCAACTTAATGTATTCTCTTGAATTACTTAAAGAAGAGTTTCCAAGTACTACAAAACCACCTGGAAGTGTACCGTTGTACAGCCATTAACAAGGCTCCTAGAGCAGATTTGTACCTCCAATAGGACACATAAAATCAGAGCCATAGGGAGGTAAAGTAAGGGCCCACTGCATGTTATGTACATCATAATAGGGGTCTTTTTGTTCTGTAAGTATGGTGCATTTGCTTATTTCATTTCCACCCCCCCTTTTTCCTGATATCTACTATATGTGGGCATTCTGAGGTCCCCCGCAACTTGAAATAGTTGGCTAGTCAATGGCGGGACCAGCAACTTTTATCTCATATGTGTGACCAGCTTAGTAGCTTACTATGTAAAATTCTTTACAATTTAAAAAATGAACAACAGGAGTTCTGAAGGGGTAGCAATACCTTCTATTAAAGAAAAAACACAGGATTTTATATGGGAATCTTCTCTACTGGTCCTTGGGATAAAACATCTTAAAAGAAAGCTCAAAACTATTCAGATGCATCCAAGATTCTGATCAGATTGCTGGGTTTATCAAGCATATATTGTACAAAAGTTAAATAAATCAAAAGCTAAAAAATAAAACCCTTTTTGCTTTTCCAGTCAAGAAGACCACTAAGTACAGGTTATTCATTCTCTAATGGATGGGAAAAGCAAAAAATATATATTTAGTGGGAAATTACACAGAAGCCTGAACAACTAAGCATACAGCAATATCACATTCTTCAGTATTTTGTATAGCCACCCTCTTTGTTCGAAACTTCCATTCTTTATGAAAGACATGCTCTCAGTTTTTCCTAAAGACATTTGCAGATATACTTTTCCTTGCTTCTTAAGGAGCCTATACACCTTCAATAGCTGTCAGGTGAACAAAATAGAAGACAATATACTGTATTTATCGTCATTACTACATGGAGGAAGTTTTGAAAAATAAGTCAATGAACCCTATTACCTTGACTGGACTGATTATTGATTGCTTTAATGGGGTATACATAGTTCCCTCTTTCACCCCGAAGGTCTCAAATTTTGGCTCATTAGACCTTAGAACTTCTACAACATCCCTGTCTCAGTGTTCTAGCGCACATTTTCTCCTTTTGATTTGTTTCTTTTCTCTGTAAATCTTGACAGCCAGACATCCATTAAGAGTCACAGTTTTATTTTCACAATGGAAGGAGCAACATAAACACTTATGAACTTTTTTCCATATCTAAGGCAAGAGCCAGTTTCATTTTCTCCTGTGATGAAAGATGAAAGCTCTAAAGGGTGGTCTATGAATGAAAACTGCTGTCCATCTATTAAGACAACCAGCATCGAAGAGTTTAGTCTATGTGCCAGAAGAAAGAGTGGCTTCCACTCTGGTGGACCTTGGAGTTGTCCTGTAAAATTATTGTGTATTTTTCAAACCACCTCCTGTATCAAACTACTTTAATTGCATGTAACTAAAAGTTAGTATACCTAAGGAGTTATTCAATAAATTGTATGTATATAGCACCACCTGCTGTTTGTTCTTTTCATTATTCCTCTGTCCACCTTGCTGAGATGGATACACATGCTAAGTTAGAAACTGTGATAGTTATAGGGAGGGAACTGCATCAGAAAGTACGCACCCCTTAAGAAAAGACAAACAGCCTGAACTGTAATAGGGAGAGAGATGGAGCAGAGAAGGACAAACCCCCCGAGAAAAGACAGGCCCCTGAGCTGTCAGCTGGAAATAAATCTACCAGAGCAATTGGAGCAGTTATTAGGGGGAACTCTGGATCCATGTCCAGAATGCCTTGTAAGAGATTGTCATGTACTATATGATGTCTGATTTTCCGTTAAATGAACAGCCATTGTTTGCAACGTTAGCCATTTAACCTTGCTGACTTACCTCTAAGATAACAGCTGGGAGAAGATGAGAGAAGCCAGTTCCATAAAGGGGTTATCTTCATGAAACCTTTAATACTGTTTGAGAGAGAGAAGTATTTCACAGAATAAAGAAAGGCCGTTTTTAGTTCAGACTTTGTAAATACATGTAGCACAGAGCTGATAACTAGAAGATTGTTCTACAGTATCCAGAATATTTCTAGTATCCAGGCTTTCTAGTCTTAGGGAGTAACAGAAAAGCCTGTATTAGAGAGGCAGATCAGCAAGCAATTGTCGGGAGGGAAGCGAGGAGACTGCTGCTATTACATGCAGAAATTTCCTCTGCACCATGTGGAGGAGCGATCGCTATACCATCACTCGTCCCCATACTGTCTAGTGGTTTGCCAGCGGCCGATCGCTATTATACAGCACAATCTGCCGCTTGCAAGCACTGATTATTAAGCACACTTTTACACTGCAAGATGATCGCTAACGAGTGTTCATGCGAAATATCGGCGAGTGTAATACAGACTTTACATTCAATGTTTTGCCACACTAGTCTGGAATGGTTTAGAGTTAACATTTCTACTTTTTAGTTTAACTCATCATATTCTTCTGAAATGTTGGTTAATGTCATATACTTCTGAGAAACTATTTCTACAAGATAAAAAAAAAATGAAATAAATTCTATATTCAACATTGAAATTAATGCAAAAAAGTTAAGTATCATTGTAATCATAGAGAGATTATCATTATATAATCACGGTATAGTCTATTTAGTGATCAAGTCAGTGAGAGCATAGGTATTGAACACCAATATATGCCTGTGCAAAAGAAAGCACAAAAGAACAGGAAGGTTAAATGGAGTTAACTGGGTTGTCCCATCAGAGAAAACCCATTTCAGAATGATCAGCTGATCACTACGAGTCTTGCTCCTAAGCAGCTGATTTTGCCACGGGAAGTGATGGCCAGTAAGGTAGTACCCCTGCTGTGGCCTCTGCAGGGGAAATGTAGTAATTCAAATGTAATACATAGTTCATATATGGCTCGAGTCTGCAAAAAGGGGAGATGACCCTGCAGAGTGGCCCTAAAAGGGGTTTTGTCACTTCAGCAAATAGCATTTATTATGTGGGCAAAGTTAATACAAAATACTTACTAATGTATTGTTATTATCCATATTGCTTCCTTTGCTGGCTGGATTAATTTTTCTATCACATTATACACTGCTCGAATCCATAGTTATAGCCACCCTGCAATCCATCAGTGGTGGCTGTGCTTGCACACAATAGGGAAAAGCACTAGCCTACGTGCGCTCTCACGGTCCCAGCCATGAGAGCGGCCAATGCTTTTTCCTATAGTGTGCAAGCACGACCACCACTGATGGATTGCAGGGTGGTTGTAACCATGGAAATGAACAGTGTATAATGTGGACAATCACAATAGCAATATTGGACAATCACAATACATTAGTAAGTGCCTTGTATTCACTTTCTCTACATGATAAATGTCACTTGCGGAAGTGAGACAGCCCCTTTAATTCTGAATCGGCTCACAAGTGCATCCCTTCTATGACATCTATATGCTGTAGGCTTTTGCATAATTTTCTTTAAAAAAATCCCTTTTCTCTCTCTCTCGTTAGCAAACCATAGACACCCACCCATAGACAGCACAGTTTCAAAGTTGCTGCAGTGTCTTCCAAGAGCCAGGCTTCTCATAGGAAACTAGAACCAAACTCTGTACTGGCAAGGAGCAAAGGCAATAAAAAAAGCCCAGTCTACACATGGGTATCTCTGGTTTGGCTAAGAAACCAAGTCAATTTTTGAAGCTCGCAAATGCCAAATCACTAACTAAAAAGTAGAAGTCATATATAAACCTGAATAATTGAGACAGGCCCAGGAAGCAGCTGTGAAAAGAGCCACAAGTTTCAGTAAGATGATTTGCTTCCAAGTTGCTTCCAATGATACTGTCAAGCAGTGGCAGTTATTGTGGCAATGTGTCAGGGCTGTGTGAAGTGCGCAGTGCGTCAAGCCTGCCTGGGACATTGTAATTAACTTTAAGATTGAGTTCTTATTTAAACTCATTGCAGTAAAGAGCCAATTTGCAAAGCTTTGTTATGGTAGCATCTACTTTCTGTCCTTCACTAACCTTAGACATGTAGATTTTCAAGGTTGGCGTAAACTACCTCATAAAGAATCAAGTTAGTGTCAACATATTCAACTATCAGCAAAATCATTTGATATTTTGCCATCTTGTCCTAAAAGACTGCTGACAATTGAATGTTTATTTGGCTGGAGACATTGGCAAGAACAATAGTTTTTTTACTGTCATCCTCAACAATGATGTTGTCCTGCATTGTCCATAAATTGTTATATGGCTTAAAGACTTTAAGGAAATTCTATTTATTCGTTGGAGCAATATTATTTGGTTAAAGGGGTTGTGCCAAGTGTTTGAACTAAACATTTGTTGAAAAAATATACTGTAAGAGCAGAAGAGCTGCTTGGAACGCTCTGCCCCTTCGGCTTGGCTTGGGCATGAGCTCTGCTTGGCCTTTAGAGCATGTGGAGTATGGATCTATAGAAAATATAAGAAATCTGTACTCCACACACTCGAACAACAGAGAAAAATTCATCAAAGCACAGAGCACTCTGAGCAGCAGTTCTGAATGTTTGTTTTTTCAACAAAGGTTTAGGTACCATTTAATATATCCCTTATCCACGGTGAGTGGTGGTGGTCTGTATAGGAAGGTAGACCCAATGCCTTGCAAAAAGTATTCATTGAACTTTTCCACATTTTTTCACTTTACACCCACAAACTTAAATACAAATCTAGGAAGTGTGGTGTGAATTTGTATTCTGCCCCCCTGAGTCAATACTTTGTAGGACCTTCTTTTGCTGCAATTATAACTTTAAAGGGAACCTGTCATGTGGATATTTGATTATAATCTAACTAATTATATACAATCATTAACTACTAAAAAGTACCTTAGATGTATTCACTTACTTGTGTGACAGATGGTTACCTCATAATATACACACAAAGATGCCACATGCTAATGAGCTGATTGGAGTCCGGCGTGATGTCATTGAGTCCAGCGTATATTTAAATCAGATCTATAGCCACTCCCCCGCCCACCTGCTGCTGGTTCATATGGAAACAAACTGTCATTCAGCAGCAGGTGGGCGGGGAGAGTCAGGAGCTCATAAATATTCATGACTCATCATTATCAGCTGGAGCTTTTCAATACAAGATGTTGGCAGATTGACTGGGTCAATTAAAGAAAGTGACCCAGCATTGTGCTAAGAGAATCAATCACTTATTTATGTTGCCCTTAGTTAGGACACCATAAAACTGGTGACAGGTTCCCTTTAAGTCTTTTCTGTTATGTCTCTACCAGCTTTGCACATCTAGAGGCTAACATTTGTGCCTATTCTTCTTTTCAAAATAGTTCAAGCTCAGTCAGATTAGATGAAAAGGGTCTGTGAATAGCAATTTTCAAGTCTTGCCACAGACTCTCAATGGGATTTAGGTCTGGAATTTGATTGGGCCATTTTAAGACATGAATATGCTTTGATCTAAACCATTCAATTCCATCCCTACTGGAAGGCAAACCTGTTCCCCAGTCTCAAATCTTTTGCGGCCTCTATCAGGTTTTCCTCCAGGATTGTCCTGTATTTAGCTCTGTCCATCTTCCCATCAACTCTGACCAGCTTCCCTGTCCTTGCTAAAGTAAAGCATCCCCACAGCATGATACTGCTGGGACTTCTACATGAGAACTCTGAAAATTAGTGTGCTATGTGCTCAGTTATAAATGCTTTACAGGTCAGTGGGAGTGTCAAATGATGGGTTCCACCCATAAGAGCTTCAAATGAAAGAGTAATAGATCTTTCTTGTTGCCTGTAGCAGCAGTATGGAGCATGGAGACAACTTTTGGCAAAACTCACTCAGGAGGAGACCAGAACTTTCACCACATATATTTTATGATCTGTCGTAAAAGGTCTGAATATAAGTGAGCTTTGCTTGCGTTTCAGTTTTGAACCAACCATTAAAAGGTACCCCTTAGGGTAGGTCATCAATGTCAGATCAGTGGAGGTCTAATTCTCTGCACCCCAGCCGATCAGCTGTTTAAAGGAGCTGCAGTGCTAGTTTGAGAGCTGTGTTCTTTTTTAGTGTTTACATGCATGCTGTCTACATTGTAGTGGTGGTGCCGTGTAATTACAGCTTCTTCTCCTATTCACTCGAGTGAGATGAACAGCAGGGGCGTTGCTAGGTTAAAACATTCGGGGCCTGTGCCCCTGATGTTTTGTCCCAGGCCCTGAATGTACTGCCTGCCAGATAGATCCAACTGTACTGTCATCCTCAGGATGGCAATACAGTTGAATCTAATGCCCTGCAAGAGCTGAAGGACCTGTGATGACATCACAGTCCATGTGATCAATTCTAAATGCCGTAGCTGAAAAGGACCTGCGATTATGTCACCATCATGTGACCAGTGCAGGAGAGGACAGCCCTCAGCAGTGAAGAGGAGTCCTGGGAAGAAGCTGTGGTGATGTCTGCTACATGAGGAGAGGTAAGTGAAGGGAGAGGCAGAGCCATGCTGGAGATTGTAGTTATTTAACTGGGACTGTATGTTAGGGCTGAAGGGAGGCAAGTTATTTACATGGGACAGTGGGGTGGAGTGATGTTATTTACATGGGACTGAATGCTCAGGGGGTGATGTTATTTACATGGAAATGCATGTTGGAGGTGGCTAGGGAGGGGGTGATTTTATTTACATGGGACTGAATGTTGGAGGTGTCGGGGAGGGAGTGATGTTATTTACATGGGACTGTGTGTTGAAGGCAGCTGGGGAGGGGGTGATGTTCTTTACATGGGACTGCATGTTGAAGGCGGCTGGGGAGGGGGTAATGTTATTTACGTGGGACTGTATATTGGAGGGGGCAGGAGAGATGTTGTGATATTTACATGGGACTGTATTTTAGAGGGGGCTGTAGTTAGAGAGGGATGTTATTTACATGGGACTGCACATTGGAGGGGTCTGGAGAGATGGTGTGATGATATTTACATGGGACTCTATGGCAGAGGAGGGAAATATTGTTATTTACATGGGACTGTATGGTGGAGGGGCTGAGGAATTATAATTTCTGAGGACAATAAACCAAGGAATATAACTACAGGGGCACTGCATTGGGCATTATAAATACTGGGGACACTTCAAGGCGAGCATTATAACAGTAGGGGACGATATAAATACTGGGGCACTTTAGGGTAAGCATTATAACAGTAGGGGGCATTATAAATAGTGGGGACATTTTAAATCCAGGGGGCATCAGGCGTTTTTATTACTACTGGGGGCTCTATAGGAGGGACTTTTAGATTGGGACATATGCATTAGGGCTTGGACCCCGGATCTTTCGAGACCCTAGCAACGACCCTGATGAACAGTTAAAATTACAGTACACTGCACCAGCACTACAATGTATACAACGTGCAGGTAAACATTAAAGAGAACACAGCTCTCACACTAGTGCCGCGGCCCCTTCAAAGAGCTGATCGGCTAAGGTGCCAAGAGTTAGACCTCCACAATCTGCTGATCTGATATTGATGACCTATCCTGAGCTTAAGTCATCAGTATCAGGAAACCGGTTTGTGTTCTAAATTTGTGGACCAAGTGATTCCTGATTTCATTTGCAGCACCCCAAAGCAGGGGGTATCTGAAAATGGTTTGTTATGTAATAAGCTATAATGTATAGCTATGTTGTCTATTGCACCCAGAATAGCCATGTATGGATGGCCCAGTTGTGGTTAACAATACTGGCTCAGCCCTTGTAGTAAGTTAGGTGTGGACTGGCTCCACCCTTAGCTCCAAGTCAGTTTAGACTGAAGTTCAGATACAGAGGAAGCTATGACTTGTGCTCCCTATTTTCAGGCCCAAAAAGTTACAGAGATTCCCTAATCTCTGCATGATCTACAAAAGGGGTGAAGAAACGAAGGAGAGAACTATGGAATGTATGGCCAAGCTGTTAAGACTTTACTGTAGTGAGGGACACTGTTAAGACACACTTCACAAATGGACACAACCTGGTCAGTCATACGCATGTCTAAAATCCTGTATCCCTCAGTGGACATTATAGTTACCATCGAAAGAGTACTATTGTCCGCCATAGATTCTGCTGGAACAGATTTGAGACAAATAGAGGGGGAAGTGGGTCATAACTTCCAAATACATTGTTATCTGGGAAGAATTGCATTGCGTACAGTTGGAACTGTGTTTTACTACTGTTGGATGTACTACAACTACTATTTTGTGCTATTTGACTCTTGCACCATATGTTGGTCGTTGCACTCTATATTAGTGATGAATTAACACATGTGGAATTATATACATAACAAACAAGTGTGAAACAACTGAAAATATGTCATATTCTAGGTTCTTCAAAGTATCCACCTTTTGCTTTTATTACTGCTTTGCACACTCTTGGCATTCTCTTGATGAGCTTCAAGAGGTAGTCCCCTGAAATGGTCTTCCAACAGTCTTGAAGGAGTTCCCAGAGATGCTTAGCACTTGTTGGCCCTTTTGCCTTCACTCTGCGGTCCAGCTCACCCCAAACCATCTCGATTGGGTTCAGGTCCGGTGACTGTGGAGGCCAGGTCATCTGGCGCAGCACCCTATCACTCTCCTTCATGGTCAAATAGCCCTTACTTTCAAAGTTTTCCCAATTTTTCGGCTGACTGACTGACCTTCATTTCTTAAAGTAATGATGGCCGCTCGTTTTTCTTTACTTAGCTGCTTTTTTCTTGCCATAATACAAATTCTAACAGTCTATTCAGTAGGACTATCAGCTGTGTATCCACCTGACCTCTCCTGAACGCAACTGATGGTCCCAACCCCATTTATAAAGCAAGAAATCCCACTTATTAAACCTGACAGGGCACACCTGTGAAGTGAAAACCATTTCAGGGGACTACCTCTTGAAGCTCATGAAGAGAATGCCAAGAGTGTGCAAAGCAGTAATCAAAGCAAAAGGTGGCTACTTTGAAGAACCTAGAATATGACATATTTTCAGTTGTTTCACACTTGTTTGTTATGTATATAATTCCACATGTGTTAATTCATAGTTTTGATGCCTTCAGTGTGAATCTACAATTTTCATAGTCATAAAAATAAAGAAAACTCTTTGAATAAAAGGTGTGTCCAAACTTTTGGTCTGTACTGTATATAAAGTAACTAACTAACTAACTAACTAACTGACTAACTATCTAATGTAATGACACAGCAAAGCACAGAGCACAGCAATGACACTGCTCTCTCTCTCTCTCTCAGAACTCCATAAAACTACAGAAAATGGCTGCTGGGGAGGTTCTTATATAGTAAGGGGTAGACAACTTTCCTATTGGTTGCTAGGGATATTGCTAAGTTTAGATAAAAATAGTGCAGCCTTCTCATTGGCCCACAAGCAAGAAGGGAGTTTACTGATGGAAAAAAAAATCGAGAATATTCGCGATTACGAATATATAGCACTATATTCTACATATTAGCAAATTCTCGAAGTGCAGATATTCGCGATAAAATTCGCGATTAGAATATTTGCGATCAACACTACTCTATATGCCGTGCTTTGCACCCATGCAAACATTTAACATTATGGGCTCCCCAACTACAATCAAACAGGAGCCCAGAACCAAAGAGTGTCCCCTCCTTTCACTGCACTGCCCTAGGGAACAAGGAACAATGTTGTGAGGAAAGCCACTGTGATTGACGGTTACAGCCAGAGCCTTTACCAATCCCATACTCTACTTCGGCTCCTCCTGGGATAGCTCCATATATCCTGCATATTTAAAGTGGCATCTTATTGTTTATAGAGGTCCAAGTACCAGAAAGCAATAGGCTATATGAAACAAAGAGAAAATCATCGCTCACTTGTTAAATGTCCCACCACTCCCCGCCACTATCCCCACTGGGCCTGCAGCAGTCATGTGTCACTGCAATGTTCGCAAAACTTCTGCAGCCAGTCACTGCCCTCAGTGGTCATGGGAACATAAGCTTCAGATCTAGCCCACCCGCGCCCTCCATTTTTCTATAAACTTTGTATGCAGATATGGAACATAAAGTAAACCATTGACACATCTTGCTTTTCTATACCTATAGCACCTATACAATAGCTAGAAATACACTCATGTGTATTCAATTAACATGAACTAAATTGTTTTTAGCTCTGATTGGTAAAATTGTAGACTTTAAGGTAATTCATAAATACAGTATATATATTTATTCTTGAATTTGTTTATTAAATATCTGGCTTACTGTACTTTCACACATGCGTTGTGATGATCCGGCAGGCAGTTCCGTTGCCGGAACTGCCTGCCGGATCTGGAAATCCATATGTCCATATATATCAATATATATTTCTCTGGCCAAATACCGTAAGAAGGATTAAACTAAAGACATCCTGATGCATACTGAACGGAATGCTCTCCATTCAGAATGCATTAGGATAAAACTGAAGCGTTTTTTTCCGGTATTGAGCCCCTGTGAAGGAACTCAATACCGGAAAAGAAAAACACTAGTGTGAAAGGATCCTAAGGATATGAACGTTGGGGATAGCGTAGGCTAAGGCATACATCTGTTAGTTCTCTGTCCAACCAAATTCTAAATATTTCTGGTTATGTAAACTGGATTATTCCACCTACACCTTGAGCAACAATGTTCCAGGTCTCCTGTTTAAGGGATTATTTGTTTGCTATATCATCAATTGACCAAGACTTAGTTTTCCGATCTCTGGATGGCCTGTCCCATATCTCTCTACAGCAGCCAAACTGAATGAACTCTGCCTACATTTAGCTTGAATCTGAGGGACCATACTTCAGAATTATGATTCTCATCCTCCGATCTTAAAAGGACTTTCTGGGAATAATTAACTATTTACTGAAAGTCCTTAGCCTGCGTCACCTATAGAAAGATTCATACCACTCCCTGCCACTCAGGTCATACCTGCCGTTCCTCCATCTTCCGGTCCCCACCTTGATTTCTTCACTTGCATCTCTGTAGACAATGTGTAGTTTTAGCAGCGATGCATGGGTTGGTTACATATCAACACTGAAGCTAGTGATTGGCTGCAGTGGTTCACGTGACCATCTCTATACGCACTTGGAAGAAAATAAACCAGGGACTGGAGGAATGGGAGCCAGCACGCAGGGTCAGATTGACGGGGAGCAGGTAAGTCTGAATATTTCAGTAGGTGATGCAGGCTAGGGGCCTTAAGTTAATAATTATTCCCAGAAAGCCCCTTTAAAGAAGCACATTTTTTGCACATAATTTTAATTCACCATTAATATTCTTGAAGTGTCATTTGATTCATTCCAGCTCAGTTGCATCCATACATTTTATATTACAGGCATGTCACCTGCACCTCAAAAACATCTATAGAATCCTTCCCCAGACTTCCCCTCTCCAATCTATCCTATGTGCATCAGCCAGGGTCACCTATCTGTCCAAATGCTACTCCGATGCCTCCACTCTGTGCCAGTCATTGCACTGGTTGCCCATACAGAATATAATCCAATTTAAACATCTTGTCCTCACCCACAAAGCTCTCCACAGTGCTACATATTTTCCTTCATCTCTGTCTACCACCCTACCCATGCTTTATGCTCTAAAAACAACTTATGACTGACATCCACCATAATCCGAACCTCTCACTCCCGGCTCCAAGACTTCTTGCAAAATTCAGTTAAATCTTCTTCTTCCCAGCTGCACCATATCTCTGGAATGCCCTACCCAAAGAAATTAGATTAAATCTTAATATACACAGTTTTAGGCGCTCCCTTAAACACATCTTTTTAGGTTGGCCTATCACATCCCCTGATCTAACCCCTCTCCATGTAGCCTATTTATCATTTCCTGAATATGATCCTCCACCAAAGTCTCCACTGCACCTATGCATCCAAAAGCATTACAGATATCGGCTGGTGACCGGCTCATGCAGCTTTATATCTACTCCCCTTTTTTCCCAAGATGGCTGGAACTTTGTACAAAACAAGCACTTTACCTTTTGTGTCCCCTCATGGATTGTAAGCTCTTGCGAGCAGGGTCCTCATTCCTTTTGTTGTAATTATGGACTTGTCTGTTGCTATGTTATTTATGACTGTTTGTACATGAACCCCTGAACTGTAAAGCGCTGCGGAATGTGTTGGCGCTATATAAATAAAGATTGTTATTATTATTATAACGCTAGCAATATAGCATTATCACTAAGAGACCCTGTGGTGACTCGAAATGCGTTATTCTATTGTATACTGTTTTTTAATCTACCTCAATAAACTCCACTTTTATTAACCACAATTTTACTGGCTCTCAAGTAATCACTGAAATTCTTCTAAAATGCAGCACATTTATTAGTAAAATAAACCTCCTAAGGGTAAACACATATGCTTATAATATATCCAATAGCAAAAGAAGATATTCTAATTAATAAAATACAAATGAAAAAGTGTTAGCACAATCCTGCTCCAATCTGATTATGTGTCATAGCCTGCTAGATGTTTGCACTTGATACGGCACAACTATATAAAGTCTGCTGAATCCATCATAAAAATGTCACTGCCTTAAAAGTGGTTCAAAATAAAATAAAAAACGTTTCTTTAATTTGTTAATAGTTTCATTAAAAACTGGGTCCACACCATATAAATGAGGAAACAAACAGGCTGATGGCCTGGCTATGATATTGCACGATGTAACCGGATCATGATTTACTGTATATATGATGATGTCAAACTAATAAATGGTATAAAATTGCATAAGAAGATCCTGTGTGCCGCAATCTTCTTTTCTCTAATTACGACTACCAAGTCCTTGCTGGCACCAGCTAACTTAGTGTGCGGAGATCCATCACTATAATACTGATGGCCTGGTCCCTGACTGCAAGCATGTAATGTTGAGTACTGTTGATATACAAGCATATATTATCCTACTTTACCCGACTGGCAATTGTAGGTGTATTACTGGGGATAGTTTGCTCTAATCTGTATTACTACCCCTCAGTCCCCACTTGTCAGATCCTACGCAGTCACACCAGTTCTATCCTAAAAGTAATGTTTGGTCAGATGTATCCTCGCTGCCATAGTATATATGTTTTACAGCATAGACACTATATTTACCAAACAAGATCAATAAACCAGCTTGTGGCTAGAGGTCAGTTCTCTGATTGTAGACTGACCATATGTCTGCCATAATAGTCACTGCTGAAATGTGCTAAGAAAATGATTAGTTCTGCACCTATGCTGGAATGCTGTACTATTGAAGTTCTTGCTGTCATGCTCTATGCGTTTTGACACCCAAACTTATTTTGGTGCGCCTAAAGATAAAGTTTCTTTAGTAAGTAGGATTGAGTCGTTTGTTTGTTACACCTGAATACCATATTGGGACACATTATACCACCCCAACAGAGCCAAATACCACAGTCCATCACAAACTACTGCCAGCAGCACTAAATACAGCCCTCATTAACTTCCACTAGCCGTCGGTGAGGAGCGCCCAAACGACCCCCTGGGCATCGGCTCACCAGGAAATTTCCCTGTAAGGACTATGGCCAATCCGTCCTTGCATAACGGTATCTCTGCCTAGAAAATTGCCAAACTGCATCATGTGAGTATTTCCTCTACCTCCAGTGGCACAGGTAAGTAACTAGAAGCCAGACCATCATTTCTATTTTATAAGGGGAACTACTATTTAAGGAGATAATCATTATGATGGTTACTTGTGGATTGTTGATGTACATCTGTGATAGACTACCATATTGATCGAATGGCGCATAAACATATCTGAGAGTACTATTAAATGTGATCAAATGTGATATCAGTGAATGTAATACCCTGAAAATTGACCAGGTATAAAGAATATTTACGAACTGTGGAAGATCTCCCTTTTCCTTAACAAACAACTAGATATTCTATAGAGATGGGACGGGGGATTCGTTGAATCCACGAATCCCTCAAATCTTGTTGGATTCGTGGGATTCGTGGACTCGAATCCCGACGTAATTTACCGGATACGAATCCGACGAATCCCGGTGGTGCCCAGACTGGTGGTGGCGGCGGCGGCAGGGCACTCTAGAAGATGAGCGCTTCGCTGCTGCGACAGGGGAGGTAGAGGCGTTTCCTTTCCCTGTTCCTCTGATAGGCTGCCGGCACAAGGCCCGCAGCCTATCAGAGGCCGGTGCAAGCGCGCCGCCTGAGCCGTACAGCGCGGGACACAGGCCAGAAGAGGCCTGCATCGCAGCGGAGGTAAGTAAAAGTTTTTTTTTTTTTATCTGTTACTGGCACATTGGCGAGGGGGAGAGGTGAGAGGCACTATGATACTACTTGCACATTGGGGGGGGCACTATGATACTGGCACAATATGGGGGGAGATGGCACTATGATACTACTGGCACATTGGGGGGGGAGGCACTATGATACTGGCACATTATGGGGGGAGATGACACTGATACTACTGGCACATTGGGGGGGGAGGCACTATGATACTGGCACATTATGGGGGGAGATGGCACTGATACTACTGGCACATTGGGGGGGGAGGCACTATGATACTGGCACATTATGGGGGGAGGTGGCACTATAATACTGGCACATTATGGGGGAGATGGCACTATGATACTGGCACATTATGGGGGGAGGTGGCACTATAATACTGGCACATTATGGGGGGAGATGGCACTATGATACTGGCACATTATGGGGGGAGGTGGCACTATAATACTGGCACATTATGGGGGAGATGGAACTATGATACTGGCACATTGGGGGGAGATGTCACTATGATACTGGGACAGTCTGGGGGAGATGGGACTATGATACTGACACATTATGGGGGGAGGTGGCACTACAGGGAGTGCAGAATTATTACGCAAGTTGTATTTTTGAGGATTAATTTTATTATTGAACAAGAACCATGCTCTAAATGAACCCAAAAAACTCATTAATATCAAAGCTGAATATTTTTGGAAGTAGTTTTTAGTTTGTTTTTAGTTTTAGCTATTTTAGGGGGATATCTGTGTGTGCAGTTGACTATTACTGTGCATAATTATTACGCAACTTAACAAAAAACAAATATATACCCATTTCAATTATTTATTTTTACCAGTGAAACCAATATAACATCTCAACATTCACAAATATACATTTCTGACATTCAAAAACAAAACAAAAACAAATCAGTGACCAATATAGCCACCTTTCTTTGCAAGGACACTCAAAAGCCTGCCATCCATGGATTCTGTCAGTGTTTTGATCTGTTCACCATCAACATTGCGTGCAGCAGCAACCACAGCCTCCCAGACACTGTTCAGAGAGGTGTACTGTTTTCCCTCCTTGTAAATCTCACATTTGATGATGGACCACAGGTTCTCAATGGGGTTCAGATCAGGTGAACAAGGAGGCCATGTCATTAGATTTTCTTCTTTTATACCCTTTCTTGCCAGCCACGCTGTGGAGTACTTGGACGCGTGTGATGGAGCATTGTCCTGCATGAAAATCATGTTTTTCTTGAAGTATGCAGACTTCTTCCTGTACCACTGCTTGAAGAAGGTGTCTTCCAGAAACTGGCAGTAGGACTGGGAGTTGAGCTTGACTCCATCCTCAACCCGAAAAGGCCCCACAAGCTCATCTTTGATGATACCAGCCCAAACCAGTACTCCACCTCCACCTTGCTGGCGTCTGAGTCGGACTGGAGCTCTCTGCCCTTTACCAATCCAGCCATGGGCCCATCAAGACTCACTCTCATTTCATGAGTCCATAAAACCTTAGAAAAATCAGTCTTGAGATATTTCTTGGCCCAGTCTTGACGTTTCAGCTTGTGTGTCTTGTTCAGTGGTGGTCATCTTTCAGCCTTTCTTACCTTGGCCATGTCTCTGAGTATTGCACACCTTGTGCTTTTGGGCACTCCAGTGATGTTGCAGCTCTGAAATATGGCCAAACTGGTGGCAAGTGGCATCTTGGCAGCTGCACGCTTGACTTTTCTCAGTTCATGGGCAGTTATTTTGCGCCTTGGTTTTTCCACACGCTTCTTGCGACCCTGTTGACTATTTTGAATGAAACGCTTGATTGTTCGATGATCACGCTTCAGAAGCTTTGCAATTTTAAGAGTGTTGCATCCCTCTGCAAGATATCTCACTATTTTTGACTTTTCTGAGCCTGTCAAGTCCTTCTTTTGACCCATTTTGCCAAAGGAAAGGAAGTTGCATAATAATTATGTACACCTGATATAGGGTGTTGATGTCATTAGACCACACCCCTTCTCATTACAGAGATGCACATCACCTAATATGCTTAATTGGTAGTAGGCTTTCGAGCCTATACAGCTTGGAGTAAGACAACATGCATAAAGAGGATGATGTGGTCAAAATACTCATTTGCCTAATAATTATGTACAGGGTGTATAATACTGGCACATTATGGGGGGAAATGGCACTATGATACTGGCACATTGGGGAAGATGGCACTATGATACTGGCACATTGGGGGGGAGATGGCACTATAATACTGGCACATTGGGGGGAGATGGCACTATGATACTGGCACATTATGGGGGGGAGATGGCACTATAATACTGGCACCTTATGGGGGGGAGATGGCACTATAATACTGGCACATTGGGGGGGGTGGCACTATGATACTGTCACGGCTGAGGATGGGGAAAACCCTCAGCCGTGCGATGCCAGTCTTACTCTTCTCCTAGTCCAGGGCCACCCTGAGGGCGAGTAGGAATATTAGGTTCCGGAGTATGAGCCCTCCCACCATCAGGGTCGGCTCATACGGCTAGGATACAGGGTCAAAATTAGGGATTGATAGGAGGTGACCTGCTCCCTGATTCCTGTCCTGGCCTTGCATCGACCATCCATCTTCTGGAATCACACGGCTGAGGGTTTCCCCCATCCTCAGCCGTGACAGTATGACCACAAGGGTGGCCCTCACTGGCAGATGGGATATAAACCAGCTCCAGCTGCTCGACTGCCACATACCTAATGTTGCCAGCGGCAACCACAGGTGAGGCAACATACTTCAGCCCTCACCTGTGATTGACAACAACCCCAGACCACAGACAACTGCATGCAGTTCAGGAGTCACGGCCATACCATGGTCGTGACAGATACTGGCACATTGGGGGGGAGATGGCACTATGATACTGGCACTATGATACCGGCACATTGGGGGGGGGAGAGGCCCTCCGCACTTGATACTGGCACATGGGGGGAGGAGAGAGGCATTTGATACTGGCACATGATTAGGGGGGCATCTATGGGGACACTTACTGGGACATTATTGGGTGGCACTGTGGGGCCACTTCTTATTGGCCCATTATTGGGGGGCACTATGGGGGCATCTACTGAGGCCACAAGGAAGGGGTATTTTATATGGGGGGCTCTGTGTGGTACTAGTATTATCAGGGGTATTATCTGTTTCTGCATTATAGTATTGGGGAGCACAGCGGAACAGTATTGGGGGTGTTAGGATGATTTGTCCATAAGATGGGAGGATGATGGAAAAGTAGTAAACTAAGATTTTTTTTTTGTCAAACTGTAGAGACGAAAAATGGCTGAAAAATGGTGGTCTGGTCTGAAGGTCTGAAAGGAGAAGATGAGGAAAGAGAACATCTACATCAAAGGAGACGTCACTGGATGTAAGAGGTATGTGGCGCTGTATTACCCTGTATGTTCTGTAGTGATAGGAGCAGGGGCGTAACGATCGCGGTCATATAGGGTGCGACCGTGACTGGGAGGTGGAGGTTCAGACAAACTGACGCGGTCTGACTTTGTTTCTTACACCGTTCACACAATTATGTACAGGATTCGTAGGATTCGAGATTCGAAAGATTCAATATATTCGAGAACCTTTTCGGATTTGAAAAAAATTGGATTCGTCCCACCTCTAATATTCTACCATTGTATTAGATACGAAAATGACTGGATAATCAGAGGACGGCAATTGTTTGTTATATAGAAATATATTATGGATATGTACTGAAATACAAGGATGTAATTAAACTTATACTATGTTTTACAGAAAATATCCTATTATAAGCTTTGTAGTGCCTGACGAAGGCCAGACACGTCCGAAAACGTTCGCACATTAATGCTGCAATCCATTGCAAATAAAATCAATGAAAGGAACCTTCTGCTGTGATTTATGATTTTGATGCATCATGTGAGTGCCATGACAGTCGGAAGAATATAAAATAAAGTCCATCCATCCTATTCAAAGCCAAGAGGTGGACGTCCAGGCATAATATCAGAGTCAACAAGTCTGGTCATCACAAGGTCTATCAGTTCTGGCGTCACAAACACGGCAGTGGAGGTGGCTGGTATTCTTCGTAATAGTGAGATCACAGATGTCCATGCAAGCACCGTGCGATGCACATCACATCTGTGGCTGGTGAGATATGGAGCCTGAAAGTCAAAAGTTCAAAACATTGTTACCTTTTGGCTCTTCAGTGAATATCTATTGTTTTTGCTCATTTTAGCCACAGGTCTCTGGATATCTGTCACAGAAGCCTAAGTTTTAGTCACAGGTCACTGGCTTGCTGTTTCAGAGGCCAAAGCATTGTACACTGTCTCTCACCGTCTCAATGCTGTTGCTCCACCATCCACTGTCAGTTCAGTGTTTCCCTATTCAGGTGGTTCAAAGGTGGGCAGACTGGCGGACTCGACATTGCCACAGAAGGTTCAAGAGGCATGAATAATGGAGAAAGTAATATTATGAGAACTTTCTGTATATTTCCTCCTTTAGATTAATGATGCAGGATGTTGATCCAAAGATGTAGTTGCCATTTTTGGAGTCGGGAAGGAATTTTTTCCCTCCTATTATGAAGCAATTGGACATTATTATTTTTTTCATTAATCTAGATCATGGATGCTCAAAATGCAGCCCTCCAACTGTTGCAAAACTACAACTCCCAGCATGTCCTAAAAGCTGTAGGCTGTCCAGGCATGCTGGGAGTTGTAGTTTTACAACAGTTGGAGGGCCGCAGGTTGAGCATCCTTGCTCTAGATCAACAGCGTAGAAAAATAGTTTGAAGTTGATGGACAACCTTCCTGTGCTACCATAACATTTCACCTATTCTGCCATTCAGTGTTAGGAACATTGTTTTAAAATTTAGTTCCAGTTTATTTGTCAGGCACAAAGCGATACATGGTATGGTGTGCAGTTATTTTTTTCGAATTCTAGGGAAAGCAAAATTATAAATATCAATCCCTTTCTAAAGATTAGATCATATTTTATATTAAAGTTAATGTTAAGTATAGACATATCAGAGGTAGTGCAACAGTAATAGAAGTGAATATGCTTTCATTCTTTTCGAAATCGAATTGTCGTTTAGTCCATTGCAATTTCTCTCATTGAATCTGATTCACTATATTTCCAGAAGACAAAATAAAAAATGGCCAGCAGGTGGCGCAAATAAACCTATATCTGGGACTAGTCTACACATTTGTCAGCAAAGAAGAAGAAGAAAGGGAGAGGGTCAGCTCACTTGGGCTGTATTATCAGCATCAGCAACAGCAGCCAGAGTGTCTTGTGTCTGCTGCAGGCAATGGAACTCTTTTCCAAGTGGAAAGCATTCCCACTGCAGCCCAGCGGAGAGGATGCACACAGGCATGCCGGCAGCAGCATCTGCATGCTCTCATTCATTCTGCTGCAGTAAAGGACATGAGAGGAGCCTGCAGATGCTTTGAAGTAGAGTAATTGATTCTTACAAGCTGCTTTTCAGATCACTATGGTATTTTTAATATAGGATTTTATTCCACTGTTTCATGGATTTATACATTTTTTCCCAAGAGAAGAATTGATGGCAAACAAACAGCCTCTGAATATAATGGCTTGGAAAGAGATTGACTTTCTAGAGGGGATCCTTTCTTTCTTGCAAGATCTAGAAGTCACCAAGGGATCTGCTTGTCTCTGTTGAGCGTAATATTGGGTTCCTCTAGTGGCACAGTATTGGGAGATTGAGCTGTGAGTCACAGGGTAGGGATTATTTCAAAAAGTGGAGGAAAAGTGAAACTCAAAAATGGCAAAGGTTGTTGGGGAAACTTCGGTGGAAGACCTTGCTAAGGTTTCTGATGAGGAGCTAATGAAGTGGACTAAGGAGGAACTGATTGTCCGGCTCCGAAGAGCAGAGGCTGACAAGATGAGTGCTATGCTAGATCACAGCAATTTGATCCGGGAGGTGAATAGGAGACTGCAGCTACATCTTGGGGAGATCAGAGGGCTTAAGGTAAGGACTAGAGACAGGTGTTATACTGGTATATAATTCCTATGTATGTATTGTACACCGCCACCGATCATGTTGGTGCTACTGAGCTCAGTGGACACTGTTACTCTGCATCATCTTGGACACAGATGTTAAAATGAATTTGCCTGGTTTTAGATTCACAGTAAAAGGGCATTGTGGCCCCTTTAAGAATCAGAGGAACGAGGTTTATTTTAAAGCTTCCCTTATCATTAAGTCCTTAGAAACCTGTGTGATTTCCTTGTTAAAATACTGCTGCAGTCATCTTGTTTCAGTATATTTCATTTCTCCTTAAACCAGCTTTTCATTCTGTAAAGCCTATAAAGAGTTAAAAGGATTTACTTGCAGCCTAAAAATACAGCATCTCGGTGACTCTCACACCTTGCCGCCCAGCCTCATCATTACGTAATGTGTCAAGAAGAGCAGATTGGTACAGTACAGTGTGGAAGGCTTGACTGGGCTTTCTTCTGAAGCCAGAGGACATCTGTGGATCAATCTGAGAATGAAATTAGAGTTTCTGATGTCAATGGGGTTTGTGATGTTAGGGAATCCTGAGAGAGAACCATAGCCAACAAATAGGATGATAAAAACGCCCAGCGGAAAGTGCAAGGTTCACCCCTCGTCTTCATTTTACTAAATAAATCTATTTCCTTGGATGTCGAGCTATCATTGCCAAGCTCGGATGTGGATTTACTGTGTATTGGTTCAATCAGTTAGTTTCCTGATGGTAACATTAGCTCGGGTTAGTGGTAGCTTCCTAGCAGCTATTGCAATGATGTAATGAGCCACAGAGTAACCGTTTCAGTGCTACAGAGTCCTCCAGCAGCATCTCATCGGTGTCTGTCTTATATGCTTCAGCTAATGCTGATGGGGTTAACATATGCTAGATTCAGAATTCAGATACTCTGGTAATTTCCATATTCAGTTATGAAAACCTAGAAACAATCAAATTATTGAAACAATATAATAAGAATAATTAGTCAAAAAACAAAAAAAAATAAAACAGGCATAGAGTAATAGATCATCCTTACAAACAATAAAGGGTGGTGGCATCTTCCCTAAAAAAAAGGCAAGAACATCTAAAAATATTCTCTTGGGTTGTGCCTTGATCTCCTCTGCCCAAAGATATCATCTCCCACCCACGCCTCTCTTAGGGAGCAGCAGAAATCAAGCAGATTAATATGGAGAAGAGGAAAATTTAATTTATTTTACAATACTCCCGAGATCATGGATCGCCGCTACCTCAGGATTACGGTCAAGTTCATGTATTGGATAATGAGCTTTTACATCCTGATTGCACGCCAAATAGGTTTTGACATGGTAGTGGGAGGACATCAATAGCATATGAATCCATTTTTACTCTATGAATCCATTATTTAGAAATATAGTTAGAAGTTATAAGTAAATATATATATATATATATATATATATATATATATATAACATATTTTAAATGAATTCAGCAAAGTGCTTTCAAACTATCTGGGAATTTCTTTTGGGAATTGAACTATGACTGTAAAGATGTTCTGCCAGTTAGGAACAGCTGGACAGCAGCAGGTTGTCTTCTAATCCTCATCATCAGTTCAGACCGCACGACAGAAGGAAATGAGGGACACCTGCTTGTCCACAGTGTTTACAAAGAGGTAGTTCCAATATTTGATGCTGTAGAACAGTGTTTCCCAACCAGTGTGCCTCCAGCTGTTGCAAAACTACAACTCCCAGCATGCCCGCACAGCCAAAGGCTGTCCAGGCATGTTGGGAGTTGTAGTTTTGCAACAGCTGGAGGCACACTGGTTGGGAAACACTGCTGTAGAAGATATATGTCAAGAGGGTGGCACATGCGTGTAGGTCATTTACAGAAGACATAGTTTAGAGCAGTGTTTTTCAACTTTCCTAAGCCAAGTACCTTCTAATAAATTAAATTACATCAACGAATCTCCAGGACTTTTGTCATACACTGTGCTGCGTATTAAAAGTGCAGAATAAGTACAACATGAGTGCCTCCTAGCGACATGACAAACAGTTTGAGAACCTTTGGTTTAGAGCAGGGGTCAGCAAGCTTCGGCGCTCCATCTGTTGTGAAACTACTCCCAGCATGCTTTATTTACTTCTATGGAAGTTCTGAGAACAGCCAAGCAAGTGTGCATGCTGGGAGTCGTAGTTTCACCACACCTGGAGTGTCAAAGGTTGCTGATCCCTGTTTTAGAGCATACTTGGAACAGATAAGTTAAAAGTTATGTTTCAATGCAAAAAAAAGAGTTGTTTAATTGAGAAAGCCCATTTTCATGAATATCTATTCAGGGATTAATAGATGGGTGAGAAGATTCAGGAACTTCATCTAATAGCCTAGAGCAGATAGTGACTTCAAAATAGATCACTTTCTTTCTTTGGAGGATCTGGCAGACCATGCATTACATGGACAACCCATGCAATGAGCAGGACTGTTGTACGGTGGCCAATGATGCAGTGGGTCAGGATATGTGCATATAAGTCTATCAGTAGTTCGTGATGCCAATTGCAGCTTGTGCAGGTACTGTAACAGGGCCCTTTAAGATGTTAAAACTCACGTACCAGGTGAGGAATGCCAGAGTGGGGATACTGTCTCTGTGTAGTGTCAACGGTGTCTCCTACCTTGGTACGGCTAGACTCCTGGATCCTGGCTCACTTGCAATAAATTGAGTGTTGCTAGTAGGAGTAATTGAGGAACTTGGTAGCAGTAAATGAGATCCAGACTTATGATATAATTCAACTTGTCTTTACTGAATGGCAGCATAAATCCATACAAGTTACAGCAATAGTCCTTTAGGTCCCAGCAGGTATTGGCAATATGTGGCAGGGATCAATATCTCTTCTGCTTCTTATCATATGCCTGGAGAATCTGGCAGGTATCTATCTTCTGCTCTGTCTATCTTCTGCTTGATATGGGCCTGATTAGCTGAGGAAGAATTTGGCTTCTCCTGGTCTCTGGATATGTACTCACAGTTATGCTCACGGGGAATGCTCTTCCTGGAGGACTGGAGGTGCTGCTTGCTTGTCAACCAGCTGAGGCTGAAGGCTCAGGCTGGGAATGGTGATCTTTGGTCTCAACCGAGACGAGATCCTGGTTTGGGATCCTTATTTCTGGGAGCTCCTAATAACACAGCCTTCCCCTTGCAGGGAGAGCTGGAACACTCTAACTAGAACTTTCCGTCCTCCCCCTGAGGCAGGACATGGGAACATCCCACTTCTGCTCACACAGGGGAGACTAACCTGGAATGGACTATTCCAGGCTAGAGATACTAACTGGCTATGGTCTGCTACATACTTCTGCCACCTGCTGGTGTACATTGGAATTACAGCAAAATACATAAAACAGGCCTGGATAATGCACATTATGGAGAGAGTGATGCAAACTTATACCAGATGACAATATACATCCACTTAACATGATGCAGCGGTGAGAAAGAGTTTTAGTGACATACTCTGGGATGTTACACCCAGTTATTCCATGGACACAATGTAATGATTCATTTACCCAATATGGACACTACATAGTAATTAAACACTTGCTGTTGGGTTGTCCTCCACAGATTACAGCTAATTTCTGAGAGTTCCAAAAGCCAGACAACCTGTTATCTGCTTATTTCAGGAAATCCTTGTAATACAAAAGAGATCATAGTCACAGGTCTAACATTAAGCAAAATGGGAATTAACAGTAACGTAAACCCCATGATAAACTGCAAAAAAAAGCAGGAAACACCAGTCACATACTGTATATATGTCAACAGTGATTGATGATTCTCATATAAAAAGTCCTCTTTATTTATGATGAAGGTGTGGACACATACTAGATTATTTATGATTCTTACCACATTTTAACTATTCAATCTCTTATTTAAGCTAGCAGTCGTTGACCCGTTATTGATACTTATCCAAGATTTATCAATTATCTAGAACTTTTCAAAATACTGTAATTAGTGTTGATAGAGCATGCTTGGCCGAGCACCAGTTCGGCTCAAGCATCTCGATGCTCAGCACATGGCGGTATTCGGCCGAATACCGCATGTGCTCGAGCGCAATGCTCGAGTCTCCTCCCCGCACGTTTGTTGGCTGCTACGCAGCCAATAAACGTGCAGGTAAGTGCTGCCCTTTACTTTAATGCTGTAGCCATGTTGGTTACTGGCATTACAATGATTGACTGGCCGAAACGCGTCATCGGCTGCTATATAGCATCCGATGACACGTGTTCGGCTCAGTATTAGTTAGGGGGAGCTATGCTGAAGAAGGGAAAGATAGTGTAGGGAGTGAAAATGTATTTTATTCATAACCTGTGTAACGTGTGCGCATCCCAAAAATATCTGTGACATCCAGTGTACTTTTTCCGTAGACTGTGTCCGCTGCGGACAGCGACATTAGCTGCGCTACATCTCCTGTGTAACATGTGCACATCCAAAAAATATCAGTGACATCCAGTGTACTTTTTCCGTAGATGGTGTCTGCTGCGGACAGTGACATTGCCTGGGGTACATCTCCTGTTTAACGTTTCCACATCCAAAATACCTGTGACATTCCCTGTAATTTTATATTAGTCGCTGCTGACATCAGCGACATTATCTGCAGTATTTATCCTGTGTAACGTGTGTGCATCCCAAAAATATCTGTTACATCCAGTGTACTTTTTCTGTAGACGGTGTCCACTGCGGACAGCGACATTACCTGGGGTACATCTCCTGTGTAATGTGTGCACATCCAAAAAATATCAGTGACATCCAGTGTACTTTTTCCATAGACGGTGTCCACTGCGGACAGCGACATTACCTGGGGTACATCTCCTGTGTAACGTTTCCACATCCAAAATACCTGTGACATTCCCTATAATTTTATATTAGCCGCTGCTGACATCAGCGACATTATCTGCGGTATTTATCCTGTGTAACGTGTGCGCATCCCAAAAACATCTGTGGCATCCAGTGTACTTCTTCCGTAGAAGGTGTCCGCTGCGGATGGTGACATTAGCTGCGCTACATCTCCTATGTAACGCAAGCACATCCAGAAAATATCAGTGACATCCAGTGTACTTTTTCCGTAGACGGAGTCTGCTGCGGACAGCGACATTACCTGGGGTACATCTCCTGTGTAATGTTTCCACATCCAAAATACCTGTGACATTCCCTGTAATTTTATATTAGCCGCTGCTGACATCAGCAACAGTTAGGCTGCTGCAGACAGCGACATTATCTGCGCTACATCTCCTGTGTAACGTGTGCGCATTTCAAAAATATCTGTGACATCCAGTGTACTTTTTCCATAGACGGTGTCCGCTGCGAACAGTGACATTACCTGGGGTACATCTCCTGTGTAACTTTTCCACATCCAAAATACCTGTGACATTCCCTGTAATTTTATATTAGCTGCTGCTGACATCAGCGACATTATATGCAGTATTTATCCTGTGTGATGTTTCCACATCCCAAATGCAACATGTTGGCCAGGCTTTGTGAGCAGCAGAGGGCAGTAGTGGAATACCATCTGCAAAATGGTCGTCGCCTTTCCAGTCAGCTTCTGCTCTTTACAATCGAGGAGTGGGCATGGATGTCTGACCTCTGTGAGGTTTTAAGAAACTTTGAGGAATCAACACAGATGGTGAGCGGCTATAATGCAATTATCAGCATCACCATCCCACTTCTGTGTCAACTCAAACGCTCGCTGCTCACAGTTAAGGCGGACGCTTTGCATGTGAATAAGGTGGAAATGGGGGAAGACATTACACAGGGTGATAGCCAGACCACCTTCAGTTCGACTTCTCAGCGCAAATTGGATGATGATGATGATGAGGAGGAGGAGCAGGAGACGGTTGCCTCCACTTCAGAGGGTAGTACCCATGGAAGTTCAATTCCATCTGTTCAGCGTGGATAGGCAGAAGAGGAGGAAGAGGATGAGGAGATTGAGAGTCATACTCCTGATGACAACAGCAAAATCTTGCCTGTTGGTACTCTGGCACACATGGCTGACTTTATGTTAGGCTGCCTTTCCCGTGACCCACGCATTTTACGCATTTTGGACAACACTGATTATTAGTTGTTCACCATTCTCGACCCCCGCTACAAAGAGAACTTCTCATCTCTCATTCCTGTGGTGGAGAGGACGAGCAAAATGGTGCAATACCAGAAGGTCCTAGTGGAAAAATTGCTCAAAAAATTTCCAGCTGACAATGCTGGCGGCAGAGTACGTAGTTCCTTGGGCAACTGAGGAGGGGAGACCAGGCGAACACACAGCAGTTCCAACAGGGCAACACTCTCCAAAGCATGGGACAATTTCCTGACACCCTGCCAGCACCCTAACCCTGATTCAAGGCCTAGTGTCATAAGGAGGAAAAAAAATTGGAAGATGGTGAAGGAGTACGTAGCAAACCGTGTCAGTGTCCTCCATGATCCCTCTGTGCCTTACAACTACTGGGTGTTCTAGCTGGACACGTGGCACGAACTGGCGCTCTACGCCTTGGAGGTGCTGGCCTGCCCTGCTGCCAGCGTTTTGTAAAAGCGGGTACTTAGTGCTGCTGGGGGCATAATAGCTGATCAGCGCATCCGCCTGTCAACTGAAAATGCTGACAGGTTGACTCTTATAAAAATTAACAAGGCCTGGATTGCCCCTGACTGCTCTACTCCACCACAGGAAAGCGGCTGAACATAAAGGCACTTTAAATGTGTTTTTTATACAGGGAGTGCAGAATTATTAGGCAAGTTGTATTTTTGAGGATTAATTTTATTATTGAACAACAACCATGTTCTCAATGAACCCAAAAAACTCATTAATATCAAAGCTGAATATTTTTGGAAGTAGTTTTTAGTTTGTTTTTAGTTTTAGCTATTTTAGGGGGATATCTGTGTGTGCAGGTGACTATTACTGTGCATAATTATTAGGCAACTTAACAAAAAACAAATATATACCCATTTCAATTATTTATTTTTACCAATGAAACCAATATAACATCTTAACATTCACAAATATACATTTCTGACATTCAAAAACAAAACAAAAACAAATCAGTGACCAATATAGCCACCTTTCTTTGCAAGGACACTCAAAAGCCTGCCATCCATGGATTCTGTCAGTGTTTTGATCTGTTCACCATCAACATTGCGTGCAGCAGCAACCACAGCCTCCCAGACACTGTTCAGAGAGGTGTACTGTTTTCCCTCCTTGTAAATCTCACATTTGATGATGGACCACAGGTTCTCAATGGGGTTCAGATCAGGTGAACAAGGAGGCCATGTCATTAGATTTTCTTCTTTTATACCCTTTCTTGCCAGCCACGCTGTGGAGTACTTGGACGCGTGTGATGGAGCATTGTCCTGCATGAAAATCATGTTTTTCTTGAAGGATGCAGACTTCTTCCTGTACCACTGCTTGAAGAAGGTGTCTTCCAGAAACTGGCAGTAGGACTGAGAGTTGAGCTTGACTCCATCCTCAACCCGAAAAGGCCCCACAAGCTCATCTTTGATGATACCAGCCCAAACCAGTACTCCACCTCCACCTTGCTGGCGTCTGAGTCGGACTGGAGCTCTCTGCCCTTTACCAATCCAGCCACGGGCCCATCCATCTGGCCCATCAAGACTCACTCTCATTTCATCAGTCCATAAAACCTTAGAAAAATCAGTCTTGACGTTTCAGCTTGTGTGTCTTGTTCAGTGGTGGTCGTCTTTCAGCCTTTCTTACCTTGGCCATGTCTCTGAGTATTGCACACCTTGTGCTTTTGGGCACTCCAGTGATGTTGCAGCTCTGAAATATGGCCAAACTGGTGGCAAGTGGCATCTTGGCAGCTGCACGCTTGACTTTTCTCAGTTCATGGGCAGTTATTTTGCGCCTTGGTTTTTCCACACGCTTCTTGCGACCCTGTTGACTATTTTGAATGAAACGCTTGATTGTTCGATGATCACGCTTCAGAAGCTTTGCAATTTTAAGAGTGCTGCATCCCTCTGCAAGATATCTCACTATTTTTGACTTTTCTGAGCCTGTCAAGTCCTTCTTTTGACCCATTTTGCCAAAGGAAAGGAAGTTGCCTAATAATTATGCACACCTAATATAGGGTGTTGATGTCATTAGACCACACCCCTTCTCATTACAGAGATGCACATCACCTAATATGCTTAATTGGTAGTAGGCTTTCGAGCCTATACAGCTTGGAGTAAGACAACATGCATAAAGAGGATGATGTGGTCAAAATACTCATTTGCCTAATAATTCTGCACGCAGTGTAATGTACTGAATACACTGTATTCCCATGCACCCCTTCTACCACAAAAAAGGGTATATGGTTCAATCTTCCTTTTCTCATCCTCCTCCTCTTCCATCATATCAACATGCTTATTAGTCTGCCCTCTCATATAATGCTGTAGAGGGTCAGCTCACCTGCAGGCCCTCAACCATAATGTTTTAGAGGGTCAGCTCACCTGCAGGCCCTCAACCATAATGTTTTAGAGGGTCAGCTCACCTGCAGGCAGTCAACCATAATGTTTTAGAGGGTCAGCTTACCTGCAGGCCCTCGCATATAATGTTTTACAGGGTCAGCTTACCAGCAGGCCCTCACCTACAATATTTTAGAGGGCCAGGTCATCTGCAGGCCCTCACATGTAATGTTTTAGAGGGTCAGCTCACCAGCAGGCCCTCAACCATAATGTTTTAGATGGTCAGCTCACCAGCCGGCCCTCACCTACAATCTTTTAGAGTGTCAGCTCACCTGCAGGCCCTCACATATAATGTTTTACAGGATCAGCTCACCAGCAGGCCCTCACCTACAATCTTTTGTATTGTCAGCTCACCAGCAGGCCCTCACCTAAAATCTTTTAGAGGGTCAGTTCACCTTCAGGCCCTAGCATGTAATGTTTTAGAGGGTCAGCTCACCAGCAGGCCCTCACCTACAATCTTTTAGAGGGTCAGCTCACCAGCAGGCCCTCACCTACAATCTTTTAGAGGGTCAGTTCATTTGCAGGCCCTCGCATATTAAGTTTTTGAGGGTCAGCTCACCAGCAGGCACTCTCCCAGAATTTTTTTGATGCTCAGATGAGCAGCAGGAACTCGCTTCTAATGTTTTAGAGAGTCAGCTCTGCAACAGATCCTCACCCCTAATGTTTTAGATGGTCAGCTCAGCAGCAGGCCCTTGCCTGTAATGTTTTAGAGGGTCACCAGCAGGCCCTTACCCCTTGGTCCTAATGTTTCTGAGGCTCACCAGCAAGCCATCAATCATAATTTTTCAAGGGTGTATAATGCCCTCCTTTATGTGTTTTGGAGTGCCGGTTCCTTGTCATTTTTGGAAGCCCTTTCACTTAGTGCATAGGCTTTATGAATGTAGGAGTCCCACTACCTGAACAATTGTACCACAATGTGAATGAGGCCCTACTTTATGTGATGTACAGGTTGTATCGGAGTGCCTCTTCCGTGTAATTTTTGGCAGCACTTGCACTTTATATACAAGAAAATATACAGGAAAGAATGTTTCCTAACAATTTTTCCTCTAAAATCGATTTTATCTTCGGTTTGGTGTGTATTATTGTCAGTCTGTAAAAGTGGCGTACTACTCGGGCAACATCGTTCCCAGCAGCAACCTGGGAGTCCAAGATGCATTCAGACATCCTCCCCATGCTGTTCCCGAACCATTTCGGTGGAGTTTCCATCAATTTCTGACCTTTTCTTATGAACCAGACACCCTCCCCTCTTCAGAGCAGGGTTGCCTGGTTTAATGCTTATCACAAAATTTGCATATCACAGTGAATGCTATATTTGTGACTTTTTGTGCCTGCTGTTTGTTCTTTTCCTTATTTTTTGTTCTTCTCACTGAGCTGGTCGCACATTCTCAGTTTAAATCTTCAACTGCCACTAGCCATATGTCCTGTTAGAAGCTGTGGCATTTAGGCTAGTTCTCGGGCAGGCTTTTCCGCCTGCACACAACAGGTTTTGTCTGGCCAATTCCCTGCACTCTATTCCGGAACAGCTTGCCGGAGAGCACAGCTGCAGATGTGAAACTAGCCTTAATGGAAGAGAGATGCGGCAGAAAGGACGGGCCTCTTGAGCTGCCAGGCTGAAGATACTCTAGCAGATCAATTGGAGCAGTAAATGTGGAGATCTCTTGACCCATGTGAGGTACAGGGCTGGTTCTAGCTTTGTTACAAAAGTATTGACATGTATATATGATGCCTGGTTTTCATTTTTTACATCAATTATGGCATAACCCCTTTAAAGGGTCGATCACATTAGAAGGGATGGCATACTGCTTGGATATATTTTGGCATATTTATGCATATTTCTATGTGCTACTGACCTCTCCTTCCACCAATTATGAGGAAACTTTCCCTGTACAGCCAAACTCCCAGCCACCCAGCAGTGCAAAGTACTGCCCCTGGTCTCATTCACTTGAATAGGGCAATGCTACAGCTCCCTGGGTGGCATGTGACCGGAGTGGATATAGTGTGCAGCACCCAGTTTCAGTTAGAATATTTCTCTTTTGCACATAAAACTTGTCATCCCTACAATCTCTGTGACCCCATAATTTATTACAAATATGGACAGTTCAGTCACAGGAAAGCCAAAGAGAAGGAGGCAGTCAGAACATGTAGAAGACAGAATTTAAGTTGGAAATGTGCAGCAAAATCATGGAAGACATTTAAAAGGGTTTTTCACCTTAGAGAGCCTTTTGGCGAGCCCAGCTTCCCCCATCCCCCCATGTATATGAAACGGGACGCTGGACTTTACGTCGAGCGTGTGGACCTTAGGGGGCGCACTAACACACGTCCTCCTCGTGCCATTCGGATTCAGCCGCGGCACCCACTCTGCTGATCCGACTCAGACTTGATAAAGGGGTCTCCAGTACCCCGAAACGCGTTGTCTATGAATAAAGCGATTAATAGCTGAAACCTAAATATTGTCTACGACTGGTTGTGTTAGTGCACCCATCTAAGGTCCACACGCTCGACGTAAAGTCCAGCGTCCCGTTTCTTCTACCGTTACCCGAGTGGCAGGGTGGCTCCTGCCCAAGGCGATCAGACGAATCTAGGCTGCACCAACCGTTTCGATTCTCTGCTTTCGGCTTCTCATTGTGGTTGCGCCCAAATTGGTGCAACCCCAATAGGTGAGCAAACCACATTCTATAGTAGAATTTATCTTTTATTGAACATACTCACACTATGAGCGCCTTTCTCTATTTTATTCGCCACCATTTGCCCCATGTATATGGTCCTGCAGAAAGAAGCATACTTACATGCTTCACACCACAGTGTTCCTTAAGTCCCCCACTACCACGATCTGGTCCTGCTTGTAAACATCTGGTTTGACAGGAGTCAAATGCGCTGCTGCAGCCAATGACTGGCTGCCACTGTGAGGTGTCCCGCATATGTCATGTGATCCACTGACGTGACACATGGGGGACATATGACCACTGTGACCAGTTATTAGCTGCAGAGGTACGAGTGACTCTCATCAAACTAGAAGTTTACAAGCAGGACCACAGCTGGAAGTCTGCAGTGGAGAGTAGGTGAGTATACTTCCCTCCATAGATCTGAGTACATGGGGCAGATAGGTCTGGTCAAAAGGTCCTGAAAGGTGAATAACCATTTAAATTATTATGGAGTTAATGGGGCCATCAGTGTCCATACATGTAGCTCCTGGGTGAAAAACTAGTGATCGCTCAGGGTACAGCAGTCTGACCACTGATAATCGAACATTGGTGGAGTAACCCCATCAACCCCTCATGTTTTACGCCCAATTAACTATGTGAAAGGTAATGCTACAGACGCATACACTATTATGTATTTTTACCTTTGGACTCTGCTTTTTTGTGTAATTGCCAACTCCAGACCCAGAATACAACCCTAACCCTTGATGTCATCTTCATATTGTCCACATTGAATGCTCTTTTGACTCTAGGCAGAAATTTAGATTTTGTTAGCTTATTAGATTCGGACCTGTCATTTCTAATATAGTAATTTCTTCCAAAATACACCTGAAATGTCAAACCCTACAATTCTTAGTGTATAAAATACTGTTTTTATAAGTGATAAATGTATAAAGCCAACCTTTAAATCAGTCATCTTGACATTTTGTAGCTATCCATAAATCTGGTGAGCTCAAATTGCTGTTAGCGCCATAACTGTAAAGCTTTTTATAATAGTAAAATTATAGAAAATCATCCTTGGAACAGACTGTTCCCTGTAAACCTTCGACTGGCAATCTCAAAATATAGTAAAACCAAAAAAAAATTGCATTAAACTAAAAAGGGCAATTTTCAGGGCATCGTGAAATAGAAGCTTCTGTTCTATTGCTGTTCATCTTGTACCTTTACTGGTAAATTCATTTAGCACTTTAGACTATCAGAAGACATTAATGTGGTTGAATAATTCATAATGATAGTTTGAATAACATTATAGTTCACTCTCGATACAATATTGTGTATGAAAATGCTTTTTTAATGCAGTCAAATTTTAAATAGCACCTCCTGGCACGTGCAAGCAAAAGCAAATGGTCATGATGTCTAAATTGGCAGGTGGATTGGTCCATGGAATCATAGAACATTATTAAACCAATTTACAATGCAATGTAGCTTCCAGGGAAACTGTAATTCTTGCATAGGAAAAAGAGCAAACAATGGTTGGCAGCCTTTATGCCATTGATTGCCATTAGATTGAAAGTGCTTACATAGTATCATTTTTTTTCTAATAGAGTATATGTGCATGTTTTCCTCTCTTTACTGTGCTTTTTGACCTTCCATCTCTCCACGACACGTCTTCTCATGTCACATAAATAAGAGGCTGCAAATACAAGGAGACACGTTAAATGGCCTGCTTGTTTTGTTTGGTGGATGCGTGTTTAAATTCCTCTCTGGTGCTCTGAAAGCTTTACTGAATAGCACTTAAATAAATCAAGCGTGAAAAGCCTATGGATTGATCATTAATGTGGCAGCAGTGTTCTGCAGCTGAAGAATAAAGCTCTGCTAGGTCTTATGTGGTTGAACGAAGAACCTTACCCTTGATGGAATGGGTTCATGACTCATGAGATGTATGTAATGCATTAAGCTCACAGTGCCAGATTTTTTACATACTCCATACAGTGCCCTGTTGCTCATACAACAGATAGGTTAGATTGGTTGGCCAACCATTAAAAAAAATGTGAGTGTCAGAATGGTATAATAAAATAAAAAAGGGATACTCATTTTACCGATCCACTGCTGCTCCCTTTGTGAAGCTTATTGAGTTCCCATTGGTCTTTACTTCTTGTTTTCTCTTGATACACAGGAAATTCCCATTCAACCAATGACTGGCTGTGGTGGGTCCTGCTTGCAGCCAATGATTGGCTGGTTGGGCATTTCCTGACCATTAAGATGGACCAGCAAGCAGAGACCATCAGGGACCCAATAATCGTGGGAATGGAAGTAGTGGAGAAACAGGGAGGTGAGTATCCCTTTTATTTCATGTGTTGTGCCCTATAGCAAAGCATGAAGAGCAGTTAATTTACTCCTTCCACATTCACAGGCTGGTTTTCCTAGATGTGCAGATGCCTAAAGTTAAAAGGGTTTTTCAGGGCTTACTTATTAGCCCTGTGATAGGTCATCAATATCAGATTGGTGAGGTCCAACTCCCAGCACCTCCGCTGAGCTGTGTTGTTCTGGTGCCTGGTTCCGTCCACAGTGGTTTGTGAAAATAGCTGATCGGTGGAGTCTGACCACCCCTGATATGATATTGATTCCTTTCCTAAGGACAAACATAAACAAAGGAAGGTCAGTGATGCAGATGTCATTTGCAGGGAGGGGCAGGTGGTGAGCTGAGACCATCACCTACTGTATCATGGTGTGATCTTATGATAATGAGATTACTACTGATAAGTGACCTCTACAGAACAGGAGGTGTCAGCCAAAATGTGGGTTTAGTGGCCAGAGTAAATAGTAGAAGATTTCATGATTTTTTTTTAAATATACTGTAGATGGTTATAATGTAAATAATAAAAAACAACAACAACAACAAAAAGTATGATTTACAAATATTTTCTTAACAGTAAAACTTGAATTAAACAGTAGGGCATTTTCTGATGATACATTCTGTTTAATGAAAGCACATAAAGTTGCTAGCACAGATCAGTACTTTGCTAGTATGATCCATAACTAGGGATGAGCGAACCCGAACTGTATAGTTCGGGTTCGTACCGAATTTTGGGGTGTCTGTGACACGGACCCGAACCCGAACATTTTCGTAAAAGTCCGGGTCCGGGTTCGGGTTCGGTGTTCGGCTCTTTCTTGGCGCTTTTTGAAAGGCTGCAAAGCAGCCAATCAACAAGCGTCATACTACTTGCCCCAAGAGGCCATCACAGCCATGCCTACTATTGGCATGGCTGTGATTGGCCAGTGCAGCATGTGACCCAGCCTCTATTTAAGCTGGAGTCACGTAGCGCCGCACGTCACTCTGCTATGATCAGTATAGGGAGAGGTTGCAGCTGCGACGTTAGGGCGAGATTAGGCAGATTAACTCCTCCAAAAGACTTCATTCTGTGATCGATCTGCAGCTGTGGATCATTGAAGTGCTATTATTGACTTGCTCACTTTTTTGAGGCTGCCCAGAGCGTTTTTAGATCACTTTTTTTCTGGGGTGATCGGCGGCCATTTTGTGACTTGTGGTGCGCCAGCACAAGCTATCACCAAGTGTATTTAACGATCGAAAGTGTGGTTATTTTGTGCTATATCCTACATCAGCTGCAGGCTGAGCCTGTGTCACCGAAGTGCATTTAACCATCAACAGTCTGGTTATTTTTTGGCCATATACTACATCAGCTGCAGGCTGAGCCTGTGTCACCGAAGTGCATTTAACCATCGACAGTCTGATTATTTTTTGGCCATATATTACATCTGGTGCAGGCTGAGCCTGTGTCACCCAAGTGCATTTAACCATCAACAGTGTGGTTATTTTTTGGCCATATATTACATCAGGGGCAAGTTGAGCCTGTCACCCAGCGCCTAAAAAATAGACCTGACATTTCTATTCAACCAAATCTGTACTGTTTTAGCTGGTCAAGTTATTTGTAGTGACCGTAAAAGCACACTTTTTTTTCTGGGTTGAAAAGCCATTCCCAAATTTGCCATTCTCCAAATAACCAGTTTCTGGTATTTGAGGCCTACTTGAAATCTATCCCAAAAAGAATATCTTACATTGAAGCTAGTGATAGTGTCATTCAGAAAAACCTAAGACACACGCTAGCGTGCTGATAGAAATCTGATTCTGTTATTAAACCTATACCTGTCACACAGCGCAAAAAAAAAACAGGCCTCACATCTCTATTTAACCAAATCTGTACTGTTTTAGCTGGTCAAGTTATTTGTAGTGACCGTAAAAGCACACTTTTTTTTCTGGGTTGAAAAACCATTCCCAAATTTGCCATTCTCAAAATAACTAGTTTCTGGTATTTGAGGCCTACTTGAAATCTATCCCAAAAAGAATATCTTACATTGAAGCTAGTGATAGTGTCATTCAGAAAAACCTAAGACACACGCTAGCGTGCTGATAGAAATCTGATTCTGTGATTAAACCTATACCTGTCACACAGCGCAAAAAAAAACAGGCCTCACATCTCTATTTAACCAAATCTCTACTGTTTTAGCTGGTCAAGTTATTTGTAGTGACCGTAAAAGCACACTTTTTTTCTGGGTTGAAAAACCATTCCCAAATTTGCCATTCTCAAAATAACTAGTTTCTGGTATTTGAGGCCTACTTGAAATCTATCCCAAACAGAATATCTTACATTGAAGCTAGTGATAGTGTCATTCAGAAAAACCTAAGACACACGCTAGCGTGCTGATAGAAATCTGATTCTGTGATTACACCTATACCTGTCACACAGCGCAAAAAAAAACAGGCCTCACATCTCTATTTAACCAAATCTCTACTGTTTTAGCTGGTCAAGTTATTTGTAGTGACCATAAAGGCACACTTTTTTTTCTGGGTTGAAAAACCATTCCCAAATTTGCCATTCGCAAAATAACTAGTTTCTGGTATTTGAGGCCTACTTGAAATCTATCCCAAAAAGAATATCTTACATTGAAGCTAGTGATAGTGTCATTCAGAAAAACCTAAGACACACGCTAGCGTGCTGATAGAAATCTGATTCTGTGATTAAACCTATACCTGTCACACAGCGCAAAAAAAAACAGGCCTCACATCTCTATTTAACCAAATCTCTACTGTTTTAGCTGGTCAAGTTATTTGTAGTGACCGTAAAAGCACACTTTTTTTTCTGGGTTGAAAAACCATTCCCAAATTTGCCATTCTCAAAATAACTAGTTTCTGGTATTTGAGGCCTACTTGAAATCTATCCCAAAAAGAATATCTTACATTGAAGCTAGTGATAGTGTCATTCAGAAAAACCTAAGACACACGCTAGCGTGCTGATAGAAATCTGATTCTGTGATTAAACCTATACCTGTCACACAGCACAAAAAAAAACAGGCCTCACATCTCTATTTAACCAAATCTCTACTGTTTTAGCTGGTCAAGTTATTTGTAGTGACCGTAAAAGCACACTTTTTTTTCTGGGTTGAAAAACTATTCCCAAATTTGCCATTCTCAAAATTGTGGTGAACGGGAACAATGAGGAAAACATCTAATAAGGGACGCGGACGTGGACATGGTCGTGGTGGTGTTAGTGGACCCTCTGGTGCTGGGAGAGGACGTGGCCGTTCTGCCACAGCCACACGTCCTAGTGAACCAACTACCTCAGGTCCCAGTAGCCAGCAGAATTTACAGCGATATTTGGTGGGGCCCAATGCCGTTCTAAGGATGGTAAGGCCTGAGCAGGTGCAGGCATTAGTCAATTGGGTGGCCGACAGTGGATCCAGCACGTTCACATTATCTCCCACCCAGTCTTCTGCAGAAAGCGCACAGATGGCGCATGAAAACCAAGCCCATCGGTCTGTCACATCACCCCCATGCATATCAGGGAAACTGTCTGAGCCTCAAGTTATGCAGCAGTCTCTTATGCTGTTTGAAGACTCTGCTGCCAGGGTTTACCAAGGGCATCCACCTAGCCCTATCCCAGGGGTGGAAGAGATAGAATGCACTAACGCACAACCACTTATTTTTCCTGATGATGAGGACATGGGAATACCACCTCAGCACGTCTCTGATGATGACGAAACACAGGTGCCAACTGCTGCGTCTTTCTGCAGTGTGCAGACTGAACAGGAGGTCATGGATCAAGACTGGGTGGAAGACGATGCAGGGGACGATGAGGTCCTAGACCCCACATGGAATGAAGGTCGTGCCACTGACTTTCAGAGTTCGGAGGAAGAGGCAGTGGTGAGACCGAGCCAACAGCGTAGCAAAAGAGGGAGCAGTGGGCAAAATCAGAACACCCGCCGCCAAGAGACTCCGCCTGCTACTGACCGCCGCCATCTGGGACCGAGCACCCCAAAGGCAGCTTCAAGGAGTTCCCTGGCATGGCACTTCTTCAAACAATGTGCTGACGACAAGACCCGAGTGGTTTGCACGCTGTGCCATCAGAGCCTGAAGCGAGGCATTAACGTTCTGAACCTTAGCACAACCTGCATGACCAGGCACCTGCATGCAAAGCATGAACTGCAGTGGAGTAAACACCTTAAAAACATTGAAGTCACTCAGGCTCCCCCTGCTACCTCTTCTGCTGCTGCTGCCTCGGCCTCTTCTGCTGCTGCCGCCGCCTCGGCCTCTTCCTCCGCCTCTGGAGGAACGTTGGCACCTGCCGCCCAGCAAACATGGGATGTACCACCAACACCACCACCTGCGTCACCAAGCATCTCAACCATGTCACACGGCAGCGTTCAGCTCTCCATCTCACAAACATTTGAGAGAAAGCGTAAATTCCCACCTAGCCTCCCTCGATCCCTGGCCCTGAATGCCAGCATTTCTAAACTACTGGCCTATGAAATGCTGTCATTTAGGCTGGTGGACACACACAGCTTCAAACAGCTCATGTCACTTGCTGTCCCACAGTATGTTGTTCCCAGCCGCCACTACTTCTCCAAGAGAGCCGTGCCTTCCCTGCACAAACAAGTGTCCGATAAAATCAAGTGTGCACTGCACAACGCCATCTGTGGCAAGGTCCACCTAACCACAGATACGTGGACCAGTAAGCACGGCCAGGGACGCTAAATCTCCCTAACTGCACACTGGGTAAATGTAGTGGCGGCTGGGCCCCAGGCGGAGAGCTGTTTGGCGCACGTCCTTCCGCCGCCAAGGATCGCAGGGCAACATTCTTTGCCTCCTGTCTCCTCCTCCTCCTACTCAGCTTCCTCCTCCTCTTCTTCCACCTGCTCATCCAGTCAGCCACACACCTTCACCACCAACTTCAGCACAGCACGGGGTAAACGTCAGCAGGCCATTCTGAAACTCATATGTTTGGGGGACAGGCCCCACACCGCACAGGAGTTGTGGCGGGGTATAGAACAACAGACCGACGAGTGGTTGCTGCCGGTGAGCCTCAAGCCCGGCCTGGTGGTGTGCGATAATGGGCGAAATCTTGTTGCAGCTCTGGGACTAGCCGGTTTGACGCACATCCCTTGCCTGGCGCATGTGCTGAATTTGGTGGTGCAGAAGTTCATTCGTAACTACCCCGACATGTCAGAGCTGCTGCATAAAGTGCGGGCCGTCTTTCGCGCTTCCGGCGTTCACACCCTACCGCTGCTCGCCTGTCTGCGCTACAGCGTAACTTCGGCCTTCCCGCTCACCGCCTCATATGCGACGTACCCACCAGGTGGAACTCCACCTTGCATATGCTGGACAGACTGTGCGAGCAGCAGCAGGCCATAGTGGAGTTTCAGCTGCAGCACGCACGGGTCAGTCGCACTGCGAATCAGACACACTTCACCACCAATGACTGGGCCTCCATGCGAGACCTGTGTGCCCTGTTGCGCTGTTTCGAGTACTCCACCAACATGGCCAGTGGAGATGACGCCGTTATCAGCGTTACAATACCACTTCTATGTCTCCTTGAGAAAACACTTAGGGCGATGATGGAAGAGGAGGTGGCCCAGGAGGAAGAGGAGGAAGAGGGGTCATTTTTAGCACTTTCAGGCCAGTCTCTTCGAAGTGACTCAGAGGGAGGTTTTTTGCAACACCAGAGGCCAGGTACAAATGTGGCCAGACAGGGCCCACTACTGGAGGACGAGGAGGACGAGGATGAGGAGGAGGTGGAGGAGGATGAGGATGAAGCATGTTCACAGCGGGGTGGCACCCAAAGCAGCTCGGGCCCATCACTGGTGCGTGGCTGGGGGGAAACACAGGACGATGACGATACGCCTCCCACAGAGGACAGCTTGTCCTTACCTCTGGGCAGCCTGGCACACATGAGCGACTACATGCTGCAGTGCCTGCGCAACGACAGCAGAGTTGCCCACATTTTAACGTGTGCGTAATACTGGGTTGCCACCCTGCTGGATCCCCGGTACAAAGACAATGTGCCCACCTTACTTCCTACACTGGAGCGTGATAGGAAGATGCGCGAGTACAAGCGCACGTTGGTAGACGCGCTACTGAGAGCATTCCCAAATGTCACAGGGGAACCAGTGGAAGCCCAAGGCGAAGGCAGAGGAGGAGCAAGAGGTCGCCAACGCAGCTGTGTCACGGCCAGCTCCTCTGAGGGCAGGGTTAGCATGGCAGAGATGTGGAAAAAATTTGTCACCACGCCACAGCTAAGTGCACCACCACCTGATACGGAACGTGTTAGCAGGAGGCAACATTTCACTAACATGGTGGAACAGTACCTGTGCACACCCCTCCACGTACTGACTGATGGTTCGGCCCCATTCAACTTCTGGGTCTCCAAATTGTCCACGTGGCCAGAGCTAGCCTTTTATGCCTTGGAGGTGCTGGCCTGCCCGGCGGCCAGCGTTTTGTCTGAACGTGTATTCAGCACGGCAGGGGGCGTCATTACAGACAAACGCAGCCGCCTGTCTACAGCCAATGTGGACAAGCTGACGTTCATAAAAATGAACCAGGCATGGATCCCACAGGACCTGTCCATCCCTTGTGCAGATTAGATATTAACTACCTCCCCTTAACAATATATTATTCTACTCCAGGGCACTTCCTCATTCAATACTATTTTTAATTTCATTTTACCATTATATTGTGGGGCAACCCAAAGTTGAATGAACCTCTCCTCTGTCTGGGTGCTGGGGCCTAAATGTGTGACAGTGGCCTGTTCCAGTGGTGGGTGACGTGAAGCCTGATTCTCTGCTATGACATGAAGACAGATTCTGCGCTGACATAAGGCCAGATTCTCTGTTACGGGACCGCTCTCCTCTGTCTGGGTGCCGGGGCCTAAATGTGTGACAGTGGCCTGTTCCAGTGGTGGGTGACGTGAAGCCTGATTCTCTGCTATGACATGAATACAGATTCTGCGCTGACATAAGGCCAGATTCTCTGTTACGGGACCTCTCTCCTCTGCCTGGGTGCCTGGGCCTAAATATGTGACAGTGGCCTGTTCCAGTGGTGGGTGACGTGAAGCCTGATTCTCTGCTATGACATGAAGACAGATTCTGCGCTGACATAAAGCCAGATTCTCTGTTACGGGACCTCTCTCCTCTGCCTGGGTGCCTGGGCCTAAATGTGTGACAGTGGCCTGTTCCAGTGGTGGGTGACGTGAAGCCTGATTCTCTGCTATGACATGAAGACAGATTCTGCTCTGACATAAGGCCAGATTCTCTGTTACGGGACCTCTCTCCTCTGTCTGGGTGCCTGGGCCTAAATGTGTGACAGTGGCCTGTTCCAGTGGTGGGTGACGTGAAGCCTGATTCTCTGCTATGACATGAATACAGATTCTGCGCTGAGATAAGGCTAGATTCTCTGTTACGGGACCTCTCTCCTCTGCCTGGGTGCCTGGGCCTAAATGTGTGACAGTGGCCTGTTCCAGTGGTGGGTGGCGTGAAGCCTGATTCTCTGCTATGACATGAAGACAGATTCTGCGCTGACATAAGGCCAGATTCTCTGTTACGGGACCGCTCTCCTCTGTCTGGGTGCCGGGGCCTAAATGTGTGACAGTGGCCTGTTCCAGTGGTGGGTGACGTGAAGCCTGATTCTCTGCTATGACATGACTACAGATTCTGCGCTGACATAAGGCCAGATTCTCTGTTACGGGACCTCTCTCTTCTGCCTGGGTGCCTGGGCCTAAATGTGTGACAGTGGCCTGTTCCAGTGGTGGGTGACGTGAAGCCTGATTCTCTGCTATGACATGAAGACAGATTCTGCGCTGACATAAGGCCAGATTCTCTGTTACGGGACCTCTCTCCTCTGCCTGGGTGCCTGGGCCTAAATGTGTGACAGTGGCCTGTTCCAGTGGTGGGTGACGTGAAGCCTGATTCTCTGCTATGACATGAATACAGATTCTGCGCTGAGATAAGGCTAGATTCTCTGTTACGGGACATCTCTCTCCTCTGCCTGGGTGCCGGGGCCTAAATGTGTGACAGTGGCCTGTTCCAGTGGTGGGTGGCGTGAAGCCTGATTCTCTGCTATGACATGAAGACAGATTCTGCGCTGACATAAGGCCAGATTCTCTGTTACGGGACCGCTCTCCTCTGTCTGGGTGCCGGGGCCTAAATGTGTGACAGTGGCCTGTTCCAGTGGTGGGTGACGTGAAGCCTGATTCTCTGCTATGACATGAAGACAGATTCTGCGCTGACATAAGGCCAGATTCTCTGTTACGGGACCGCTCTCCTCTGTCTGGGTGCCGGGGCCTAAATGTGTGACAGTGGCCTGTTCCAGTGGTGGGTGACGTGAAGCCTGATTCTCTGCTATGACATGAAGACAGATTCTGTGCTGACATCAGGCCAGATTCTCTGTTACGGGACCTCTCTCCTCTGCCTGGGTGCCTGGGCCTAAATGTGTGACAGTGGCCTGTTCCAGTGGTGGGTGGCGTGAAGCCTGATTCTCTGCTATGACATGAAGACAGATTCTGCGCTGACATAAGGCCAGATTCTCTGTTACGGGACCGCTCTCCTCTGTCTGGGTGCCGGGGCCTAAATGTGTGACAGCGGCCTGTTCCAGTGGTGGGTGACGTGAAGCCTGATTCTCTGCTATGACATGAATACAGATTCTGCGCTGACATAAGGCCAGATTCTCTGTTACGGGACCTCTCTCCTCTGCCTGGGTGCCTGGGCCTAAATGTGTGACAGTGGCCTGTTCCAGTGGTGGGTGACGTGAAGCCTGATTCTCTGCTATGACATGAAGACAGATTCTGCGCTGACATAAGGCCAGATTCTCTGTTACGGGACCTCTCTCCTCTGCCTGGGTGCCTGGGCCTAAATGTGTGACAGTGGCCTGTTCCAGTGGTGGGTGTCGTGAAGCCTGATTCTCTGCTATGACATGAAGACAGATTCTGCGCTGACATAAGGCCAGATTCTCTGTTACGTGACCTCTCTCCTCTGCCTGGGAGCCTGGGCCTAAATGTGTGACAGTGGCCTGTTCCAGTGGTGGGTGACGTGAAGCCTGATTCTCTGCTATGACATGAAGACAGATTCTGCGCTGACATAAGGCCAGATTCTCTGTTACGGGACCTCTCTCCTCTGCCTGGGTGCCTGGGCCTAAATGTGTGACAGTGGCCTGTTCCAGTGGTGGGTGACGTGAAGCCTGATTCTCTGCTATGACATGAAGACAGATTCTGCGCTGACATAAGGCCAGATTCTCTGTTACGTGACCTCTCTCCTCTGCCTGGGAGCCTGGGCCTAAATGTGTGACAGTGGCCTGTTCCAGTGGTGGGTGACGTGAAGCCTGATTCTCTGCTATGACATGAAGACAGATTCTGCGCTGACATAAGGCCATATTCTCTGTTACGGGACCGCTCTCCTCTGTCTGGGTGCCGGGGCCTAAATGTGTGACAGTGGCCTGTTCCAGTGGTGGGTGACGTGAAGCCTGATTCTCTGCTATGACATGAAGACAGATTCTGTGCTGACATCAGGCCAGATTCTCTGTTACGGGACCTCTCTCCTCTGCCTGGGTGCCTGGGCCTAAATGTGTGACAGTGGCCTGTTCCAGTGGTGGGTGACGTGAAGCCTGATTCTCTGCTATGACATGAAGACTGATTCTGCGCTGACATGAAGCCAGATTCTCTGCTATGGCATGAAGAGACTGATTCTCTGCTGACGTGAAGCCAGATTCTCTGCTATGGGACCTCTGTCCAATTGATATTGGTTCATTTTTATTTTTTTAATTTTTATTTTAATTAATTTCCCTATCCACATTTGTTTGCAGGGGATTTACCTACATGTTGCTGCCTTTTGCAGCCCTCTAGCTCTTTCCTGGGCTTTTTTACAGCCTTTTTAGTGCCCAAAAGTTCGGGTCCCCATTGACTTCAATGGGGTTCGGGTTCGGGATGAAGTTTGGTTCGGGTTCGGATCCCGAACCCGAACATTTCCGGGAAGTTCGGCCGAACTTCTCGAACCCGAACATCCAGGTGTTCGCTCAACTCTATCCATAACCTTGCAGGCACGTGTAAACAATGTAAAAATTATAGAAAGCTAACAAGCAGTGTATGTAAATAAAACTAAGAAAAATTACGCACTTTTCATTGGTTTTGCAAAAAAATACCTTGTCTTAAAGTAAACATGTCACCATATAAATGAAGCACAGTCTGCAGATAACATTTTATAGAGCAGGATGAACTGAGCAGATTGATATATATTCATTGAATTAAATAGAAAGTGTGACTTATACTTGACACAACTGGACTCCGTGAGTGCGTATCAACCAATATCCCCAATTAGCTTTTAATAACATTCCAAAATACCACAAAAAATGACTTCTTTTGGGCTCATGCACACGGCCTTTGCCCGGCTGTAGCCGTATTGCGGAACAGAGGCACAGAGATGTGAAACGGAGGCACGGATCGGAAGCCCACGGAAGCACTACAGAGTGCTTCCGTGGGTTTACTGTACGTGCCTCCGCACCGCAAAAATGTAGTGCATGCACTACTTTTTTTCGGTGTGAACCGTAGGATGCGGATCACGGACCCCATTCAAGTGAATGGGTCCTCAATCCGCATGCGGCTGCCCCATGGCCGGTGCCCGTCCATTGCGGACCTCAATTTGTCAATTTGCGGTCCACAGCACGGGCACGGAGCCCTTACGTTCATGGGCATGAGCCCTTATCTTTGCTTCTTTATTCAAAATCAATATAGACATCCACAACACTTTTTACAAGCGCATATTCCAAAGGAGAAAATGCCCATACATGACAAAGTCCAGTATGTGTCCTAGGATTACAGCATGGATTCAGCGCTTATAGCACAACAAACATGTAGCAGCATTTTGGGGGTCCGCCCCCGTTGTCAAGCTGGCAGATAAAGGGGGTGGAATACCGAAATGTAGCTGCTACATGTTTGCTGCGCTATAAGTGCTATATCTCTCCTGTAACCTGAGGACACATACTGGACTTTATGTAATGTATGGACATTTTCTACTTTGGAATATGCACTGGTAAAAATTGTTGTGGATGTCTCTTAAGTCCTTAAGAACTCGGCCCTATTTCACCTTACGGACTTGGCCAGTTTTTGCAAATCTGACCAGTGTCACTTTAAGTGCTGACAACTTTAAAACGCTTTGACTTTTCCAGGCCATTCTGGGATTGTTTTTTCGTCACATATTGTACTTCATGACACTGGTAACATGAAGTAAAAAAAAACATTTTTATTTATAAAAAAATACCAATTTTACCAAAATGTTTTAAAAATTGCAAATTTCCAAGCTTCAATTTCTCTACTTCTATAATACATAGTAATACCTCCAAAAATAGTTATTACTTTACATTCCCCATATGTCTACTTCATGTTTGGATCATCTTGGAAATGATATTTTATTTTTTGGGGATGTTACAAGGCTTAGAAGTTTAGAAGCAAACCCAATTTTTATGGACCAGTTCAGGTCTGAAGTCACTTTGCGAGGCTTACATAATAGAAACCACCCAAAAATGACCCCGTTCTATAAACTACCCCCCTCAAGGTACTCAAAACTGATTTTACAAACTTTGTTAACCCTTTAGCTGTTCCACAAGAATTAATGGATAATAGAGATACAATTTAAAAATTTTCCTTTTTTGGCAGATTTTCCATTTTAATATTTTTTTTCCAGTTACAAAGCAAGGGTTAACAGCCAAACCAAACTCAATATTTATCGCCCTGATTCTGTAGTTTACAGAAACACCCCATATGTGGTCGTAAACTACTGTACGGTCACACGGCAGGGTGCAGAAGGAAAGGAATGCCATATGGTTTTTGGAAGGCAGATTTTGCTGGACTGTTTTTTTTTGACACCATGTCCCATTTGAAGCCCCCCTGATGCAACCCTAGAGTAGAAACTCCATAAAAGTGACCCCATCTAGGAAACTACACCCCTAAAGGTATTTAAAACTTATTTTTACAAACGTCGTTAACCCTTTAGGTGTTCCATAAGAGTTATTGGCAAATGGAGATGAAATTTCAGAATTAAAATTTTTGGGCAAATTTTCCATTTTAATCCATTTTTCCCAGTAACAAAGCAAGAGTTAACAGCCAAAAAAAACTGAATATTTATGGCCCTGATTCTGTAGTTTACAGAAACACCCCATATGTGGTCGTAAACAACTGTACGGGCACACGGCAGGGTGCAGAAGGAAAGGAATGCCATACGGTTTTTGGAAGGCAGATTTTGCTGGACATCATGTCCCATTTGAAGCCCCCCTGATGCACCCCTAGAGTAGAAACTACGGGATAGGGTGGCAGTATTGTTGGTACTAGCTTAGGGTACATATGATTTTTGGTTGCTCTATATTACACTTTTTGTGAGGCAAGATAACAAGAAATAGCTGTTTTGGCACCGTTTTTATTTTTTGTTATTTACAACATTCATCTGACAGGTTAGATCATGTGATATTTTTTATAGACCAGGTTGTCACAGATGCGGCGATACCTAATATGTATACTTTTTTTTATTTATGTAAGTTTTACACAATGATTTCTTTTTTGAAGCAAAAAAAATCATGTTTTAGTGTTTCCATAGTCTGAGAGACATAATTTTTTCAGTTTTTGGGCGATTACCTTGGGTAGGGTATGATTTTTGCGGGATGAGATGACGGTTTTATTGGCACTATTTTGGGGTGCGTGTGACTTTTTGATCGCTTGCTATTACACTTTTTGTGATGTAAGGTGACAAAAAATGGTTTATTTAGCACAGTTTTTATTTTAAACTTTTTACGGTGTTTATCTGAGGGGTTAGATCATGTGATATTTTTATAGAGCCAGTCGATACGGACACGGCGATACCTAATATGTATACTTTTTTTATTTATGTAAGTTTTACACAATGATTTCATTTTTGAAGCCAAAAAAATTATGTTTTAGTGTTTCCATAGTCTGAGAGCCATAATTTTTTCAGTTTTTGGGGGATTACCTTGGGTAGGGTATGATTTTTGCGGGATGAAATGTCGGTTTTATTGGCACTATTTTGCGGTGCGTGTGACTTTTTGATCGCTTGTTATTGCATTTTTTGTGATGTGATTTTATAGAGCCGGTCGATACGAAAGCGGCGATACCAAATATGTATACTTTTTTTTATTTATGTAAGTTTTACACAATAACAGCTTTTTTAAAACAAAAAAAATGATGTTTTAGTGTCTCCATATTCTGAGCCATAGTTTTTTTTTTTTTTGGCCGATTGTCTCAGGTAGGGGCTCATTTTTTGTGGGATGAGGTGACGGTTAGATTGGTACTATTTTGGTGGGCAAACGCCTTTTTGATCGCTTGTACTTTTTGTGATGTAAGTTATTTAGCACAGTTTTTTTTTTTTTTTTTTACGGTGTTCATCTGAGGGGTTAGGTCATGTGATATTTTTCTAGAGCTGGTCGATACGGACGCGGCGATACCCAATATGTATACTTTTTTTTTCCCCCTATTTTTTCCCAATTTTTTTTTACTTTATTTGTGGAAAATGAAGTTTTTGTTTATTTTTACTTGAAACTTTTAATTTTTGGGTGGGAAAACTTTATTTTTTCACTTTATTTTTTGTTCCACTTTGGGACTTCCTTAGACATTGCGCTGCCTTCCATGCCATCGGGTCCCCCCCCACAGCCGCATGGGGACCCGATGGCACCGCCCGCCGCCGCAACCACAGGTAAAAGCCGCAAAGCGCAGGTCTGAATTGACCTGCGGTTTGCTGTGATTGCTGATAGCGTTGTGACAGGATGCCCGCTGTAATCATTCTGTTCCTATTAACCCCCGCCGCGCCGCAATCTATTTTTAAACTTAGGACGTCCTAAGTCCCTAAGGGGTTAAGGTACACCCCCTTTTAACCTTAAAGAGGTTGTGTCACTTCAGCAAGTGGTATTTATCATGTAGAGAAAATTAATACAAGGCACTTACTAATGTATTGTGATTGTTCCTATTGCTTCCTTTGATGGCTTGAATCATTTTCCCATTGCATTATACACTGATCGTTTCCATGGTTACAACCACCTTGGAATCAAGGAGATGTGGCCGTGCTTGTACACTATGGAAAAGAGCTCCTGCCTCTCTGGTGGCTGGGACTGTGAGACTGGGCATAGGCTAGAATGACACTTTTTCCTATAATCATCTCATTCATTCTAGAGAGAAACTCTCGAATGGTAGGAGGATCAGGATTAATCCATGCTCACTTCTGCTGTTGGTAGAGAATTAGGACTACACAGTGATCATTAGCTGATCCTGCTAAAATCACATGACATGGGTAGGCCAACTGCAAATCTTATGGGTATGGTCAACTTAAAGGGAAGTCTCAGTTGTATCATGAAAATTATTCCTTTCCATATACCCATAAGGTTATATGGAGGGGACACCCTGAGTGGAGCCCAAATAGAGAACTACTCTGAATGGCTGCTGTATAATTCTACTTTTCCCCTGCGGAGCCTGTGTCGGGTTGGCAAATGCTTCCCATGGAGGTACTGAGTGCTGGCTCCAGTTTTTAAAAGAAGCTATTTGTAGGGAAATATCAATACCATTGCAAAATCTTTAAATCTAGAGATGTTCAAATACCTAATGAACAATCTTATAGGTGTATTGAATGATCTAAAAAGTAATTAAAGAAAGGGACCCGCTCACCAATGTCCCCTCAGGGTAGGTGCTCTAGCTCAAAAATTGAGACACCCCTCAAAGTAAAGGCTAAATATGTAAAGAAATTGAGCTGGCACTCATATAAGGAATAAGCACATGGTTTAATAAAATGGGGAAAATATCACCTGTCACATATATATCTTCATTAAAATACAATGTCAAAAAAAATTAGTAAAATAATTAATGAAAACCAATAAATTAAAATATATGTATTGATTCAATGGTACAGAAGCCGGCAGCTCCAAATGTCTATGGGCCAGATATGGTCCTAAATAGAAATAATATAGACAATAGTGCTGTCGGTCTCTGCAGCTGCAAATGGTAATTTCTTGGTATATAAAAGATTTCACATACAATCAAATAGATTCCGTAGGTATCCTATATGTTTGGGAATGTCCCACATCAACAGAATAAAATATACCGCATCAACAGAAGACTAATATTTTCTATAAGGTAATGGCCGACAATTTCAAATAAAAGACCATCAGCTCATAGCAATATATATTGCAAATACAGCCATACCATCCTCTCTTGAAAGTTGCGATAGTGCAAACAACTACCTATTTGAAATTTTGCTTACAGGCATCTGCTTGCAACAGTATAACAGCCGGAGTGGATATAGATATACTTCTATTGGAAGTTACCTTATAGAAAATATTAGTCTTCTGTTGATGCGGTATATTTTATTCTGTTGATGCGGGACATTCCCAAACATATAGGATACCTACTGAATCTATTTGATTGTATGTGAAATCTTTTATATACCAAGAAATTACCATTTGCAGCTGCAGAGACCGACAGCACTATTGTCTATATTATTTCTATTTAGGACCATATCTGGCCCATAGACATTTGGAGCTGCCGGCTTCTGTACCATTGAATCGATACATATATTTTAATTTATTGGTTTTCATTAATTATTTTACTAATTTTTTTTTACATTGTATTTTAATGAAGATATATATGTGACAGGTGATATTTTCCCCATTTTATTAAACCATGTGCTTATTCCTTATATGAGTGCCAGCTCAATTTCTTTACAATCTTATAGGTGTATTCATTATAGGGAGTGCAGAAATGTACAGAAATGTTTTTCATGCATAGATGGCTGCAATTTTTCCCTAAAACTATGACTTCAAATATTGTTGACAGATCAATTTTTTATGATTGAGATTTTGTTTTATTCTGTTGAAATAGCTAATAATTCATATGAAGGTTCAAGAGCAGCAAGTGACTGATCTCTATCGTTGGCAGTGTAGTTTCAGCATGATAAATTCTTAGAAGTCACATTTTCCTTACATATGTATGGACATGTATATCAAACTTGTATTTTGTGTGTGTCCAAGCCTTCTGAAGCCATTGGGATTTCACTGGCAAAGGTTCATCAGCTTCTTATCGATCTAAAAGAGGTTCTTGAAAACAAGAAATTAACTGGTGTCTGATACTAGAATGAACCTATATTGCACAAATGATGGTGAGGGATTTCCTGTTGGAGAGAACACTACTGAGTGGGTACCTGGGGGATTGAGTGAAATGCACAAAGCAAAAGTTGTCTGGAAAATGAATGATGGATTCACATAGAATTTAAAAAGTCATTATAATGTATTGAACTAGATTCAATCTATCTATATATCTATCTCATATCTATCTACCTATATAATATTAGAGATGAGCTAATATCTTGAAATTAATTTTGCATCCAAATCAACCAAATCGGTAACAAAAATGGATTCTTCCCAAAACAAGTGTTTCAATTGGCCTGAAAATTGGTATATGACACTCAGGTCTAGGATTCGTATTTTTCTCTCTTGTAGTTATCCCCCCCCCCATACACACACCTTTTGAGTTCTTTAATGCAATAACAGCAATAGTATATGTCAGAGTGACACTGACATATAAAAAGTATATAACTATGGTAAATATATGGTTGACGGTGGTACCAAATAGCCTATTAAAATGCACACTACGTGTTCTGATTTCTTATGCTTTTTAAAATTGAAAACACTCTTATAATTGTCCATTATTGGGGGAGGATGGGGGAGGAACAGTGGATTGTTCTGAATAATCACCCAAAAAAAATCTTCCTTTTTTTTTAGGGGACGGGGGGACGGGGACAGTAGCAGAGCAGTGTGAGCCATATGGACATGACAGGAGATATACAGCCGTCTAAGGGTATTAGTAGTTGCAGATTCAGTGAGTATGGAACCTCATGAAAAGGCAGAAAGTGACAATTGCATCCAGGGCCGGGCCGACACAGAGGCTGGGGAGGCTCCAGCCTCAGGGCGCAGGCCAGCTCCCCAGCCTCTGGGCGGCAGGCAGGCCACTGAGTCAGAAGATCCGATGGTATATTCTAACCCCCAGGCGTTCCCATGGTGACAGGGACGCTTGCCTGGGGGTTAGAATATACAAGGCCACGCCGCCCCCAGGAGCACATTTATAAACTAATCAGTAACTTTAACTTTAATCATTGCTGATCTCTTCACTTGAATATCTTACTCTGTCTTAGCTCCGGTAACAGCAGTAAGTACGTGCGGGCGGCGATCACTCACCGACGTCACGCGCCAGCTTCTCCCTCTAGGCGCCGCAGGCGCGTGACATCAGTGAGTGAGTGCCGCCCGCCCGCACTGCCTGCTGTTACCGGAGCTAAGACAGAGTAAGATATTCAAGTAAAGAGATCAGCAATGATTAAAGTTAAAGTTACTGATTAGTTTATAAATGTACTCCTGGGGGCGTCAGGGAGGGGGATCTGTGCATGGCACTGCTATTGGGAGGGGGATCTGTGGATGGCACTGCTATGGGAGGGGGATCTGTGTATGGCACTGTTTAGGGGAGGGGGATCTGTGGATGGCACTATTTAGGGGAGGGGGATCTGTGGATGGCACTGTTTAGGGGAGGGGGATCTGTGGATGGCACTATTTAGGGGAGGGGGATCTGTGGATGGCACTGTTTAGGGGAGGGGGATCTGTGGATGGCACTGTTTAGTGGAGGGGGATCTGTGGATGGCAATATTTAGGGGAGGGGGATCTGTGGATGGCACTATTTAGGGGAGGGGGATCTGTGGATGGCACTGCTATGGGGAGGGGGATCTGTGGATGGCACTGTTTAGGGGAGGGGATCTGTGGATGGCACTGTTTAGGGGAGGGGGGATCTGTGGATGGCACTATTTAGGGGAGGGGGATCTGTGGATGGCACTATTTAGGGGAGGGGGATCTGTGGATGGCACTGTTTAGGGGAGGGGGATCTGTGGATGTCACTATTTAGAGGAGGGGGATCTGTGGATGGCACTGTTTAGGGGAGGGGGATATGTGGATGGCACTGTTTAGGGGAGGGGGATCTGTGGATGGCACTATTTAGGGGAGGGGGATCTGTGGATGGCACTGTTTAGGGGAGGGGGATCTGTGGATGGCACTGTTTAGGGGAGGGGGATCTGTGGATGGCACTGTTTGGGGAGGGGGATCTGTGGATGGCACTGTTTAGGGGAGGGGGATCTGTGGATGGCACTATTTAGGGGAGGGGGATCTGTGGATGGCACTGTTTAGGGGAGGGGGATCTGTGGATGGCACTGTTTAGGGGAGGGGGATCTGTGGATGGCACTGTTTAGGGGAGGGGGATCTGGATGATGATTAATAACAAACATACATATCTAAATGGGGGGGGGGGGGGGGGGCGCACTTGGGCAGCTCAGCCTCTGTTGGTGGTGGACCTTGTCCCAGCCCTGTCTCTGATTGTAGTTTAATCCAGAGCTCTTTCTCAACTGGAGGTGAGGGGTCACAGGGCTGTGGAAAACAAGTGACTTTAGACGTCGGGCGCCTAGTGTGTAGGGCCTCCTGTCTGTCAAATCGGGAGTAGAATATTGGCATTTCCACATCTTCCCACTGATCATCAGTAGAAATTGGTTCTTTCTGGGCAGGTAGCCTAGACAAAGTGTCGGCATTGTGGATGCCACTGTTTAGGGGAGGGGGATCTGTGGATGGCACTGTTTAGGGGAGGGGGATATGTGGATGGCACTGTTTAGTGGAGGGGATCTGTGGATGGCACTATTTAGGGGAGGGGGATCTGTGGATGGCACTGCTATGGGGAGGGGGATCTGTGGATGGCACTGATAAGGGGAGGGGGATCTCTGGATGGCACTGTTTAGGGGAGGGGGGATCTGTGGATGGCACTATTTAGGGGAGGGGGATCTGTGGATGGCACTATTTAGGGGAGGGGGATCTGTGGATGGCACTGTTTAGGGGAGGGGGATCTGTGGATGTCACTATTTAGAGGAGGGGGATCTGTGGATGGCACTGTTTAGGGGAGGGGGATATGTGGATGGCACTGTTTAGGGGAGGCGGATCTGTGGATGGCACTGTTTAGGGGAGAGGGATCTGTGGATGGCACTGTTTAGGGGAGGGGGATCTGTGGATGGCACTGTTTGGGGAGGGGGATCTGTGGATGGCACTGTTTAGGGGAGGGGGATCTGTGGATGGCACTGTTTAGGGGAGGGGGATCTGTGGATGGCACTGTTTAGGGGAGGGGGATATGTGGATGGCACTGTTTAGGGGAGGGGGATCTGTGGATGGCACTATTTAGGGGAGGGGGATCTGTGGATGGCACTATTTAGGGGAGGGGGATCTGTGGATGGCACTGTTTAGGGGAGGGGGATCTGTGGATGGCACTATTTAGGGGAGGGGGATCTGTGGATGGCACTATTTAGGGGAGGGGGATCTGTGGATGGCACTGTTTAGGGGAGGGGGATCTGTGGATGGCACTGTTTAGGGAGGGGGATCTGGATGATGATTAATAACAAACATACATATCTAAATGGCGGCGGGGGGGGGGGGGGGGGGGCGGGGGCGCACTTGGGAAGCTCAGCCTCTGTTGGTGGTGGACCTTGTCCCAGCCCTGAATGCATCATTGGGCCAGTGATAAATAGCCACTGTCAGCAAATGGCAGATGTATTAATTGTCATTAGGTGGCGATGTGTAAAAATCCTGAGGGATCCATGTGCCTGATTTATTTGGACAAAGGTAATGCTTTGGACACTTTAGCAAGACAGTTTAGCTTGCTTAGGTGGGATGGTGACACCTGCCATGCTGAAAACTCTCTCTGAGATGACACTTGAGGCTGGATGAGACAGTACAGGGATAGCAAACTGGCCCTGCTCAGCCACTATTTCACTCTTCCTCCCCAGAAGTCCATGTGGTTAGTCAACAGGGTATGTGCTGGAGAAAGGTCACAGTCATTTAAAAAACAATACCATTTTGGAGATGGTTTCGAGACTCCAGTTGGGGTTTCCCTCTTCCATCTCTGATTCAAGTGAGAGATGTATTAGAGATGGCCCCATTGGAATTAAAACAATGTCTCCCACAGTCACTTAAAATGTCCCAAACCCCCATTCTGTCACTTTTCAATGTAGAAGGGGAATTAGCAAATAAAAAAGAAATTGCCACCTTGCTTTCCCTCTCAGACTCTTTCCCCTCCCCAATTTCTTTCCTTCATACCTATATAGCAAAACATGTCCCCTTTCAAGCTCTTCTCAGACCTATCACTTGGTTTGAAGGATGGATTTGCAGCCACTCCATACTAAAAAAAAACTATCTCACATATATATAAGAAACTGAATACACCTATCATGATGCCAAAACCGGCTTTTATAGGCCTATGGGAAAAGGATTTGAAAATTTCCTTCTCGTCACAAGACCTAACTAAACTTTTCATTTCTCCACACAAATCATCACGATGTGTCCTCATACAGGAAAACAGTTATAAAATACTAACAAGATGGTACAAAACACCTGACATCACATCCAAATACGACAGCTCAAATCTAGATAAACGTTGGAGGTGTGGTGAGGCAAAGGGCACCTTTCTCCACATTTGGTGGTTATGCCCCCCAATATCACTATGGTAGGAAGGTATATTCAAGCAGAGCAATAAAATATGCAAAACCTCAATAGCTTCAGTCCCACAATTGGCCCTATTAAATCACCCTCAGATTTAACCTCTAATATTCCTCCACTATTTTGCATCCTTCTCATGGATGCACGCCTTCTTATCCCACGTTTTTGGCTAACAGCTGAACTTCCCTCTCATGAAAGAAAAGGTTGATGCTATTTACAGATTTGAAGAGTTAGCTGCATCGGAGGCACGCAATTCTCAAATTTTTAGAGTCAGATAGGGTAATTGGGTAATCTATAGAAATACCAATCTCAGGAACACTCTCTTTATTAGTTAAGTAAAACACTATAATAGATAGTATATCACACACTCCTGACTAACGAGGCTTGACAAATAAACAATAAAGGTAGAAAAGTAGAGAATTGTAATTGAATACTCACTTGATACTCCCATATCGATATGCAAATGTACTCAATATTCACTGCATGTACCCATTTTATTGGTTCCTATTTCTGTTTGAACCTCTATTATTGATTTTGTACAATTCATTATTCCTTCATGATTGAACGCACATCTATGTTTCAAATAAAGCTTTTAAAAAAATTTTTTTTTTTAAAAACAATACCATTTTTACTGCAGGAACTGTATGACATTTTTTTATAGACAGATGGCCAGAAGTAGTAATACTGTAGAAGGAAATTAAATAAGGGCGAAGGCATGAAACTGCACCACAATAACCTTCACTAAGTGGTATGGCAGCAACTGCACCAGCAGCAACTTGGCCAGGTGGGAGTTCAGCTTACACACAATCTAATGGCTGGTCACAATTAGAAATTAGATTGTGTGCAATGGCCATACATTCTGTTATGGATATCTCACTGTGAAGCCAAGGACAAGGAGGAGAAGGATGAATCTGAGCAGGAGAAGAAGCTAAAGATGATGACAAGGACACGGTACTGTTTGGGGATGCGGTCTGACTACCTCCAAGAAGACTGTTTTATTTTCCCACTGGATCCAGAGATGTTGTCTCGTGTGCCTATATAGAGCCCTGTTTGTGCTGGAATGTCCACATATTATTTCCATCTTGTATATCTTGCATATGGCAGTGGTTTTGTGTGCCAGCCTTGTGGAGAAAAACTGCCAGATGCTAGATACTCTCACTCTCATGCCTAGATCTGGCATGTTATTAGCCTGCACTCACAGTATCACAGTATTACCAGTTCCCGAGCTGACCACAATAGAAGCATATCTGGCCCTACCAGTTTTTTGGGGGGTTTTAGACATATGTTGCCTTTGTTCTTTATTGCCGTCACCTTGAACACCCTTCTCCTCTGAAGCCTCCTTCTCAGCACCCCAATCCTGCACCCATGTCCTGTCCAACAGAGACAGACATGTTGCAAGTGAGCTGTAAGGAAGAAGAACAGAAGGAATGTCTTTGCTCAAAGGCATGGTGTCATACTAAGAAGTGATATCGAAATCATCTTTCTGTGAGAGAAGGAGTGAGCCATCCAGTCCACAATCTCACGCTCTTTTTCCTCAAGACATATGGCCTGTCATTAGTACTACTGACAGGATGGCTGATGCTGCTACGGCTGTGGTATACGGTGAAAGCCAGTCCAGTTCAAGCAATATAAACGAGGTGCTCTGCTATTAAATAGTATAGAGTCCAAGCAACTTATGGCATGATCCGGAGATAAGAAATAATAGCGGCACTAACTGGTATTGACACTATACATTGGTATACTGTATTAATGGAGCAGTATAATGCAGTGAATTTTACTGCTATATTAATGCAGTAGTATAATTCAATTCATTGGAATGCAGCAGTATAATGCATTGAATTAACTTGTACATTAACACTGCAGTATAATGTGTAGAATTCTACTGGTATATTAACACAGCAGTATAATGCAACTAACTGGTACATTAATGCAGCCGTATAATGTGTTGAATTTCATTGGTATATTAATGCAGCAGTATAAAGCATTGCATTTTTTAAAATATATTAACACAGCACTATAATGAATCTCATATCTTTCTATATATCTGTCTATCATACATATCACATCTATCTATCTTTCTATCTATCTAAGAAACAAGCACAAGGAAAAAAATAAATAAAAAAAGGTACATATGATTCAGGCCTTGATCCAAGGTCATGTGGAAGCAGAAACGTTGCTATGGACACAAGTAAATGAAAACACTATTTTCTTCACAACCTGCAACCTTCCCTGTATGTACCTCATATCTATATTTTTATCTATCTATCTATCTATCTATCTATCTATCTATCTATCTATCTATCTATCTTATGTCTATTTATTTAGCTTATCTATATATTCTAAACTTGATGAAGGACTTGGTCTTGGACTTAATTCTAATTAATTTTTAAGTCGCTGTTGTACTTCTTCCTGGGTCAGACAAGACACTTTTAATGGGGAATTAATTTTTACATTCAGCATTTCATCTGACAGTTTATTTTCCTCAGTGAATACATTGGAGAAAAAAAATATTTAACAGCTTTGCTTTCTCCTCGTCGCTCTCATTACTCTTTAAAGGGCTAACACCTTCAGATTTATACTTTTTAACATTTATATAATTGAAGAACATTTTTTGGCAATTAATATCTCGGTCTCTAGTTTGGCCGCTTTTATTTATTTTTTACCTGTTCTATTTTTTTCCTTTCCTTTTTCCTATGGCCTCTCTTAGTTGGCTAAATTTTGCTTTTTTGAAGTTTGGTATTTTTGTTCCTCCGTGTAGAAACGCACTTTTGAATGATAATTGGAAGGTTATTACTTTATGGTCACTATTTCCCAGGTGTCCCCCAACCTGCACGTCTGTTGTTCTGTCAGGCCTATTGGTTAATACTAAGCCCAGTATGGCCGTCCCTCTAGTCGAGTCCTGAACCAGTTGGGAGAGGAAATTGTCTTTGGTTATTGCCAAGAACCTGTTTCCTTTATGAAATATGCAAGTTTCCGTTTCCCAGTCTATATCTGGGTAGTTGAAGTCCCCCATAATAACCACCTCATTATGATTTGCCGCCTTGTCTATCTCGTTTAGTAGTAGATTTTCTGTGGACTCTGGTATATTAGGCGGTTTATAGTAAACTCCTATTAGTAATTTATTGTTGTTTTTAGCTCCATGTATCTACCCACAGTGACTCCACATGTTCATGTCCCTCACTTATATATTTCCGGAGTGTGGGCTTTAGACAGGACATTACATAAAGGGAGACCCCTCCCCCTCTCCGGTTTTGATGATCCTTTCTAAACAGACTGTAACCTTGTACATTAACTGCCCAGTCATAGCTATCATCCAGCCATGTCTCAGTTATTCCCACTATGTCATAGTCCTCCTCACACATCACTAATTCCAGTTCCCCAGTTTTAATAGTCAGGCTTCTGGCATTAGTATACATACATTAGAGAGGTTTATGTATATTTTCTACCCTATACCTTTCCTTCTGAACTGTTCTAGTCCCTCCTTCCATTTCTCCCCCAGTCCCACTACCTTGCCCCCGGTCTCTATCTGCACTATCTTCTATAATGTAATTTCCCTCCCCCCCAGTCCCTAGTTTAAACACTCCTCCAACCTTCTAGCCATCTTTCTCCCCAACACAGCTGCCCCTTCCCCATTAAGGTGCAGCCCGTCCCTACGATAGAGGCTGTAGCCGATAGAGAAGTTGGTCCAGTTCTCCAGGAACCCAAACCCTCTCCTTCCTACACCAGTTCTTGAGCCACTTGTTAATCTCCCTAATCTCCTGCTGCCTTTCTTGTGTGGCCCATGGTACAGGTAGTATTTTGGAAAATGAGGTCCTTGCCCTAAGCTTTTGACCTAAATTCCTGAAATCATTTTTAAGGACTCTCCACCTACCTCTAACTTTGTCATTGGTTCCGATATAGACCATGACCGCTGGATCTTCTCCAGCCCCAACCAGTAATCTGAGGAAATACTGTTTGGACAATTAGAAAACTTTTTGTCACCCTAATGATATTGATCTAGGTGTGCATTTCCACCCAAGCCTTCCAGAACAGATGCAAAATAACTTTTGAGGTTTACTGGTTCTCAGTCAAATGAGAGCTGGTGAGGTATGCTGACTAAGCCTGTCATCTGTCTCATGGATAGATTGATGGCTTGCACATACCTGGCTTTTGGCATACAGCCTTTGTGTGGTTGTCTATTGTATGTCGTACATAATTGGAGTCTAAGATGCATCCAGCTATCTTTTTATTGCTATTTCCAGACCATTTTGATGGGGTTTCCATAAATTTCTAACCTTTTTTTATTAACCAGAGGCCCTCTTCTCTTCTGAGCAGGGGGTGCCTGGTTGTCTCCCATTGACTTCCATTATACTCGAGTGCTCGGCCGAGCACACAAATATAGCAATGTGTTCGGGCCGAACACCCAAATACTTTGGTACTCGCTCATCACTAGTCATTGTCCATCTGTATTATGAATCACCGACCAATCAGCTAGTCCAATCTAGCCTTCTTATTCTTGTGGCTTATGAGTGGCTTACACTGTGCAGTGAACCCTCTGTATTTACTTTCATGCAGTCTTCTCTGAAGGATGGCTTGTTTCACCTGTATGGAGAGCTCCTTTGACAGCATGTTTACTTCTCAGCAAAATCTTGAACATGCAAGCACCACACCTCAAATCAGCTCCAGGCTTTTTTTGTGCTTAATTGAGAATTAAATAATGAAGGAATTGCCCACACTTGCCCATGAAACGGCCTCCGTGTCAATTGTCTAATTACTTTTGGTCCCTTTAAAAACAGGGTGCCACATGTAAAGGAGCTGAAACTCCTAAACCCTTCATCCAATTTTAATGTGGATACCCTCAATTGAAAGCTAAAACTCTGGACTTTATGTCCATGTCATAACTATAACTTGAATATGTTTTAGTAAACAGGTAATAAAAACAAAATTTGTGTCAGTTTCCAAATATATAAGGACCTAACTATATAGAAGAGCACTAGGGAGGAAAGGCTACAATAGCAATACTTCCTCTCTCATGCAAAGTTTGCATCTGCCTGTGTAATCAGGCTGGTGCAAATGACCGTCAATAACTGATTATCATCCATTGACATTTCCAGTGCTGAAGATCAGACAGTGAAATACCACTATTAGTCTGAAATTAATTGTTTTAACCTAAAAATCCAGTTTGTTTCCCTATATGATTGTTTATCTGGTAGACCCTGACAGGATGGGGCCACTGTACATTGACAATAGAAAGGACAGCTTACTCTAGCAGGGAAATAATACTGATACTGATTGATAGTGCTCATATGCAGGTCCCCTCTTTCTTGCTACTTCACAAATCATTTACATAAATCCCCTCCATAAGTCAGGTAAGCAGTTAGCTCAGCAGTCATAGTCTTCCTCTACTGCAATTGCACTAGCATTGTTATTATCATCTTTAGTAGACCTTCAGGACATGCAGGAAGTTGTAGTGTTCCAAAGTATGCACTTAAAGTATATTCTATATGCTGGGACTTGTAGTTGGAGGGTCACAGGTGTTTTGAAGAAAGGATGCTTTTAAAGGAGTTCTTCAGGAATTAGATTTTGATGGCCTATTCTTTGAACCACTTACTGATGAAGGGATAGACTCCGAAACGCGTTTAAGAGGATCATTGGACTATTGGACTATCCACCACTCTCTACAGAGCAGGAGAAGCATTGCTAACAAGCCTAACAGAATCCGCGATCACGTGACCACATACGTCACCCTTCAGACGCGCAAACCACGCCCCCCCGGCGTCCTAGGCAACACGAGGCACGCCACTGACTCCGGAGAGCTGGACTGGATCGCAACAACAAACCACCAGGAACCACTATCAGAGGACCAAAAGGATACAAGCGTCAAGAAGGGTAAGTGATCTCTGTAGCCAGAGACAGTGCGGGACGCCGCACTCAGGCACAGAGCACCCCTGTCATTTACAGAGTAATACATGGATTATCACCACTATATGTAATACTACATACCTGTAAAGACGCACCATCCTCTGCTGAGCAGTAAACTGCCAAACTGTTATCTACCTTATACCCCACCAACTGAGTTGCATAAAGGGGCAACATAGGATAATATCCTCGCTATAATATCTTTTATTTGATTTTATCTACCATACAGTGGTTACCTTATAAAAGACTGCAAGCCAAATTTTTCCATTTTCTATATTTTATGAAGGAGAATTTTTTACAGTTTTTATTTTTCCATATATATATTTTTTCATATATATTTTTCACAACTTTATGAAGGACTATTTTTTCTAAGTTTTTTATTCATTTATTCGCTTTTTCCTACTTATATTATCATCTGTTCTACAAAAGACATTGTGCACACTATATACTTTTGAAGGATTTTTAATAACACCCCTACCCGGGTACTCCTGTCACTATCCTAAATACACTCTTATTTTTTCCTAGGACCTTTTTCCAGGGCAACACTTTTCACCTATTGGTGATCACTTCAACACCCCCTATTTTTTTACCTATTTTATACCTACTACATGAATAACAGAATATAAATAAATTACATCTTGTACCCAAATCAAGAGTGTGCCTGCTTATCCCTTATTGTTTGTAATTTTATGCTTCTGACTGGGTGAGTCAGACCAAGCAGTCCTGCACCTCTACCATTTACCTGAGCAGTAGAGCCGTCTACTCCACTTCTTTACCTTGAATATTCTTTGAATAGGCCATCAATATCAGATTGGTGGGGGTCTGACACCCGGGACTCCTGCCAATCAGCTGTTCAAAGAGTCTACACTACTCCATGAGTGCCTAAGCCTCTTGCTAGGCCAGTGATGTCACTGTATATCTGTCACGAGGCCTAGGCGCAACTCAGTCCCATTCAAGTGCCATACCAAGCACAGGCTCTAGACAATGTACGGCCCAATGCTTACTGGAACTTGGGTGAGCACAGTGACCTCTTCAAACAGCTGATTGGTGGGGGTGCCGTGATCCTGAGGATAGACTATCAATATAGAATTTCAGAAGAACCCCTTTAAGTGTTAATTTCCTCAATGGAGGCTCAGTGCCTGGAAATAGTCATGTCCATGTCCTTGTGTCTTTCTATCCCTGCCTTCATTGCAGTCAGTAGGATCTGTGCAGGCAGCCAGCGATACAAAGTGATGTAACAGTGATGCGACCCATGAGGGATGCAGCCAGCTTTACAGCCATATAATAAACTATGGCTAAAATGACAATCACAATAGTTTATGTAATACCAGACGCCAATAGTGGTGGCTAGCAATGACTAATATGATAAGTGGTTTGAGTGGCAATGGATCCACAGGCTTCGGGCCCCGGAGTGACTGCCCATAGCACCGATATTATAATTCACCATATTTCTCTGGTAATATTCATCCAGCTGGTCATCCTCTTCCACAATCTGTTTAATTAATTTGCTTTTCTCAATGAACTGGGTCATCACGTCCAAACATCCAAAATTTAATAAATTCAGTCTGGCAGATTATACTTCAGATGAAAGAATAGGTTGGGTTGGGTCAACTATTCACATGTCTGCTCTTCTCCTCCCTTGGGTAAAGTCTATTGCCCTACCAAGATATAAAGACATCAGCCCTTTTGTGATCTGTCTAGTTATTATACAGATTTTACTTCCTAAAATGGGTTGTCAGGCCACTGAAAGAGGACCTGTCATTAGAGTTGAGCGAACACCTGGATGTTCGGGTTCGAGAAGTTCGGCCGAACTTCCCGGAAATGTTCGGGTTCGGGATCCGAACCCGACCCGAACTTCGTCCCGAACCCGAAACCCATTGAAGTCAATGGGGACCCGAACTTTTGGGCACTAAAAAGGCTGTAAAACAGCCCAGGAAAGAGCTAGAGGGCTGCAAAAGGCAGCAACATGTAGGTAAATCCCCTGCAAACAAATGTGGATAGGGAAATGAATTTAAAAAAAAAATTAAAAAATAAAAATGACCCAATATCAATTGGACAGAGGTCCCATAGCAGAGAATCTGGCTTCACGTCAGCAGAGAATCAGTCTCTTCATGCCATAGCAAAGAATCTGGCTTCATGTCAGCACAGAATCAGTCTCTTCATGCCATAGCAGAGAATCTGGCTTCATGTCAGCACAGAATCAGTCTTCATGTCATAGCAGAGAATCAGGCTTCACGTCACCCACCACTGGAACAGGCCACTGTCACACATTTAGGCCCAGGCACCCAGGCAGAGGAGAGAGGTCCCGTAACAGAGAATCTGGCCTTATGTCAGCGCAGAATCAGTCTTCATGTCATAGCAGAGAATCAGGCTTCACGTCACCCACCACTGGAACAGGCCACTGTCACACATTTAGGCCCCGGCACCCAGGCAGAGGAGAGAGGTCCCGTAACAGAGAATCTGGCCTTATGTCAGCACAGAATCTGTCTTCATGTCATAGCAGAAAATCAGGCATCACGTCACCCACCACTGGAACAGGCCACTGTCACACATTTAGGCCCAGGCACCCAGGCAGAGGAGAGAGGTCCCGTAACAGAGAATCTGGCCTTATGTCAGCACAGAATCTGTCTTCATGTCATAGCAGAGAATCAGGCATCACGTCACCCACCACTGGAACAGGCCACTGTCACACATTTAGGCCCAGGCACCCAGGCAGAGGAGAGAGGTCCCGTAACAGAGAATCTGGCCTTATGTCAGCACAGAATCTGTCTTCATGTCATAGCAGAGAATCAGGCATCACGTCACCCACCACTGGAACAGGCCACTGTCACACATTTAGGCCCAGGCACCCAGGCAGAGGAGAGAGGTCCCGTAACAGAGAATCTGGCCTTATGTCAGCACAGAATCTGTCTTCATGTCATAGCAGAGAATCAGGCTTCACGTCACCCACCACTGGAACAGGCCACTGTCACACATTTAGGCCCCGGCACCAAGTCAGTGGTGTAGTACAGTCGATTAGAACCACATGAAGTTTCACCAAATATCCAGTCTGCAGGTTTGCAATAGGGTCATACCAATATACAGGAGCTGCAGCAATGATCACTTGTTAAATATAGTTCCATATATTCATACATTCAGCTGTTAGCAGAGAGTCAGGACATGCTAAATTAACCTCTTCAAATGTGCTATTAGATAACTGAGGAAAGTTTTAACAGACAGAGTCTTTACAGTGGACTCTTCCAGAAATCCCCCTGTGTATTGTGCTACTTGGTTTGGTCTCCTCAGTGCAGACATTTACTGTGAAGGAGGTAGGATCTCTGTCTAAGTTCTCTAAAGCTAAAGTTCATTTATCTATAGTAAAAAGTTATAATATATACCCATAATAGTTCTGTAGAATGTAAAGAGGTGACTGTATGTTTTTTAGCAGCCTTTAAACCCTGCAGCACATGCTAGGCTGAGTAGATGATGTACAGTTAGAGAGCCATGTGTTCTTCCTAAAATGGCTGCAAGACATGCTGTATTCCAGGTCACCCTGCTGCAATATCTTTGTAAATGATTTTCTCTTGTTCATTTTTCTGTATGCTTTGTTATATCATGTAACATGTATGTGGGAATGTAATATAATGACTGCCTGTTATGATATAGGTGGGCTGGTGACCTGGCTGTATACCACATAGTGGCAGTGTTTCCCTGTTGTATTACAGGCTCCAGCCAAGTGCACTCCACCTCAATAAAGCTTTAAACCACAGAAGACCTGAGTGTCGTCCCTTAGAGTCCACTTAGAGTTTATGCCTGGAGGAGCTGGTGACCGAGTGAGTGTGAAAGCTGGAGCTGTCGCAGATGGTGCAAGGAAAAGAGGGTTACATTTAGTGCCGTGACTCGGATGTCATCATTCTGCTCAAAGTGACCAGTGAAGATACCTAAAGTCACCAGTGTGCGAGTTCTGAGGTGATTGTGCCACGGCGGAGCTGCTAGGCGGCAGATTGACCTTATTAGCGGTTTATATCCTCTCAGGAATAGAAGATGAGTGGACGAGCCAGAGCCCGCGGAAGAGCACGTGCCAGGGGGCAGCCCAGCCAAGGACAGCCTGGACAGGAGCAAGAGGCTCAAGAACCTAGACGCATTGAAAGACCCCAGCAGCCACCAGCCGAGCCTTTGCTTGTAGGAAGAGGGCGCCAGAGAGGCCCGCCAGTAGTGGAGAGACCTCCGACTGATGTTCTGCAGCTTTCAGCTGGATTTCAGGACATATCCCTCGGAGAACGGGGTGGCCGCAGGCGTGACTTCCATGACCTTGGAGTGAACACCCGGCAGACCATTAAATAGAAATGTGAGACCTGTTTTTTTTTTGCACTGTGTGACAGGTTAAGGTTTAATCTCAGAATCAGACTTCTATCTGCACGGTAGCGTGTGTCTTAGGTTTTTCTGAATTACACTATCAGTACCTTCATTGTAAGATATCCTTTTTGGGATAGATTTCAAGTAGGCCTCCAATACCAGAAACTAGTTATTTTGAGAATGGCAAATTTGGGAATAGTTTTTCAACCCAGAAAAAAAAGTGTGCTTTTACGGTCGCTACAAATAACTTGACCAGCTAAAACAGTACAGATTTGCTTGAATAGAAATGTGAGACCTGTTTTTTTTTGCACTGTGTGACAGGGTAAGGTTTAATCTCAGAATCAGACTTCTATCTGCACGGTAGCGTGTGTCTTAGGTTTTTCTGAATGACACTATCAGTACCTTCAATGTAAGATATCCTTTTTGGGATAGATTTCAAGTAGGCCTCAAATACCAGAAACTAGTTATTTTGAGAATGGCAAATTTGCGAATAGTTTTTTAACCCAGAAAAAAAGTGTGCTTTTACGGTCACTACAAATAACTTGAGCAGCTAAAACAGTACAGATTTGCTTGAATAGAAATGTGAGACCTGTTTTTTTTTGCACTTTGTGACAGGTTAAGGTTTAATCTCAGAATCAGACTTCTATCTGCACGGTAGCGTGTGTCTTAGGTTTTTCTGAATGACACTATCAATACCTTCAATGTAAGATATCCTTTTTGGGATAGATTTCAAGTAGGCCTCAAATACCAGAAACTAGTTATTTGGAGAATGGCAAATTTGGGATTAGTTTTTCAACCCAGAAAAAAAAAAGGGCTTTTACGGTCGCTAAAAATAACTTGACCAGCTAAAACAGTACAGATTTGCTTGAATAGAAATGTGAGACCTGTTTTTTTTTGCACTGTGTGACAGGTTAAGGTTTAATCACAGAATCAGACTTCTATCTGCACGGTAGCGTGTGTCTTAGGTTTTTCTGAATGACACTATCAATACCTTCAATGTAAGATATCCTTTTTGGGATAGATTTCAAGTAGGCCTCAAATACCAGAAACTAGTTATTTTGAGAATGGCAAATTTGGGAATAGTTTTTCAACCCAGAAAAAAAAGTGTGCTTTTACGGTCACTACAAATAACTTGACCTGCTAAAACAGTACAGATTTGCTTGAATAGAAATGTGAGACCTGTTTTTTTTTTGCACTGTGTGACAGGTTAAGGTTTAATCTCAGAATCAGACTTCTATCTGCACGGTAGCGTGTGTCTTAGGTTTTTCTGAATGACACTATCAATACCTTCAATGTAAGATATCCTTTTTGGGATAGATTTCAAGTAGGCCTTAAATACCAGAAACTAGTTATTTGGAGAATGGCAAATTTGGGAATATTTTTTCAACCCAGAAAAGAAAAAGGGCTTTTACGGTCGCTACAAATAACTTGACCAGCTAAAACAGTACAGATTTGCTTGAATAGAAATGTGAGACCTGTTTTTTTTTGCACTGTGTGACAGGTTAAGGTTTAATCTCAGAATCAGACTTCTATCTGCACGGTAGCGTGTGTCTTAGGTTTTTCTGAATGACACTATCAGTACCTTCAATGTAAGATATCCTTTTTGGGATAGATTTCAAGTAGGCCTCAAATACCAGAAACTAGTTATTTTGAGAATGGCAAATTTGGGAAAAGTTTTTCAACCCAGAAAAAAAAGTGTGCTTTTACGGTCACTACAAATAACTTGAGCAGCTAAAACAGTACAGATTTGCTTGAATAGAAATGTGAGACCTGTTTTTTTTTGCACTGTGTGACAGGTTAAGGTTTAATCTCAGAATCAGACTTCTATCTGCACGGTAGCGTGTGTCTTAGGTTTTTCTGAATGACACTATCAATACCTTCAATGTAAGATATCCTTTTTGGGATAGATTTCAAGTAGGCCTCAAATACCAGAAACTAGTTATTTGGAGAATAGCAAATTTGGGAATAGTTTTTCAACCCAGAAAAAAAAAAGGGCTTTTACGGTCGCTACAAATAACTTGACCAGCTAAAACAGTACAGATTTGCTTGAATAGAAATGTGAGACCTGTTTTTTTTTGCACTGTGTGACAGGTTAAGGTTTAATCTCAGAATCAGACTTCAATCTGCACGGTAGCGTGTGTCTTAGGTTTTTCTGAATGACACTATCAGTACCTTCAATGTAAGATATCCTTTTTGGGATAGATTTCAAGAAGGCCTCAAATACCAGAAACTAGTTATTTGGAGAATGGCAAATTTAGGAATAGTTTTTAAACCCAGAAAAAAAAGTGTGCTTTTACGGTCACTACAAATAACTTGACCAGCTAAAACAGTACAGATTTGGTTGAATAGAAATGTCAGGTCTATTTTTTAGGCGCTGGGTGACAGGCTCAACTTGCCCCTGATGTAGTATATGGCCAAAAAATAACCACACTGTTGATGGTTAAATGCACTTGGGTGACACAGGCTCAGCCTGCACCAGATGTAGTATATGGCCAAAAAATAATCAGACTGTTGATGGTTAAATGCACTTCGGTGACACAGGCTCAGCCTGCAGCTGATGTAGTATATGGCCAAAAAATAACCAGACTGTTGATGGTTAAATGCACTTCGGTGACACAGGCTCAGCCTGCAGCTGATGTAGGATATAGCACAAAATAACCACACTATTGATGGTTAAATACACTTGGTGATAGCTTGTACTGGCGCACCACAAGTCACAAAATGGCTGCCGATCACCCCTGAAAAAAAGTGATCTAAAAACGCTCTGGGCAACCTCAAAAAAGTGAGCAAGTCAATACTAGCACTTCAATGATCTACAGCTGCCGATCGATCACAGAATGAAGTCTTTTGGAGGAGTTAATCACTGCCTAATCTCGCCCTAACGTCGCAGCAGCAACCTCTCCCTACGCTTGAATCAGCAGAGTGACGTGCAGCGCAACGTGACCCAAGCCTATATAGAGGCTGGGTCACATGCTGCACTGGCCAATCACAGCCATGCCAATAGTAGGCAAGGCTGTGATGGCCTCTTGGGGCAAGTAGTATGACGCTTGTTGATTGGCTGCTTTGCAGCCTTTCTGTCAAGAGGGTGTCGAGGACCACGCCTGACTCCGTTATACCCGGGGTCAGGAAGTCGCAGCGGTTGGCTGCACGCTCTATTTAAGATAGGGCTGTTTTCCTTATGGTAGCTTTCTGGGTTTGCTTAGCAAACCCTTTTGGCTCACTCAGGGATCTGTAGCTCTTTCTCCTCAGCTGTTCCTTGTCCAAAACTCCCAGACCTCCTTATATTCCGCTCTCACACTTCTCTGGTTGCCAGAGATAGAGCTTCCTGCCTGGACATCTATTCTGACCTTCTGGAGCTGTGTTGCTGCGTTCGCTGGTAGTTGGTCCAGAACGCTACCCTCCGGATCCCTGTTGGACCTTTTTTGTTTATTGTGGTCGCCCACCTGGGTGTATGTGTTTGTATGTTTTGTCTGTCCTCTCCCTGGTGTTTCCCTCTTAGTGTTAGTGGTGTGGACTAGCGATCCCACCGGCCTGTTCACTATCCAGGGCTCATATTAGGGAAAGCCAGGGTTTAGGCACGTGATCGCCGCACGGGTGAGGAACCCGTCTAGGGACGTCAGGGCAGTCAGGTGCCAGCCGCAAGGTGAGTTAGGGGTCACCACCTTTCCCTCTCCCTTGGGCAGGGCTTTCCCTGTTTTCCTCCCTGTGCGTGACGTCGGTCATTACATTATCTCTGGCCCTTATTTTGTGTAGGTAAAAAAAAAAAAAAAATTTTTTACCTACTTAGAATCCAGTATGGATAAAATTGCTGCTCTGTCCAAACAATTTCATGGCCTGTCTTTGGAGGTGGTAGGATTGAAGGCGTCGGTCCTCCAGCAACAGCAGCAATTACAACTGACTGCAAGCCCAGCGGTTGCTACTGGTAACCAGGTTGTTGCGGAACCCAAGGTCCCTCTCCCTGACAGATTTTCTGGGGGAAGGGACAAGTTTTTGACATTCCGTGAGGCCTGTAAGTTATATTTTAAACTGCGCCCTTACTCCTCTGGTAATGAAGATCAGCGGGTGGGGGTTGTTATTTCCCTGCTGCAGGGGGATCCGCAGTCCTGGGCGTTCTCTTTACCTACTGATTCCCAGGCTCTTCGGTCAGTGGATGAGTTTTTCGGGGCCTTGGGTCTCATATATGATGACCCTGACCGAGTCGCCCTGGCTGAATCAAGATTACGGAGACTCTTACAAGGAGAGCGGCCAGTAGAGGAGTATTGCTCTGAATTCCGTAGGTGGGCTACGGATACCCAATGGAACGACCCGGCTCTCAGGAGTCAGTTCTGCTCTGGGTTATCCGAAAGGGTTAAGGATGCGCTTGCATTATATGAGACCCCCTTTTCCCTTGATGCGGTTATGTCCCTTTCTATCCGAATAGATAGACGCCTTAGGGACAGGTTGAAAAAACCGGAGCAATTGGTAACCCCTCCCAAGCAGCAGTTAGTCTGTACGGACTTAGACGAGCCTATGCAGCTAGGAGGAACTACTCGTCAGGTCCGTCCTCCTGAGGCTCGCCGTAGGCGTGGGGTTTGTTTTTTTTGTGGGGAGAGGGGTGATTTCATTAATGTCTGTCCTTCTTTCCTCAGAAACAAAAGACCGTCGGAAAAACTACTAACCCCAGGCTGTGTGGAGGATGTCAGCCGGGGGGTATACGTTTCCTCCATACGTACATCGCAATTTGTGTTGCCAGCGGTTATTATTTTTGGTGATAAGACGGAGACTATTTCTTTCTTTCTAGACAGTGGAGCAGGGGTAAATTTGATAGATGCCCATTTTGCCCGCACTTTGGGTTTGTCTCTCTGTACTTTACAGAGACCCATTCCCATATTCGCTATTGATTCTGCTCCCCTGTCTCAGAGAAACCTCACGCACATTGTTCAAAATTTACACCTTCGGGTAGGGGACCACCATAACGAGATGCTTTCAGGTTATGTTCTGGAGGGGCTTCCCACTCCGGTAGTGCTGGGTCTTCCCTGGTTGGTAGCGCACAATCCAGTGGTGGATTGGCAGGCCAGGGAGATATTGGAGTGGAGTGAGCAGTGCAGAGAAAATTGCTTAAATAGCAATTGCTTAGTCGCCTCCATAACTACCCTACCTACATTTATTTCGGACTTTGAGGATGTTTTTTCTGAAAAGGGTTGTCAGAAGTTACCACCTCATCGTCCTTATGATTGTCCGGTTAACCTTATTCCCGGCGCAAAATTACCCAAGACCAGGTTATATAATCTTTCGGGTCCAGAGAGACAAGCCATGAAAGATTATATCTCCGAGAGCTTGGCTAAGGGACACATCAGACCCTCTTCTTCACCCGTGGCTGCAGGGTTTTTCTTCGTTAAAAAGAAAGATGGGGGCCTGCGTCCTTGCCTAGATTTTCGCGAATTAAATCAGATAACCATCCGAGACCCATACCCTCTTCCTCTCATTCCTGACCTGTTTAATCAGATTGCGGGTGCTAGGTGGTTCTCCAAACTTGATCTTAGGGGTGCCTACAATCTGATTCGTATTAAGGAGGGGGATGAGTGGAAGACAGCGTTTAACACCCCTGAGGGGCATTATGAAAATCTAGTTATGCCTTTCGGTCTGACCAATGCTCCTGCCGTCTTTCAACATTTCGTTAATGACATTTTTAGTCATCTAATCGGCAGGTTTGTGGTAATATACCTAGATGATATTTTAATTTATTCGTCTGATCTGAAAACACATGAGGTGCATGTCAGACAAGTACTGCAGGTCCTACGGACGAATGAATTATATGCTAAAATTGAAAAATGTGTCTTCGCCGTTCAGGAGATACAATTCCTGGGTTATTTTTTATCTGCGTCAGGTTTCCGTATGGATCCTAGGAAGGTCCAGGCAATTTTAGATTGGGATCTTCCTGAGAACCTCAAAGCACTACAACGGTTCTTGGGCTTCGCGAATTTCTATAGGAAATTCATTAAAAATTATTCACTTATTGTAAAACCGCTTACTGACATGACTAGGAAGGGGACTGATTTTTCTAAATGGTCTGACGCCGCTAAAGTTGCCTTTTCCTCTCTAAAAGAGAGGTTTACCTCAGCACCTGTACTGGTCCAACCTGATGTCTCTCAGCCTTTTATTGTTGAAGTCGATGCGTCAGAGGTGGGAGTGGGGGCGGTGCTGTCTCAGGGTCCGTCTCCTGGCAAATGGCGTCCTTGTGCTTTCTTTTCTAAAAAACTATCTGCAGCAGAAAAGAACTACGATATTGGCAATAGGGAACTATTAGCTATTAAACTTGCGTTTGAGGAGTGGCGTCATTTCTTAGAGGGGGCAGTCCACCCCGTCACTGTGATTACGGACCACAAAAATCTTCTGTACCTCGAATCAGCTAAGCGTCTCACCCCTAGACAGGCTAGGTGGTCGCTATTTTTTACCAGGTTTAACTTTGTTATTACCTATCGTCCTGGGGCAAAGAACACCAAGGCTGATGCACTATCTCGTTGTTTCCCTGGAGGGGGTAATGTGAGTGATCCGGTACCCATTCTTCAAAGAGGAGTGGTTGTTTCTGCGGTACACTCTGTTTTGGAGGGGAAGGTGTTAGAGGCCCAGGGGGACGCCCCGGTCTCTTGCCCCTCAGAGAAATTGTTTGTACCGTTGAACTTACGTTTCGAATTATTAAAGGAACATCATAATTCGGCACTTGCTGGGCACCCGGGTAGTAAAGCAACCTTGGAACTATTGTCTCGTCGTTTTTGGTGGCCAAGGTTGCGTCAGGATGTATTGGATTTTGTGTCTTCTTGTTCTACCTGTGCGCGCGCAAAAGTTTCACATACACGTCCTGCAGGGTCTCTATTACCACTCGTCATTCCCAATAGACCGTGGACACATCTGTCAATGGATTTTATCACTGACTTACCTTTGTCTGCGGGTAAAACAGTTATTTTGGTAGTAGTGGACAGGTTTAGCAAAATGGTACACTTCATTGCGTTACCCGCACTACCTAATGCTAAGACTCTTGCTCAGGTATTCGTCAGTGAAATCGTGAAGCTTCACGGGGTCCCCTCCGATGTTGTTTCGGATCGGGGTACCCAGTTTATTTCTAAATTTTGGAAAGCTTTTTGTTCCCGTTTGGGGGTACACTTGTCCTTTTCCTCAGCTTTCCATCCTCAGTCGAATGGACAGACTGAGCGTACCAACCAAAACCTTGAGACATATCTAAGATGTTTTGTGTCTGAAAACCAAGAGTTGTGGTCATCATATTTACCGTTAGCTGAGTTTGCCATAAATAATCGTCGTCAGGAATCCACTGGCAAGTCACCATTTCTTGGTGCATATGGTTTTCATCCCCAATTCTGTACTTTCAAAGAGGGGGGGTCTTCTGGGGTTCCCGAAGAGGAACGGTTTTCGTCATCTCTTTCATCGGTATGGCAGAAGGTGCAAGCTAACTTGAAAAATATGGGAGGTAAATACAAATGCATGGCTGATAAGAGACGGTCGCCAGGTCCGGACCTAGGAGTGAATGACTATGTGTGGTTGTCTACTAGGAATATTAAATTGAAGGTTCCCTCTTGGAAACTGGGTCCTAGGTTTATTGGCCCTTACAAAATTGTAGCCATCATCAACCCCGTGGCTTTTCGCCTGGAGTTACCTCAGACTTTTAAAATTCAGAATGTTTTTCATAAGTCGTTACTCAAAAAATATGTTCCACCTCTAGAACCATCACCGCTGCCACCCCCTCCTGTTGTCGTGGATGGTAACCTAGAATTTCAGATATCCAAAATTGTTAATTCTCGTCGGGTCCGCCGCTCTCTTCAATATCTGGTGCATTGGAGAGGTTACGGTCCCGAGGAAAGAATGTGGGTTCCTGCGTCTGAGGTAAACGCCGACAGGTTAGTTCGGGTTTTTCATGCCTCTCATCCTGAGAGACCTGGTCCTGAGTGTCCGGAGGCCCCTCGTAGAGAGGGGGGTACTGTCACGAGGGTGTCGAGGACCACGCCTGACTCCGTTATACCCGGGGTCAGGAAGTCGCAGCGGTTGGCTGCACGCTCTATTTAAGATAGGGCTGTTTTCCTTATGGTAGCTTTCTGGGTTTGCTTAGCAAACCCTTTTGGCTCACTCAGGGATCCGTAGCTCTTTCTCCTCAGCTGTTCCTTGTCCAACACTCCCAGACCTCCTTATATTCCTCTCTCACACTTCTCTGGTTGCCAGAGATAGAGCTTCCTGCCTGGACATCTATTCTGACCTTCTGGAGCTGTGTTGCTGCGTTCGCTGGTAGTTGGTCCAGAACGCTACCCTCCGGATCCCTGTTGGACCTTTTTTGTTTATTGTGGTCGCCCACCTGGGTGTATGTGTTTGTATGTTTTGTCTGTCCTCTCCCTGGTGTTTCCCTCTTAGTGTTAGTGGTGTGGACTAGCGATCCCACCGGCCTGTTCACTATCCAGGGCTCATATTAGGGAAAGCCAGGGTTTAGGCACGTGATCGCCGCACGGGTGAGGAACCCGTCTAGGGACGTCAGGGCAGTCAGGTGCCAGCCGCAAGGTGAGTTAGGGGTCACCACCTTTCCCTCTCCCTTGGGCAGGGCTTTCCCTGTTTTCCTCCCTGTGCGTGACGTCGGTCATTACACTTTCAAAAAGCGCCAAGAAAGCGCCGAACACCGAACCCGAACACAGACTTTTACGAAAATGTTCAGGTTCGGGTCCGTGTCACGGACACCCCAAAATTCGGTACGAACCCGAACTATACAGTTCGGGTTCGCTCATCCCTACCTGTCATCTCTTCTGACATGCCTGTTTTAGTAAATAACTGCATTCCACAAGAAATTACAATTTTAGAGCGTCTATTCTCATGACTCTATGTTGTGCATTCTTCTGTTATTCTTGCTAGAAGATTATGGATGAAGGTATAGGATGGATGTTACCAACTGGGGAAGGGGGGGGGGGGGGTCCCAGCATAATCTGACACTGTCCAATTAGTCACATATCAAACTCCTAAGGGGCAAGTAAATATGTCATGTCCCTGAAATGCAGCTGAATTTAAATGGCTGTGTGTGTGTGTCAGCAAAACATCACGGCGCTGTGCTATATTGTTTACTATATTAATACACCACTATCATCACAGTCACATTATAAGGAGACTTTTTACTACTCACGGACATTATGGTGAGCTTTATTGTTAAATAAAAAAAGTTGTATGTATGCACAAATGGTAAAAACTACAGCTGGTCCCTTTTTTAACATATAAGAGTATAATACATGCAGTTTTATTGCCACGTGTACTATACAAAATGCCACAAGGGGGCCCACTAGTGGCAGCACTAATTAGATAGGGTTTTTATGGTTATTACCATTGTTTTGCGGGTTCATATATACTGGTATATTAAAAATATTACTGTTGCATTTCACTTTTCACCTGCATGCTCACGGTTGTTGCACTTTTTCACATAATATAATATATTTATATATATATATATATATATATATATATATAAGCGAACAACACGCGAAACGCGCGTCGAGGAGCGCCATTACCCAGACTTCAGTCCCAGTCTTTTAGGTATGTTGCCTCACCACTCAGTGCATGACCTGGTATTTTGACTTGTTTCACTTGGATCCAGGCCATATAGCCGCTTAGCAATGCTGGGGCTCAGACACGTATCATATATATCTCCTGCATATTATTATAATATGTCTTTTAGATCAAATGTTACCTGTTTGTGTAATTATTGAGATATTGTTCCTACATTTCACATCACTGGGCTGATTACAGGGTGATGTAGGACTGTGGCTGTCCCTGCCTTATTACCTATATATATTTAGCATCATGTATATTTTATCGATACTTCAATTAAATTTATTTTTAATTCTTCATTGGTGTGTTTCACACTCCTTCCTTGTTGTGTTATGTTGTAAGTAGCGGGAGTGGACCGTTTACATTGTGACCGCAGGTGATCTAATATATATATATATATATATATATATATATATATATAAAAGCAGGCACTCACCAGCTGGCAGGTCTAAGAATAGTAGCTTTATATATTGTTGCATAAAATTTACAATAAAATATACGAATGAAATATTCACATAAAATGTTCACATAAAATTTAACATAAATTGCACTGGGGACAATAAATCGTTGTGTATCTTCCTTATATTAGCTAACTGGTTGAATGATAGGCTCTAGGTCAAATCCTTATTATCATGTGTAAAAAATCATGTGTAAAAAATCATGTGTAGAAAATCAAGAGTAAATATCCTCCCGTGAAAATCTGTGAAAAATAAAATACAATAGTAATGGTATCCTGTGGAGAATAAATGTGACACAAAATATATAAATATAAATATAATAATATTTGGTGAAAGAGTGTTCCAGTAAGGTCTTGAGATGGCCTAGTAGCAATTCCTCAATTGAGGTATTAGTTCAGTAGCAATTCCTCTATGCGCCAGAAAGTAAGGGTTTAGGTAAAGAGTAGTCGGGCTTTAAAACTGGGGCGTCCCCCTAGTTCTTCAAACCCTCTTACCTTACCCTTGAATGTGAATTCTCATAGGCGCTAGGGCTCTTGGTTCTCCCGGAATGATGTGGGATCCAACGCTGCAGGAGTTACCTCTCGCCGATATCGGCGTTCCACGAGGCTACCTCCTTGCGTGTCAACAGTCAGGAAGTAACTTCCAAAGTTCTCGTGGTCTCGCGTAGTCTCGCGATAGCTTGATCCAGCTAGGTTTAGACTGGAATATCAATACAAGCTATATGGTAGTCTTCCGATTGTTATTATGGTCGAATTCAGATGGGTAGTTATTACTCGCAGGAACCAGCCAGACGCGTTTCGAGGGTCCTCCCTCTTCCTCAGTGGCTATAGTGCGAGTGTTACCCTACTTCCTTATATACTGTGGTTCTCTGAAGTCCCACCCAAATCCGACATGGATTTCACTTATTCTAATTGGATTGTATGTTATATCCTCAGTACATAGTACTACTTCAATATAAGTATATAGACTGCTGACTTTAAAATAATATAATCTTTATTACTAAAATACACCTTAAAAATGTAAATAAAAATATAAATATAGTATATAAGCTCTAATTTTGAGATCTCAATCTCTTGGATTTTATTCTTTTGATTTGTCCTTACTTGGGCTATAATAAGTTGAGTTTTTTTCTCCATAGATGTTTTCCCATATATGGAAACCTTAATATAGGTACCATAATATCTGAAGAACTTTAGAGACCCAAAAAAAAATCACAAAAACCACAAAAATCGCAAAAAACGCATCGAAAACGCAACACATATTCAAAAAACCGCACATGCGTTTTAAATGCGTTTTATATGGGAATCTCCTCCCACATCTATCTCCATGATCCCCCATCCATTATAACTATCAAATACATCATTAAGTGTTATATATTGGATGTTTATTATTGAAAACCAATTTTTCAAATTAATTTTTCATTTTTAATTTTTCATTTGTGGTATAAGGGGAGGGGGGCCCGCCTCCGAGGGGAGATCCTGGTTCTACAATATAGCCCACCTCAGGATGTCCCATCAGAGGGAGGCACCCCTCCCTTAAGTCTATAAGAAGCCAAATATCTCAAAATCTGAGTTTAATCCCCGTGGAAGGAGAGTTTGAAAATCGAAAATTGCCTAGACCAATCATCTCTGGCATAGGGTCTTTAACTTCAAATTTGTCAGAGTACATAGACAAACTCTTACAACCAAGTGTAAAAAAGAACTTTGCATATATCAGAGACACGACGCAGGTCATACAATTGGTGGAAGGTCTCAAATATGAGACAAGTTGGATATTGGGGACCTTAGATGTAAGTTCCCTGTATACGGTCATAAATCATGATCAGGGAATTAAAGCATTGAGAAGCCAATTGAACATTCATAGTGATCTCGGGGAAAAGCAGATAGATTTTGTAGCAGATGGGGTGAAATTTATTTTAACCCATAATTATTTTGCTTATAACCAGGATTATTATCTTCAGACTAGAGGAACTGCCATGGGTACCAGGTTTGCCCCTAGTTACGCAAATTTATTCATGGCGCAGTGGGAAGATGAGTGGATCCGGCACATGGTAGGGGCAGACCTGGTACTCTGGTATAGGTTCATCGATGACATCTTATTTGTCTGGAGAGGTACGAGAGAGAATCTCGATCTATTTTTAGAAAGAATAAATAATAATACTTATGGCCTCAGCTTTTCGGTAAATCTGAGTGAAGAAAAAATAGAATTCCTAGATTTGTCAATTAAGGTGCAAAATAACCAACTGTTTTGCAGCACATTTCAGAAAGAGGTATCCCGTAACAGCTATATCCTCTTTTCAAGCTGCCATCTACCTAGATGGTTGCTTGAAGTCCCAACTGGACAATTTAGGAGGATAAAAAGAAATTGTACTGATGAGGCAGATTTTGATAGGGAGGCCCAAATGATGAAAAAGCGTTTTTTAGACAAAGAATACCCCGATAAAGTATTGGACGAAGCACTGATCAAGGTACAAAATACAGACAGAAATACCTTCTTTTTAGAAAATATAAAAGAAGATAAAGAAGGAGATCAGTTCAGAATCATATTACCCTTTAATAAACAACACAAACAAATAGAGGGAATAGTGAGGAAACACTGGCATTATCTATTGAATGATAAATTAATAGGCCCTTTGATTGGGAATGGCCCTCAAATTATATATACTAGAGCGCAAAACCTATCCCTAAAGGTAGCACCATCAGTTAAAAACAAAGTTAAAGAGAATAAATCATCTATTCAAGGTTGGCTGAATTTGAGTGGCTTCTATAGATGTGGGAGTTGTAGTATCTGCAAACTCACATCATTTCCCAAGAAGACCACTGAAATTCAATCACGGGTAAACTCCTTTACGTGGAAAATTAAAGAATTTCTGACTTGTAGCTCAAAGAATATCTTGTATATAATAGAATGCCAATGTAAGAAACAATATATTGGGAGAACTAAACGCACTTTAAAAAAAAGGCTGGCAGAACATGTGACCAATATAAAAAATGGGTATGAAAAGCACTCTTTGTCATTACATTATAAACAATGTCATAATAAAGACCCAAAGGGTATGGTCTTCATGGCCTTTGAAAAGGTGGACATACACTGGCGAGGCGGAGACCATATCGCTAGGATGTCGAGACAGGAATCTAGGCGAATTTTCGATTTTCAAACTCTCCTTCCACGGGGATTAAACTCAGATTTTGAGATATTTGGCTTCTTATAGACTTAAGGGAGGGGTGCCTCCCTCTGATGGGACATCCTGAGGTGGGCTATATTGTAGCACCAGGATCTCCCCTCGGAGGCGGGCCCCCCTCCCCTTATACCACAAATGAAAAATGAAAAATGAAAAATGAAAAATTAATTTGAAAAATTGGTTTTCAATAATAAACATCCAATATATAACACTTAATGATGTATTTGATAGTTATAATGGATGGGGGATCATGGAGATAGATGTGGGAGGAGATTCCCATATAAAACGCATTGAAAACGCATGTGCGGTTTTTTGAATATGTGTTGCGTTTTCGATGCGTTTTTTGCGATTTTTGTGGTTTTTGTGATTTTTTTTTGGGTCTCTAAAGTTCTTCAGATATTATGGTACCTATATTAAGGTTTCCATATATGGGAAAACATCTATGGAGAAAAAAACTCAACTTATTATAGCCCAAGTAAGGACAAATCAAAAGAATAAAATCCAAGAGATTGAGATCTCAAAATTAGAGCTTATATACTATATTTATATTTTTATTTACATTTTTAAGGTGTATTTTAGTAATAAAGATTATATTATTTTAAAGTCAGCAGTCTATATACTTATATTGAAGTAGTACTATGTACTGAGGATATAACATACAATCCAATTAGAATAAGTGAAATCCATGTCGGATTTGGGTGGGACTTCAGAGAACCACAGTATATAAGGAAGTAGGGTAACACTCGCACTATAGCCACTGAGGAAGAGGGAGGACCCTCGAAACGCGTCTGGCTGGTTCCTGCGAGTAATAACTACCCATCTGAATTCGACCATAATAACAATCGGAAGACTACCATATAGCTTGTATTGATATTCCAGTCTAAACCTAGCTGGATCAAGCTATCGCGAGACTACGCGAGACCACGAGAACTTTGGAAGTTACTTCCTGACTGTTGACACGCAAGGAGGTAGCCTCGTGGAACGCCGATATCGGCGAGAGGTAACTCCTGCAGCGTTGGATCCCACATCATTCCGGGAGAACCGAGAGCCCTAGCGCCTATGAGAATTCACATTCAAGGGTAAGGTAAGAGGGTTTGAAGAACTAGGGGGACGCCCCAGTTTTAAAGCCCGACTACTCTTTACCTAAACCCTTACTTTCTGGCGCATAGAGGAATTGCTACTGAACTAATACCTCAATTGAGGAATTGCTACTAGGCCATCTCAAGACCTTACTGGAACACTCTTTCACCAAATATTATTATATTTATATTTATATATTTTGTGTCACATTTATTCTCCACAGGATACCATTACTATTGTATTTTATTTTTCACAGATTTTCACGGGAGGATATTTACTCTTGATTTTCTACACATGATTTTTTACACATGATTTTTTACACATGATAATAAGGATTTGACCTAGAGCCTATCATTCAACCAGTTAGCTAATATAAGGAAGATACACAACGATTTATTGTCCCCAGTGCAATTTATGTTAAATTTTATGTGAACATTTTATGTGAATATTTCATTCGTATATTTTATTGTAAATTTTATGCAACAATATATAAAGCTACTATTCTTAGACCTGCCAGCTGGTGAGTGCCTGCTTTTATTTTTGATTTATATATTTCTTTATGTGGGATGAATAGGTGAATCATCCAAAAAGCAGAGCACCTTAACCACAGTAACAAACACAGGTGAGCCACGATATATATATATATTATATATATATATATATATATATATATTTTTTTTTTTTTATGAATTAATGTATCTTATATATTATATACTTTATTTTATTATAATTGCTGACTTGGCAATGTTTATAGTACATATCATGAGTATATCTTTATGTCACTTCTTGTTTTCATTAATTAATCATATATATTTATTTAAACTTATGAACCTCTATTTGAATCATGTGTTTCTTTATTAAGTTACATCATGTATATTTTATTATCATATCACATTAACTTTATTACACATATGATAATTCTTATTCTTGTCCTTATTATGTTATTTAATCATGGGCTGATGTTGATTTAATTATGAATGTATATGGTATGTGTATGTTTCCCTGTTCTAGTCTTGATGTTTTACGTATAATGAGGTATGTGTCTGTGTTTCTTCGTTGGTTATGTTTTGATGCCAGCTGATGGGACGCTGGTGCCGACGGCACTCTCCGCTCTTCTGTCTCTTCCGGGTTGGGTTCCACCCGGTCACGTGACCTGTTGTTGCGTTCCAACGTGGAGCGCATGCCGATATCCGGTGGTGTGGCGGGCGCTTATGGCATCACCGATCCCATCTCTTCACATTTCTCCAATTTTTAAATATGGGTGCACTTAGCTCCTTTCCCCCCCACCTGCTCTGTATATATTGCTGGTCTATTTTGAGCCTCCCAACCAAGTCTAATGATTAGTTCTATCTGGGGGCCTGTCCCCACCAGATTACAGGATGTGACGTTGTGCGTTACAGCGTGGAACGCACGCCATGAACATCCTTACATGTGTGGCCACACATTAATTGGTATTCCAACATATGTTTTAATTAGCACTGATTAGTTTGTGGGTATTTTGAGCTAGTGAGCACAATGTACATTTATCCCATGAGAAAGCTACACGCGAAACGTGTGTTGGGGTTCTAAACCTTAATGGTCGGTATTACTTATTACAATGATTACTTCTTGTTATTTGTATGTTATCTATGGCACTTGGCACTTTAGACTGGCATATGTTACTCATGTGATACCCTCTCTTCTCTATTAACTTGCTCTCCATTTGGAGTTAACCTATTTGTTGGGCCTCATGCACACTGACTTTTTTTGCGGTCCGCAAAACGGATTTCCGTTGTTCCGTGATCCGTGACCGTTTTTTCGTCCGTGGGTCTTCCTTGATTTTTGGAGGATCCACGGACATGAAAAAAAAGTCGTTTTGGTGTCTGCCTGGCCGTGCGGAGCCAAACGGATCCGTCCTGACTTACAATGCAAGTCAATGGGGACTGATCCGTTTGACGTTGACACAATATGGTGCAATTGCAAACGGATCCGTCCCCGTTGACTTTCAATGTAAAGTCAGGAGTCCCTATTATACCATCGGATCTGAGTTTTCTCCAATCCGATGGTATATTTTAACTTGAAGCGTCCCCATCACCATGGGAACGCCTCTATGTTAGAATATATCATCGGATTTGAGTTAGATCGTGAAACTCAGATCCGACAGTATATTCTAACACAGAGGCGCTCCCATGGTGATGGGGACGCTTCAGGTTAGAATATACTAAAAGAACTGTGTACATGACTGCCCCCTGCTGCCTGGCAGCAGGGGGCAGACCCCCCCCCCTGTATTTAACTCATTGGTGGCCAGTGCGGCCCCCCTCCCTCTCCTGTATTTAACTCATTGGTGGCCAGCGCGGCTGGCCCCCCCTCCCTCCCTTGTATTTAACACATTGGTGGCCAGTGCGGCCGCCCCCCCCCCTCCCTTGTATTTAAAACATTGGTGGCCAGTGCGGCCGGCCCCCCCTCCCTCCCTTGTATTTAACACATTGGTGGCCAGTGCGGCCGGCCCCCCCTTCCTTCCTCCCTTGTATTTAACACATTGGTGGCCAGTGCGGCCGGCCCCCCCTCCCTCCCTTGTATTTAACACATTGGTGGCCAGTTCGGCCGCCCCCCCTAATTAAAATGACCGACCCCCCATCATTGGTGGCAGCGGAGAGTTCCGATCGGAGTCCCAGTTTAATCGCTGGGACTCCAATCGGTAACCATGGCAACCAGGACGCTACTTCAGTCCTGGCTGCCATGGTTACTTAGCAATTTTAGAAGCATTATACTTACCTGAGATGTCTGTGACCGGCCGGGCGCTCCTCCTACTGGTAAGTGAAAGGTCAGTGCTATAAGCAACGCGCCGCACAGACCTTTCACTTACCAGTAGGAGGAGCGCCCGGCCGGTCACAGACATCGCAGGTAAGTATAATGCTTCTAAAATTGCTAAGTAACCATGGCAGCCAGGACTGCAGTAGTGTCTTAGTTGCCATGGTAACCGATCGGAGCCCCAGCGATTAAACTGGGACTCCGATCGGAACTCTCCGCTGCCACCAATGATGGGGGTCGGTCATTTTAATTGGGGGTGGGAGGGAGGGGGGGCCGGCCGCACTGGCCACCAATGTGTTAAATACAAGGGAGGGAGGGGGGGCCGGCCGCACTGGCCACCAATGTGTTAAATACAAGGGAGGGAGGGGGGGCTGGCCGCACTGGCCACCAATGTGTTAAATACAAGGGAGGGAGGGGGGGCTGGCCGCACTGGCCACCAATGTGTTAAATACAAGGGAGGGAGGGGGGGCCGGCCGCACTGGCCACCAATGTGTTAAATACAAGGGAGGGAGGGAGGGGGGGCTGGCCGCACTGGCCATTAATGTGTTAAATACAAGGGAGGGAGGGAGGGGGGGCTGGCCGCAGTGGCCACCAATGTGTTAAATACAAGGGAGGGAGGGGGGGCCAGCAGCACTGGCCACCAATGTGTTAAATACAAGGGAGGGGGGGTCGGCCGCACTGGCCACCAATGTGTTAAATACAGGGGGGGAGGGAGGGGGGGTCTGCCCCCTGCTGCCTGGCAGCACCTGCCAGGCAGCAGGGGGCAGTCATGTACACAGTTCTTTTAGTATATTCTAACCTGAAGCGTCCCCATCACCATGGGAACGCCTCTGTGTTGGAATATACTGTCGGATCTGAGTTTTCACGAAGCGAAAAATCAGATCTAAAAAGCTTTTATGTAGACGGATCAGCGGATCCGTCTGTGTGAAAGTAGTCTACGGACAAGGTTGACGGACGCGGATGGCAATATTGTGTGCATCCATGTTTTTTCACGGACCCATTGACTTGAATGGGTCCGTGAACCGTTGTCCGTCAAAAAAATAGGACAGGTCATACTTTTTGATGGACAGGAAACACGGAACACGGATGCGGCTGCAAAACGGTGCATTTTCTGATTTTTCCACGGACCCATTGAAAGTCAATGGGTCCGCGAAAAAAAATGGAAAACGGATCAACGGCCGCAGATGCACACAACGGTCGTGTGCATGAGGCCTTACACTGTGTTATTTATACATGGTTTTCCATTTTACAACGAGTGTAATAGATATTGATATGAGTATCACTGATCAAGGAGTTTGGATGTTTGATATGTGACTTGCATGGTTCTTTTTCGTTCCTGTGTATATATGCTACTGCTATATATATTTTTATCCATGTCTTTTTCTAATATGTATTAAATAAAACATTCTTTGTATCTATTACATGCAGTGTATTGTAATTTGGTGTGGTGGAGTTCATTTGGCTAGGCACAGCATCTATATTTGTTTAAGCCATTTTTATTTGGTGTAACTATCCAATTAGTGCTGCCATTAGTGGGCCCCCTTGTGGCATTTTGTATAGCACACGTGGCAATAAAACTGCATGTATTAAACTCTTATATGTTAAAAAAAGGGACCAGCTGTAGTTTTTACCATTTTTGCATACATACAACTTTTTGATCGCATTTTATTCACTAATAAAGCTCACCATAATTCCCGCCAGTAGTAAAAAGTCTCCTTATAATGTGACTGTGATGATAGTGGTGTATTAATATAGTAAACAATATAGCACAGCGCCGTGATGTTTTGCTGACATTGAAATTCAGCTGCATTTCAGGGACATGACATATTTACTTTCCCCCTTGGGAGTTTTAAACCATTTTTGATCTGTTCATTTTCTGTAAGAAAAAACTGAAATGGCACCAGCCTAGCAATCAGCTCACCTCGCCTAATTGGAAGTGCGGCTTTGGGGCACCCCCAGGAGCAGTGGGCCCCGGCACTTGCCCAGATATGCTGGGTGCTCACGCCAGCCCTAGAGACACACCCTTAACTTCTAACTCTCATCTGTACCTTTGTCCATAAATGTATAGCAGGAATATAAGAAAAACGGCACAACACGGAGTAAGGCTACATGCTCACAACCGTATGTGTTTTGCGGTCCAAATGGCTTCCGTTTTTTTTGCGGATCCATTGTAATAATGCCTATCCTTGTCCGCAAACTAGAAAAAAATAGGACATGCACAATTTTTTTTGCAGGGCAGCGGAACGGACATACTGATGCGGACAGCACACGGTGTGCTGTGGGTGTTTTTTGCAGACCCATTGAAATGAATGGGTCCGCATCCTATCCGCCAAAAAAACGGAACGGACACAGAAACAAACAACGTTCGTGTGCATGTAGCCTAATAAGAACAGATGCAAATCCAAACCGTACCTCAGAAAATTATGTAAAATAAAATCAAAGCCTAGTAGCAACATTGAAATGCTCCTATACTGGATCAAAACTAATAGCCCCAAAAATATAATATAAAATTTCAGTCTATTGTATTTCCACACTGTTGGAATTTAATTTTTTGAGGGACTCAATTTAATTAAACTAGAATATAGCTGATGAGTACACCAATACAATTTACATGTGAGTGTTAACGAATTTAGGCCTAAATCCTTTTCCCTTCATTTCTATCTTCACACAGTGTCAGTTTTTTGGAGGGTTGTTGAAATTATTAAAACCAGCATATACGTGATTACTACACCAATACACAGGATAGCTCACAAAATTATCTGCCAGTTATAACAAATTTAGGCCTAAATTCATTTCCATTTATTTCTGTCTCCACACATTTCCAATCAAATCTTTTTTTTTTTTGGGGGGGGGGGGGAGTTGCTTAAATTTTTAAAACCAGCATATACCTAATAACACCAATACACGGGGTAGCGCAATAATATTATCTGAGAGGCCCAAATATGTCGGGGGTACAGAAGGGTTCTAAACGAAAGACCTAGAGCCAGAATTTAAGTAGTAGTAGCACCAGTTATCCTGCCAGAATTAGTAGTAGTCTGCAGTTGTCCCTGCTGGCTTCGGAAAGGCTTAACATTATCATTGAGGACGAAGAGGATCAGATTGTGGATTGGATGGCTCACTCCTCCTCTCAGTCACAGCAGGATGACATGAAGGTGACTTCAGAGTTCGACACCGTGCCGTGGAGCCAGGGGTCTCAGTGTTCTTCCTGCTCTTCCTTGCAGCCCCAGAAAAGGCTTTCAGTGGAGTCCTTTCAGCCTTCACTACTCCCTCCTAGTGGGATGCCTTCCTTTTTCCTAAGAAGTGGAAAGAAAACAACACCACACCTTACGGCAGATAGTCAAGAGAGTCTTCCTGTTGACGACTAGTATGTGAGCACTTGTACTGCCATTAGGAGGAGGTGGAGAAGGAGTCTGCAGACTCCAGGCATAACTGTGTTTCTGGTGGTAGTAGTGGAGAGGGGGGGCCAAAGAACCCACCATGATATTCCACAGTCTGATAGAAGCGGAAGGGAGGATAAGAACTCCGATGACTATTGTGTCCTGGACAGGACCAGGAAGCTGAATTGGGGGTGCTGGTAAGGAGACAACATCAGAGGAGGAGGGTAATGGCAGCAGCAATAAATAGCGGAGGCCATGTACCTTCCAAAGAACAGCCCGGGCCACGTCTTCTTTGGGATCTGGTGATGCTGCTGATGCCGTGGGTGGATTAGAACCAAAACATGCCAAAGCTAAGCTGAGCTCAGCTGCCTCTACTCCTGCTGCATGAGTATCTCCTGTCTGGCATTTTTTCTCTAAAAAAAGCATTGCCTTGTGCAAGCTGTGCAAGAGCAAAATAAGACGTGGGCAGGCAAACACAAACTTAGTAACCACAGCTCTACTGAACCACATGAAGCAGCATCAACTAATCCTATGGGTAGACAGAGGTGGCAGCCAGCCATGTCACAGCTGATCAGCCTGAGCGAGATTAACCACACCAGCGAGGAGTTGCTAAAGTACATCAAGGAGCAAACATTCTGCTGGCTGTCACCCCACTGACTCCAACTAGACAAGGTGGTCAGTGACAATGGGCTCAAGATCCTGGCTGAACCTGGGCGAAATAACACATGCTCCCTGAATGGCACATGTCATCAGTCTAGTGATGCAACTTAATAAGTACACTGGCTTGCACAAGGTACTGGCAATGTCCAGGAGACAGTCCAAGCACTTCACAGTGCTCCAGACAAAAAAAATATCAAGGAGCCACTGGCTCCTAACCTGAAAAATTTAGGAGTCAAATGAAATTTTTAATTGCCAAATTTAAAATACATATAATATAGCTTGTATACTTAAGAGCATGTGGTTTTCTAAGCTACAGCCCACAAAGTTAAAGTGGTTGTGCACTCATTTTCATGACCTGTCAGACTAGCCAGATTCGCGTTGGTAATCCCTAGATACTGGGTCCTGGCTCATTCACTTCCAGGCCTCCGCTGCTTGTCTTGGATTTCTCCATGAAAACGTTTGGCTGCAGTGGCATCAAGCCAATCACTGGCCACTGTGGAGATCTGTTTTCCTTGCGTCACATGACCATTTAACATAATGCAAGGGAAGCAGTGGTCAGTTATTGGCTGTAATGGCGTCAAATAGGAAGTTTTCATGAAGGGACTCAAGACAAGCAACGGGGGCTGGGGATCAAACGAGCTGGGACCCCGCACTGGGGATCAGGCAAGTATGATCACCAACAAAAGTCCTGCCAGTCTCATAAATTTGTGTATACAAACCCTATAGGAGGCTACATATACGGCATACAGGAGGCCGGTGTATATAGGAGGCTACATATCCAGTATACAGGAGGCCGGTGTATATAGGAGGCTACATATACAGTATACAGGAGGCTGGTGTATATAGGAGGCTACATATACAGCATACAGGAGGCCGGTGTATATAGGAGGCTACATATACAGCATACAGGAGGCTGGTGTATATAGGAGGCTACATATACAGCATACAGGAGGCCGGTGTATATAGGAGGCTACATATACAGCATACAGGAGGCTGGTGTATATAGGAGGCTACATATACAGTATACAGGAGGCTGGTGTATATAGGAGGCTACACATACAGCAGGTCGGTGTATATAGGATGCTACATATACAGCATACATTCAGGCTTCTACTGCACTGCCATCATACAGCTGTATTCATCCAGCAACCAATCAGGATCAGCGCTCCCATCTTCTGCTGAGCTCTGATTGGTTGACACATCTGGAGGATAATGACGGACACCACGCTCACCTTGTCCTTCAGCCGTTGCAGTCGGGCGTCCAGTGCAGTCACCGCCTTCAGGATCAGGGAGCAGGGCACGGCAGAGTCAGTGGCCCCAACAAATGGATGCCCCCTCCAGTCCACAGGAAACCACTTGGAGTCCAGGTGACAGGCACAGGTGGCGCCGGTGTCCAGGGTGGAGACAAAACTTCCAAAAGGCAGGGAACTCCGCGGGGTGAGTGCATCAAACAGGTCAAATTCTACCGTCCACTGCTGGAAGCAGGAGCACAAGATGCGAGAACCCAAGCCACGCCCACCCTCTATGCCGGGTAGTTTGAGGGGCGGATCTTCACCCAGCAGACGTCTGCAGTGTGTGAATGCTGGATGAAAGCATTTTTTTCTTAAAAAGGCTGAGCTGCGGAGGGTCTAGGCGCAAATGGCGACAAGACTACAAAGTCTTGTCGCCATTTTGCAATTCTAAGTCACATTGGCGACCATTTGGGGCGCCATCTGGAGCACTGCTTCAGCCACTCTTACATAGTAAGGAATGTTCCCCTGGACCTGCAACGGCCTGCCACTTCACTACCTTATCCCCGATATGCCAACTCGCTGGAATTTAACACTGCACATGCTCAAGCATCTGTATGAGCAGTGGAAAGACAATTTTGTCATGCACCAAATAGCCTTAGCAGCATGGAGACCGTGTTGCCTAGAGATCAGGCAGTGGCAGCTCATCTGAGACGCCTGTCGGGTGCTGAAGCCCTTCAAAGAGGCCACAAAGTTCATCAGCAGGAACAACTACAGCATGAACAATGCAATCCCTTTCATACTTATCTTAGAACGGACGATGGCGCTCATGCATCAGGGGAGCACAGCGAAAGTAGCTTACGCATCTTACAGTCCGCCCTATAGCTGTTGTGGAAAAACAAAGGGCATCTGCCATGGAGGAGGGGGATGAGGAGCTGCCACTGCAAGAGTAGAAGGAGGAGTCAGAAGTGGAGGAGAAAGAGGATTGGCGATGGCACCGGTCAGGACACTCAATTGTCTCAGTGTGGGTGGAACCGGAAATAACTAGCTCCTCGGGCACGCTGGCCAGAATGGTAACCTGTATGCTCTCTTGCTTACTCAGTGACAGGCATATTGTTGACATCATGCAGTCTGATGATTACTAGATAGCCATTCTATTAGACCCCCGCTATCAAGGCAAAATGGGGGAATGTTTTCCTCTTGCAGAAAGGGAGGACAAATTACATTATTATCAGGAAACACTGTGTACGCAGCTTGCCGCAGCTTATAGCGAACAAACGCCTGCTGGCAGCATGTCTGAAAGAGAGGCACCTCTCCACCTCTCTGCCTGTCTCCATCATGACACTGTTGCCATCCTGGCACTGCTGCAACCTGCCAACCATCACGTTCTGTACGGCTGCTGCTGACTTCATCATGCCACTGTCACCATCATGTGACTGCTGCAACCTGCCAACCATCATGTTTTGTACTGCTGCTGCCTCCATCATGCCACCACTGATATCATGCCACCGCTGCGACCTGCCGACCGTCATGTTCTCTACGGCTACTGCTGCTGCCTCCATCATGCCACAGCCATTATCATGCCACTGCTGTGGCCTTCCGATTATTATCTTCCGTGAGGCTGCTGCGACCTCTATCATGCCACTGCCAACATCATACGACTGCTGCGACCTGCCAACCATTATGTTCTGTATGGTTGCTGCTGCCTCTATCATGCCACTGCCGCCCTCATGCCACTGCTCTGACTTTCCTACCCTCATGTTCTGTACGGCTACTGCCTCCAACATGCCACTGTCACCATCATGCCACTGCTGTGACCTGCCAACCATGGCTGCTGCTACCTCCATCATGCTACTGCCTACCTACCAACATGTACCATATGGCTGCTGCTGCTCCTCATTGCTTATCTTCTACTGCCACCATTAATGCAAAGCATCTACCACTACTACCCTGTTTTCCCGAAAATAAGACAGTGTCTTATATTAATTTTTGCTCCCAAAGATTCGCTAGGTCTTATTTTCAGGGGATGTCTTATTTTTCCATGAAGAAAAATACGGTACACCTTTATTGTTGAACAAAAAAAAAAGGAAATCAGGGTGGGGAGGGGGATCACTTAAAATGACACAGGGGGATCAGAAGGGGGAATCAAAATGGTACAAGAGAATCAGATGGGGGGGATTACTATAGCATTTTAGTACCCCCTTCTGATCCTCCTGTGTCATTTTGATTCCCCCCTCTGATCCCCCTGTGTCATTTTAAATGATCCCCCTCCCCACCCTGATACCCCTGTGTCATTTTGATTCCCTTCTCTGATCACCCTGTGTCATTTTGATTCCCCCCTCTGATCACCCTGTGTCATTTTAATTACCGTTTTTAGTCTCCCACCCACCCCATCTTCACCAGACATCCCCCACCTTCCATCAGATATCCCCCCCTACCTGTCACCCAATACCCTGTGTGTCCGTGCCAGCCAAGTTGTGAGACTCCATCAGGGCAGAGCGAGCAGCGGGCGGAAGAAGGCGGCAGCTTGTCCTGGCGGCGGCTGCGGCCAATCAGTCAGCTCCTTACATTCTGGGGTGGCTTGCTTTATAATCAGGGAGGCATTATGTCCGGCCGATGCTTTATAATCGGGGAGTCATTATGTTCGGCGGATGCTTTATAATCGGGGAGGCATTACGGTATGTTTGGCCGATGCTTTATAATCTGGGAGGCCTTATTTTCGGGGGATGCATTATTATCGGGGAGGCCTTATTTTCGGGGGGATGCCTTATATTGCAGCGATAGGCAAAACTAGAGGTAGGTCTTATTTTCGGGGGATGTCTTATTTTCGGGGAAACACGGTACCACCACTATTATTACTATTTCTACTACTACTACTCATAGACAGCCGTTCTACTGCCTTGTATGTTCCATGCCATGCTACTATTGTGGCCACATGTCACTATATACATACGGTACACATCCACAGTGCAGTATTGCAGCTCGCAGTTAAAAGGGAGAATTTTTTAGGCTCATTCGCAACAAACCAGTTTTTCTTCTGACAATCAACACTTATGGATGCTTGGTTCCCCCCAAGCCACTTTTAGTTATCCCATAACACTGTGTGTGTTTAAACATCATCTGCCCCTATTAAGGGACATTTTTATGCTAGCTTTGGAATATGAAAAGGCATAACACATGCCATCGAGTGGTGTGATTTTAAACACGCTGTATGTCAACGCAGTCAAAGGCGCGTTTAGCCATAGCTATCTCACACATGTATTATTGCTGTGAGCTATGTCACTCACACATTTATTATTGCTGTCATTGCGTTAAAGAACTTAGGGAGGGCAAAGGGAAAAATAAATAAAAAATAGAAAAATAAATCAAAGGGATTTACAAAAAATACTGAGTTCCTGGGGGCCGGGGGGGGGGGGGGGGGGGTATACATGTATATGAATTTTTAGGTCAATTGGAGCGACTTTGGTTCTGCACAATACAATTCTGTTCTCAACCAAATCAGTTCTGAAAACTAATGAATAATATACAGCCATTCTGAGATTGTGACACATTGTACTTCATGATGGTGGTAAATTTGAGTCAATATTTTTCATTTTTATTAAAAAAATAATGATAATTTGCAATAAATTTAAAAAATTAGCAATTTTCTAATTTCTCTGCTTTTAAAACAGATAGTGGTACCTCATATAATAGTTATTTATTTGCATTTACTATATGTCTACTTTATGTTTGGATAATTTTGTGAATGCCATTTTATTTTTTGGGGATGTTAGAAGGCTTAGAAGTTTAGAAGCAAATCTTGAAATTTTTCATAAAATTTCCATAACCCCTTTTTTAAGGACCAGTTCAGTCTGAAGTCACTTTGTGAAGCTTTCATAATAGAAACCACCCAAAAATGACTCCCTTTTAGAAACTACAGCCATCACGGTATTCAAAACTGATTTTACAAACTTTGTTAACCCTTAAGGTGTTCCACAAGAATTACGGTAAAGGAAAATGTAGATGAAATTTCTGAATTTCACTTTTTTCAGCAGATTTTCCATTTTAATCCATTTTTTCCAGTAACAAAGCAAGGCTTAACTGCCAAAAAAAACCTCTATATTTATTACGCTGATTCTGAAGTTTACAGAAAGACCCTAAATGTGGTCATAAACTGCTGTATGGGCACACAGCAGGGCGCTGAAGGAAAGGAACGCCATATGGTTTTTGGAAGGCAGATTTCACTGGGATAATTTTAAGTTGCCATGTCACATTTGAAGACCCCCTGATGCACTACTAGAGTAGAAACTCCATAAAATTGACCCCATTTTGGAAAATACACCCCTCAAGGTATTCAAAACTGATTTTACTAACTTTTCTAGCCTTTTAGGTGTTCCACAAGAATTAAAGGAAAATGTAGATGAAATTTCAGAATTTCACTTTTTTGGCAGATATTCCATTTTGATCAATTTTTTCCAGCAACAAAGCAAGGGTTAACAGCCAAACAAAACTCAATATTTTTTTTACCCTGATTCTGTAGTTTACAGAAACACCCCATATGTGGTCGTAAACTGCTGTACGGGCACACGGCAGGGTGCAGAAGGAAAGGAACGCCATATGGTTTTTGGAGTGCAGATTTCACTTGGAAAATTTTAAGTTGCCATGTCACATTTGAAGACCCCCTGATCCACCCCTAGAGTAGAAACTAAAAAAAAAGACCCCATTTTGAAAACTACGGGATAAGGTGGCAGTTTTGTTGGTACTATTTTAGGATACATATGATTTTTGGTTGCTCTATATTACACTTTTTGTGAGGCAAGGTAACAAAAAATAGCTGTTTTGGCACCGTTTTTAATTTTTGTTATTTACAATGTTCATTTACAATGTTCAAGTTGTTACGGATGCGACAATACCAAATATGAGAACTTTTTTTGGTTGTTTGTTTCCATTTTACATAATAAAGCATTTTTGAGAAAAAAGGATTTTTTAGTGTCTCCATATTCTGAAATCCATAGTTTTTTTTTCATTTTCTGGTCTTATGTAGGGGCTAATTTTTTTTTGATATGAGATGACGGTTTGATTGGTACTATTTTAGGGTGAATATGACTTTTTGATCACTTGCTATTACACTTTTTGTGAGGTAACTGCTAACCATGGTCCGACACAGTAAGCTTTTCTCCCATTGACAAAAAGCCATAATTCTGCTGCTATAAAATAGCCCTTAAAGTAGGGAAGATTTAGCCCTCCCTGCTCCATTTGATTATAAAGATACTCCAACTTTTGCATTACCTGCTTGTACTCAATCCATATTGGAGAGTTCCTAAGGACATTGGGGTAGTATCACGATCTTCACTAGGGCTATTCTGTCAGCTCTAGATAAAGGAAGTCGAAGCCATACTGTAATTTTAGACCTCAATTTTCTAATCAAAAGAATCAGATTGAGCTGTATGAAATCTCCAATCCTGGGAGATATCATCATACTCAAGTATTCAAATGAGTCTGCAATCTTTAACATATTCAGGGGACTATCAATAGAATATTCAGGTCTGGATAAGTTCTGGAAGTACGTACAGTATTAGTATGGTTTATAAAGAACAGAACATCATCTGCGTATAGGGAAATACGGTCCTCTGCTCTTAATTAGTGATGAGCGGCAGGGGTCATATTCGAATTTGCAAAATATTTTGCAAATATTTGGAGAATATTCGTTGAATATTCGCGAATTAGAATATCCGTTATATTCTGCATTTTTTACTCAAAAAATCATCAAGGTAATGATCGCGTAATATGCGAATATTACGCAATCAATACAGGCGTGGGTCAAAAACGAATATATAGCACTATAAAATATTCAATCTCGCAATGGGAGACTTATATAAAAGCTTAATTATGTTAATAAATCTGGTGCCAAATCCCATTTTCCCTAGGACTTTCTAGAGGAACCCCCACTCCACCTTGTCAAACGCCTTGGATGTGTCCAAAGACAGAATGGAGCGGGACCCCCCCCCCCCCCAGAGGACTGTATGTTCGCATAAAGCCGATGTAGATTGAAATTAACTCATTCTGATCAGGATGTATAATTGATAAAATAACCTTGGATAGCCTTGTAGTCATGATCCTTGAGAAAAGCTTCATATCAGTGTTCAATAGGGATATTGGCCTATATGACCCCATATCTAAGGGAACCTTCCCCTTTTTCAATATTAATATTATTATAGCTTCTGTCATTGATACTGGAAGACTACCCTCCTCCAATAATCCGATGAACACCTCCAAAAGATGAGGAAAAATAACCTTTCTATATTTACGATAAAGTTTGTATTGGAATCCATCGGACCCTGGGGAGGAGTTTCCAGAACATGCTTTCAATGCTGCCTCTAACTGCTCTAGGAAAAGACCTGCATCGAGGAATTCTCTTTGAGTTTCTGTTAGAGTTGGGAAAGCGATAGAATCCAAATAAGAGTCCATCTCTTCATCTAGAATAACCCCCAAAAAAATTGTACCATTCTAACCGTCACCTCATCCCACAAAAAATGAGCCCCTACCTAAGACAGTCGCCCAAAATGTAAAAAAAAACTATGTCTCTCAGACTATGGAGACACTAAAACATCATTTTTTTTGTTTCAAAAAAGATATCATTGTGTAAAACTTACATAAATAAAAAAAAGTAGACATATTAGGTATCGCTGCATCCATATGAACCTGCTCTATAAAATATCACATGACCTAACCCCTCAGGTAAACACCGTAAAAAAATTAAGCTAAAACGGTGTCAAAAAAGCAATTTTTTGTCAACTTACATCACAAAAAGTGTAATAGCAAGTGATCAAAAAGTCATATGCACCCCAAAATAATGCCAATAAAACCTTCATCTCATCCTGCAAAATTGATACCCTACTTAAGACAATCGCCCAAAAACTGAAAAAACTATGGCTCTCAGACTATGGAGACACTAAAACATGTTTTATTTTTTATTTCCAAAATGATATCATTGTCTAAAACTTGCATAAATAAAAAAGTAGACATATTAGGTATTGCCATGTCCGTAAGAACCGTAGATGACCTAATCCCTCAGGTGAACACACATTTTTTGTCACCTTATATTACAAAAAGTTTAATAGCAAGCGATCAAAAAGTCAAATGCACCCTAAAATAGTACCAATCAAACCGTCATCTCATACCAAAAAAAATGAACCCCTACACAAGACAGTTGCCCAAAAAAAATAAAAAATACGGCTTTCATAATGTGGAGACACTAAAAAATCATTTTGTTATATTTGGTATTGTCGCGTCAGTGACAACCTGCTCTATAAAAATACCCCATGATCTATCTTGTCAGATGAACGTTGTAAATAACAAAAAATAAAAACGGTGCCAAAACAGCTATTTTTTGTTACCTTGCCTCACAAAAAGTGTAATATAGAGCAACCAAAAATCATATGTACCCTAAAATAGTAACAACAAAACTGCCACCTTATCACGTAGTTTCCAAAATGGGGTCACTTTTTTGGAGTTTCTAGTTTGTAACTGGAAAAAATGGATTAAAATGGAAAATCTGCCAAAAAAGTGAAATTCTGAAATTTCATCTCCATTTTCCAATAATTCTTGTGGAACACCTAAAGCGTTAACAAAGTTTGTAAAATCAGTTTTGCATACCTTGAGGGTGTCGTTTCTAAAATGGGGTCACTTTTTTGGAGTTTATACTCTAGGGGTGCATCAGGGATTCTTCAAATAGGACATGGCAGCTTAAAATTATCCCAATGAAATCTTGCTTTCCAAAAACCATATGGCCTTCCTTTCCTTCTGCGCAATGCAGTGTGCCCGTATAACAGTTTATGACCACATATGGGGTGTTTCTGTAAACTACAGAATCAGGGCCATAAATATTGAGTTTTGTTTGGCTGTTAACCCTTGCTTTGTAACTGGAAAAAATGGATTAAAATGGAAAATCTGCCAAAAAAGTGAAATTCTGAAATCTCATCTCCATTTTCCATGAATTCTTGTGGAATACCTAAAAGGTTAACAAAGTTTGTAAAATCAGTTTTGAATAACTTGAGGGGTGTAGTTTGTAAAATGGGGTAATTTTTGGGTGGTTTCTATTATGTAAGCCTCACAAAGTGACTTCAGAGCTGAACTTGTCCTTAAAAATTGGGTTTTGGAAATTTTTGGAAAAATTTCAAGATTTGCTTCTAAACTTCTAAGCCTTCTAACACCCCCAAAAAATAAAATGTCATTCCCAAAATGATCCAAACATGAAGTAGAAATATGGTGAATGTAAAGTAATAACTATTTTTGGAGATATTACTATCTGTTATAAAATTAGAAAAATTGAAATTTGGAAATTTGTTAATTTTTCCAAATTTTTGATAAATTTTGTATTTTTTATAAATAAAAATTAATTTCTTTGACTCAATTTTACCACTTTCATGAAGTGCAATATGTGACGAGAAAACAATCTCAGAATGGCCTGGATAAATAAAAGCATCTTAAAGTTATCACCACATAAAGTGACACATGTCAGATTTGCAAAAAATGGCCTGGCCCTTAAGGTGAAATATGGCAGGGTCCTGAAGGGGTTAAGGTGAAAGATGGCAGGGTCCTTAAGGGGTTAATCACCAAAGCTTTGTTGAGTAAAGAACACTACTTTTGAACCACATCTTTGGGAGTGCCGTGGAATTACTTTATTTTTAAAATATTGCCTGGTTATTTGACTATTTGCAGTACAACATTGTGGTGCCTGCTGAAAAGATTTATAGACTATATAATTGGGCACATTTCTTATTTTAGGTCATTTTACAATGGCACTTAGTATTCCCCAAAAATTGTCTGGTTCAGAAGAACCATTTTTAAATACAGTATTAGGGCATTCTGAATTAACAAAGGAATCCCTCATGTTTTTACCCTCAGTGGAAAGCAACTGCTACAGATTGTCTCTCTTCCTCTCTTGTGGTCCTAACACATATGTGTATTACATGGACAGTCCATTGGTTTTAATGGGCAGTGGAAAATGCTTACTTTTACCTGTGGAGGTGCTGCTGGGGAATTGATCACTTGTTCTCAGCATTAGGACACTCATGTGATTCTCTTTTTGTGTCTCTTTTGTGTATCTTTCTAACAAAAATGATTACAAATTGTAGTTTTGGGATTCATTAGTGAACACTCATCATCATAGAACTAAAAAACAGTACTTAGCAAAGATATAATAACTCCCATTACAATTCTACACCCAGCTATGTACAGTGTCATAGAAAAGCCCTATGATATCTACTTATGCTTTAACTCATTATAAGTGAGTGATAACTTAGAAACCACTTGGTAATTATTCACTTTTTGTGAACTGAGCTGAGTTTCAGAAGATAATTATTTGCCATGGATATTTTAAAATGTGAACATTTTAATCCAGAGAACTCCTTTGAGCTATTAAACGTGCTTTCATTTCTTATCGAGTCAATAAGAGTATAAAGATAAAAATAAAATATTATTCCCTTTGAATCGCTTAATATAAATCTGTCTATGCCGCATTGTATGATATTACCCTTTCATCTAAATTTATATTCAATTTCTCTGTCTTTCAGTGTTGGACGTTTTCCAACAGTATTATTAAAGCCCTTAAGTCTTTTATGATGCAGCTCATTCACTACTGACAAATGTTTTCCAACTGTGTTTTTTATTATATGCAGTAAATTTGTGCAAAGCAACACTCCTCTTAGTATTTTTCCTATACAAAGTGATCCATTGAAGCAAAGCATATTGTGCTACGCTGTTTAACTAAGATATTTATTAAGATGACATGCAAGCTACAGTTTGATATAATTAGCAGTTAGAATCTAGATATTAATATTTTGGCATACAGATGAATAGGCATTAATACATGGAACAAAAAGTAGCATACTGTATTTTATTATCTCATTTTCTTTGCAGAGGAAACCTATCGCCATTTACATTATGCAGCTCATATTCTAGTGTACTGTATATACTCTTAAAAACACTGAAATATTTGGAGCTAAGCATACACTGGACAACCTTCTAGTGCGCCGATTGTGAGGCTGGAAACTAGGTAGTCACATACATTCCTACAGCTTGATTGGTTAAACTCCTTGGAATCCTAAGGTCAGAGAAAAGTTTTAATCAAAGCCAAAGGGCAAGTTCAATAACTTTAAGATGACCCTTCAAAACCTCTCTACTTTAAAACTTATAAAAGCCCCACTTTCCTCAGGTGCATCACAAGTCATGCTGCCTTTTCATTCCATTTTTTGTTCGGATAACCACACCATAATGCTCCATACATTTGGCAGCTGGGCATTTCTTTGACTTCTATATCAAAGAGGTGCACCTAAGCTGCTCTGACAGTGTCCAATCCTATCTTCTTGTCTGGTTGTTTCTCTTTACCATTCAGACTTGCAAACTAAAAGATATTTGCATCTTTTTGCATACCATAAAATTAATTTCACTTTTCAAAAAATATCATTGTCATTGTCAAGGCTTGCATTGTCAACAGAGCAATGATCAGTGTGATAGACCCCTTTTCAAATAGATCACAATTTGTGCAGAAAGATCCCATTTATGTTTAATTGGGTCGATTAGGTTAGCTTTGGGTTCCCTATCTTCTAGCATTGTAAACTACACTACTCTTGCCATTAACCACCTCAGCCCCCATAGCTTAAACACCCTGAAAGACCAGGCCACTTTTTACACTTCTGACCTACCCTACTTTCACCGTTTATTGCTCGGTCATGCAACTTACCACCCAAATGAATTTTACCTACTTTTCTTCTCACTAATAGAGCTTTCATTTGGTGGTATTTCATTGCTGCTGACATTTTTACTTTTTTTGTTATTAATCGAAATTTAACGATTTTTTTGCAAAAAAATGACATTTTTCACTTTCAGTTGTAAAATTTTGCAAAAAAAAACGACATCCATATATAAATTTTGCTCTAAATTTATTGTTCTACATGTCTTTGATAAAAAAAAAATGTTTGGGTATAAAAAAATGGTTTGGGTAAAAGTTATAGCGTTTACAAACTATGATACAAAAATTCCGCTTTTTGAAGCAGCTCTGACTTTCTGAGCACCTGTCATGTTTCCTGAGGTTCTACAATGGCCAGACAGTACAAACACCCCACAAATGACCCCATTTCGGAAAGTAGACACCCTAAGGTATTCGCTGATGGGCATAGTGAGTTAATAGAACTTTTTATTTTTTGTCACAAGTTAGTGAAAAATGATGATTTTTTTTTTGATTTTTTTTCTTACAAAGTCTCATATTCCACTAACTTGTGACAAAAAATAAAAACTTCTATGAACTCACTATGCCCATCAGCGAATACCTTGGGGTGTCTTCTTTCCAAAAAAGTGCCACACATGTGGTATCGCCGTACTCAGGAGAAGTTGGGACACTTTGATTTCAAACCACTTCTCACGCATTTGGGCCCCTAAAATGCCAGGGCAGTATAACTACCCCACAAGTGACCCCATTTTGGAAAGAAGACACCCCCAGGTATTTCGTGATGGGCATAGTGAGTTCATGGAAGTTTTTATTTTTTGTCACAAGTTAGTGGAATATGAGACTTTGTAAGGAAAAAAAAAAATCATAATTTTCCGCTAACTTGTGACAAAAAATATAAAATTCTAGGAACTCGCCATGCCCCTCACGGAATACCTTGGGGTGTCTTCTTTCCAAAATGGGGTCACTTGTGGGGTAGTTATACTGCCCTGGCATTTTCCAGGGGCCCTAATGTGTGGTAAGTAGGTAAATGACCTGTGAAATCCAAAAGGTGCTCTTTGGAATGTGGGCCCCTTTGCCCACCTAGGCTGCAAAAAAGTGTCACACATGTGGTATCGCTGTACTCAAGAGAAGTTGGGCAATGTGTTTTGGGGTGTCATTTTACATATACCCATGCTGGGTGAGAAAAATATCTTGGTCAAATGCCAACTTTGTATAAAAAAAATGGGAAAAGTTGTCTTTTGCCAAGATATTTCTCTCACCCAGCATGGGTATATGTAAAATGACACCCCAAAACACATTCCCCAACTTCTCCTGAGTACAGCGATACCACATGTGTGACACTTTTTTGCAGCCTAGGTGCGCAAAGGGGCCCACATTCCAAAGAGCACCTTTCGGATTTCACCGGCCATTTTTTACAGATTTTGATTTCAAACCACTTCTCACGCATTCGGCCCCTAAAATGCCAGGGCAGTATAACTACCCCACAAGTGACCCCATTTTGGAAAGAAGACACCCCAAGGTATTTTGTGATGGGCATAGTGAGTTCATGGAAGTTTTATTTTTTGTCACAAGTTAGTGGAATATGAGACTTTGTAAGGAAAAAAAAAAAATAATAAATCATCATTTTCCGCTAACTTGTGACAAAAAATATAAAATTCTAGGAACTCGCCATGCCCCTCACGGAATACCTTGGGGTGTCTTCTTTCCAAAATTGGGTCACTTGTGGGGTAGTTATACTGCCCTGGCATTTTCCAGGGGCCCTAATGTGTGGTAAGTAGGTAAATGATCTGTGAAATCCTAAAGGTGCTCTTTGGAATGTGGGCCCCTTTGCCCACATAGGCTGCAAAAAAGTGTCACACATGTGGTATCGCCGTATTCAGGAGAAGTTGGGCAATGTGTTTTGGGGTGTCTTTTTACATATACTCATGCTGGGTGAGAGAAATATCTCGGCAAAAGACAACTTTTCCCATTTTTTTTATACAAAGTTGGCATTTGACCAAGATATTTATCTCACCCAGCATGGGTATATGTAAAATGACACCCCAAAACACATTGCCCAACTTCTCCTGAGTACGGCGATACCAGATGTGTGACACTTTTTTGCAGCCTAGATGCGCAAAGGGGCCCACATTCCTTTTATGAGGGCTTTTTTAGACATTTGGATCCCAAACTTCTTCTCACGCTTTAGGGCCCCTAAAATGCCAGGGCAGTATAAATACCCCACATGTGACCCCATTTTGGAAAGAAGACACCCCAAGGTATTCAATGAGGGGCATGGCGAATTCATAGAATTTTTTATTTTTTTGGCACAAGTTAGCGGAAATTGATTTTATTTATTTTTTTCTCACAAAGTCTCCCTTTCCGCTAACTTGGGACAAAAATTTCAATCTTTCATGGACTTAATATGCCCCTCACGGAATACCTGGGGGTGTCTTCTTTCCGAAATAGGGTCACATGTGGGGTATTTATACTGCCCTGGCATTCTATGGGCCACAAAGCGTGAGAAGAAGTCTGGAATATAAATGTCTAAAAAAATTTACGCATTTGGATTCCGTGAGGGGTATGGTGAGTTCATGTGAGATTTTATTTTTTGACACAAGTTAGTGGAATATGAGACTTTGTAAGACAAAAAATAATAATTTCCGCTAACTTGGGCCAAAAAAATGTCTGAATGGAGCCTTACAGGGGGGTGATCAATGACAGGGGGGTGATCAATGACAGGGGGGTGATCAGGGAGTCTATATGGGGTGATCACCCCCCTGTCATTGATCACCCCCCTATAAGGCTCCATTCAGATATCCGTATGTGTTTTGCGGATCCGATCCATGTATCCGTGGATCCGTAAAAATCATACGGACATCTGAATGCAGCCTGACAGGGGGGGTGATCAATGACAGTGGGGGTGATCAATGACAGGGGGGGTGATCAGGGACCTGACAGGGGGGGTGATCAATGACAGGGGGGGTGATCAATGACAGGGGGGTGATCAGGGAGTCTATATGGGGTGATCACCCCCCCTGGAAGTCTCCAGGGAGACGCCTGTATGTGTTTTGCGGATCCGATCCATCTATCAGTGGATCCGTAAAAATCATGCGGACGTCTGAATGGAGCTTTACAGGGGGGTGATCAATGACAGGGGGGTAATCAATGACAGGGGGGTAATCAATGACAGGGGGGTGATCAGGGAGTCTATATGGGGTGATCACCACAGTCATTGATCACGCCCCTGTAAGGCTCCATTCAGACGTCCGTATGCGTTTTGCGGATCCGATCCATCTATCAGTGGATCCGTAAAAATCATGCGGACGTCTGAATGGAGCTTTACAGGGGGGTGATCAATGACAGGGGGGTAATCAATGACAGGGGGGGTGATCAGGGAGTCTATATGGGGTGATCACCACAGTCATTGATCACGCCCCTGTAAGGCTCCATTCAGACGTTCGTATGCGTTTTGCGGATCCGATCCATCTATCAGTGGATCCGTAAAAATCATGCGGACATCTGAATGGAGCTTTACAGGGGGGTGATCAATGACAGGGGGGTGATCAGGGAGTCTATATGGGGTGATCACCACAGTCATTGATCACGCCCCTGTAAGGCTCCATTTAGACGTCCGTATGCGTTTTGCGGATCCGATCCATCTATCAGTGGATCCGTAAAAATCATGCAGACATCTGAATGGAGCTTTACAGGGGGGTGATCAATGACAGGGGGGTAATCAATGACAGGGGGGTGATGAGGGAGTCTATATGGGGTGATCACCACAGTCATTGATCACGCCCCTGTAAGGCTCCATTCAGGCGTCCATATGCGTTTTGCGGATCCGATCCATCTATCAGTGGAGCCGTAAAAATCATGCGGACATCTGAATGGAGCTTTACAGGGGGGTGAACAATGACAGGGGGGTAATCAATGACAGGGGGGTGATCAGGGAGTCTATATGGGGTGATCAGGGGTGATCAGGGGCTAATAAGGGGTTAATAAGTGACGGGGGGGGTGTAGTGTAGTGTAGTGGTGTTTGGTGCTACTTTACTGAGCTGCCTGTGTCCTCTGGTGGTCGATCCAAACAAAGGGGACCACCAGAGGACCAGGTAGCAGGTATATTAGACGCTGTTATCAAAACAGCGTCTAATATACCTGTTAGGGGTTAAAAAAATTACATCTCCTGCCTGCCAGCGAACGATCGCCGCTGGCAGGCTGGAGATCCACTCGCTTACCTTCCGATCCTGTGAACGCGCGCGCCTGTGTGCGCGCGCGTTCACAGGAAATCTCGCATCTTGCGAGATGACGCATATATGCGTGACTCTGCGCAGGGCTGCCGCCTCCGGAACGCGATCCTGCGTTAGGCGGTCCGGAGGTGGTTAAAAACACAGAAAATCCTGTGAGACTAAAAAAAAAAAAAAATCAACATTAACAGCTTTAGTTCAGTTCTAATGTCAAATCAACTGTTATTTATTATTATTATTATTGTTATTATTATTATCATCATCTTCGTCATCATCACAATTGCAGTCAGCCTCTGTAATAAACAGGGGCTTACCTTGTAGCCTCTAATATCTGTGTATAATTTCATGTGATTCGATATACTTTGATGCCACCATTGCGTAATATTGTCTGTAACAAGGAAAACATTTAGTGCCGCTCATTTGGAAACCATTGCGGGTAATATACAGTACAGATCAAAAGTTTGGACACACCTTCTCATTCAAAGAGTTTTCTTTATTTTCATGACTATGAAGGCATCAAAACTATGAATTAACACATGTGGAATTATATACATAACAAACAAGTGTGAAACAACTGAAAATATGTCATATTCTAGGTTCTTCAAAGTAGCCACCTTTTGCTTTGATTACTGCTTTGCACACTCTTGGCATTATCTTGATGAGCTTCAAGAGGTAGTCCCCTGAAATGGTCTTCCAACAGTCTTGAAGGAGTTCCCAGAGATGCTTAGCACTTGTTGGCCCTTTTGCCTTCACTCTGCAGTCCAGCTCACCCCAAACCATCTCGATTGGGTTCAGGTCCGGTGACTGTGGAGGCCAGGTCATCTGGCGCAGCACCCCATCACTCTCCTTCATGGTCAAATAGCCCTTACTTTCAAAGTTTTCCCAATTTTTTGGCTGACTGACTGACCGTCATTTCTTAAAGTAATGATGGCCACTCGTTTTTCTTTACTTAGCTGCTTTTTTCTTGCCATAATACAAATTCTAACAGTCTATTCAGTAGGACTATCAGCTGTGTATCCACCTGACTTCTCCTCAATGCAACTGATGGTCCCAACCCCATTTATAAGGCAAGAAATCCCACTTATTAAACCTTACAGGGCACACCTGTGAAGTGAAAACCATTTTCACTTCACAGCTCATCAAGAGAATGCCAAGAGTGTGCAAAGCAATAATCAAAGCAAAAGGTGGCTACTTTGAAAAACCTAGAATATGACATATTTTCAGTTGTTTCACACTTGTTTGTTATGTATATAATTCCACATGTGTTAATTCATAGTTTTGATGCCTTCAGTGTGAATCTACAATTTTCATAGTCATGAAAATAAAGAAAACTCTGAATGAGAAGTAGAGATGGCCTGAATAGTTCGCCGGCAAATAGTTCCCGGCGAACATAGCTTGTTCGCGTTCGCCGCGGCGGGCGAACATATGCGATGTTCTGTCCGCCCCTATACATCATCATTGAGTAAACTTTGACCCTGTACCTCACAGTCAGCAGACACATTCCAGCCAATCAGCAGCAGACCCTCCCTCCCAGACCCTCCCACCTCCTGGACAGCATCCATTTTAGATTCATTCGGAAGCTGCATTCTCAGTGAGAGGAGGGACAGTGCTGCTGCTGCTGATTCAATAGGGAAAGCGTTAGCTAGGGCAGTGCTGCTGCTGCTGATTCAATAGGGAAAGCGTTAGCTAGGGCATTGTTCTGTGTCCACAGACTCATCTGCTGTAAGGACAGCGTCCTGACAGCACCCCAAAAAGCCCTTTTCAGGGCTGGTACATCAGTCTGCTTTTTTATTTTATTTTTATATATATATATATATATATATATATATATATATATATATTGCAGTTGCCTGCCCGTGTGTGAGAGGCTGCAGGCTCAGTCACAGACAGTACTGTGTGTACACCATTCATACAGGGTGTGACAGAAAATACCTCGCAGATAAAAAAAAATTCTATTTAATATTTTTCTGTGATCTAATCACAGTTGCAAGCCAGTGTGTGTCAGGCCCACACAGACTGTATTGTGGCCACTGGCTAGTGGCTAGGCCTCCACTTATACCGTTACAGGGTGTCACTCACTCACAAATACCTTGCAGATAAATAAAAATTCTATTTAATAAATGGACCCCAGATTGGGGACGTAACAGGGATTAAACTGATGAGAAGAAAGAACTACAGAAAATACCACTCATATCAGGTGTGACAGTAAATTGCACGGCACAGATGCAGTGACCGTGGATTCAAACAAAGGTGAGGGAGCCAGCTTTTTTTTAACCATCTCCCTGTTCGAAAAATAAATTCAATTCACCTTTCCGGGACCCTTGGTGTTGTAAGTGGCTGGGTGGAGGAAGAAACCTTCAATGACATCAACGGGACATGGCTAGCTTGGTATCCAACCTTGTACAAATGGTGAGTTTGCGGTTGGGCAAATGGACTGTTTGCGGTTGTTTGCGGTGCATTAAAAGGGTAGTTTGGTCTGTCAATGTCTGTGAAGCGGGCGTAACCCTTACACTACCTGATCGATACAACATCATACCTGATCGTATACACACACTGGATGTTTTAAACCATGTTGTTTAAAAAAATTTAGGATTGTTAGGTGATTTATGCTCTTTATGGATTAAAACCCAACTCTGCGTCAACTATGTAATTTTCTATGGGAGTTTTGCCATGGATTCCGCTCCGGCATGCCACAGTCCAGGTGTTAGTCCCCTTGAAACAACTTTTCCATCACTGCTGTGGCTAGAAAGAGTCCCTGTGGGTTTTAAAATTCGCCTGCCTATTGAAGTCTATGGAGGTTTGCCCGGTTCGCCCGTTCGCGAACATTTGCAGAAATTTGCGTTCGCAGTTCGCGAACGGAAAATTTTATGTTCGTGACATCTCTAATGAGAAGGTGTGTCCAAACTTTTGGTCTGTACTGTATATCGTAGTTTACAGAACCGTATTTCAGCGGGTCAGGCTATAATCACTAAATAGCGAGCTAAACCCTTTTAATCAAGAACAAATTAACAGGTTGTGGGTAGCTTATTTCATTTGGTTTAAAACTTAACATTTAATTATGTCAATAATAAAAAGATAGGCCCTTAAATATAGACACTAAAGAAGAGAATATATCTGTAACCACTGGTTACACTAGTCTCCTGAAAAAATAGTCGGAGACGGGAAGGAACCATAAACAGGGATAGCGTAAGAAATAGATAGGGTGAAGGGTACGTGAGTACCAAGGCAGAGGGACACACTGCTGGGACTATACCCTAGATGTCCCTAGTCTGTCTAAGTCACACCACTATCTAATGCAAAATACCTGCATTCGCCCTCCCTAAAGATGGACTGCCCAGCTTGGCCCGATAGACAGAATAGATGGTCCTTTGATGAAATGAATTGCTCTATCGGGTATGGGCACAAAAGTTGGCAAAATGGACGTAGTGATTGGATTCCAGGTAGGATGGCAATGCCGTTGTAAGGGATCGCAGAACCTGGTCAATGTCAACCACAAATAGATGGTAATAATCAGAATAGATACAGTGTCCCGACGCGTTTCCTCAATGATGTCTGATTCATCAGGGGACAAAATTATATACAAGAGGCTCCTTGATATAAGGGTACCTCTTCCAACCAAAGCACGTGACACAGGATGGTATCTAGTTCCAGGTATTGAGTCCTGTGTAGACCCAGACTATATATCAACCACCATCCGGTTATATGTCACAAACCGGATAGTGAGTCAAGAGCAATCCTGTGTCACTTAATCACAGCGGTCTATAAAGATACATAGACTGCTGTGGCTTAAATCCAAGTATAGTGAATACACCACATATAAGATTACAAATAAATCACAATGAGTCAAGGTGTCAATTTCGTTTGCAGTGTAACAGATCCATGCTAGTTGTAACCCCCAGCATAGGTTAAAGATCCGTACAGTGCTAAATACGAGCCATACTGAATCACTATGATGAATAAGTATGTCAGCGTGGTACACTTATCTGTCCAGTTCTAGATGATAACCGTTCCCAGATATCGCTAGGTGGAAGGTGCTCCTTGGCGTCCCGCGTGTAGCACCTTCCATCTAGAACTGGACAGATAAGTGTACCACGCTGACATACTTATTCATCATAGTGATTCAGTATGGCTCGTATTTAGCACTGTACGGATCTTTAACCTATGCTGGGGGTTACAACTAGCATGGATCTGTTACACTGCAAACGAAATTGACACCTTGACTCATTGTGATTTATTTGTAATCTTATATGTGGTGTATTCACTATACTTGGATTTAAGCCACAGCAGTCTATGTATCTTTATAGACCGCTGTGATTAAGTGACACAGGATTGCTCTTGACTCACTATCCGGTTTGTGACATATAACCGGATGGTGGTTGATATATAGTCTGGGTCTACACAGGACTCAATACCTGGAACTAGATACCATCCTGTGTCACGTGCTTTGGTTGGAAGAGGTACCCTTATATCAAGGAGCCTCTTGTATATAATTTTGTCCCCTGATGAATCAGACATCATTGAGGAAACGCGTCGGGACACTGTATCTATTCTGATTATTACCATCTATTTGTGGTTGACATTGACCAGGTTCTGCGATCCCTTACAACGGCATTGCCATCCTACCTGGAATCCAATCACTACGTCCATTTTGCCAACTTTTGTGCCCATACCCGATAGAGCAATTCATTTCATCAAAGGACCATCTATTCTGTCTATCGGGCCAAGCTGGGCAGTCCATCTTTAGGGAGGGCGAATGCAGGTATTTTGCATTAGATAGTGGTGTGACTTAGACAGACTAGGGACATCTAGGGTATAGTCCCAGCAGTGTGTCCCTCTGCCTTGGTACTCACGTACCCTTCACCCTATCTATTTCTTACGCTATCCCTGTTTATGGTTCCTTCCCGTCTCCGACTATTTTTTCAGGAGACTAGTGTAACCAGTGGTTACAGATATATTCTCTTCTTTAGTGTCTATATTTAAGGGCCTATCTTTTTATTATTGACATAATTAAATGTTAAGTTTTAAACCAAATGAAATAAGCTACCCACAACCTGTTAATTTGTTCTGTACTGTATATCCCCTGGGATAATCCAATTAGACTCAGTGCTAAAAGTTGAGCCAACGTGACAGTGAAGATTCCTGTTGATATCATATTAGCAATATGTCTGGCATGATCAGATTGGGACTTGTGTTACTGGTAGCAGGAATACACTTTCCCTCATGTCATCCAATCAGCAGCTGACTTTTAGAAACTGGATCTTTTGGACCTGCTAAACGAGATGTATCCAGTAGTAACTGGCCATGCAGCTCTTTAGTGTAGTGGTTAAGGTTGTTGGGTGTAATGTAGAAGATTGTGAGTAGGGATGAGCGAACCCGAACTGTATAATTTTCGCAAAAGTCCGGGTTCGGGCTCGGTGTTCGGCGCTTTCTTGGCACTTTTTGAAAGGCTGCAAAGCAGCCAGTCAACAAGCGTCATACTACTTGCCTCAAGAGGCCATCACAGCCTTGCCTACTATTGGCATGGCTGTGATTGGCCAGTGCAGCATGTGACCCAGCCTCTATATAAGCTTGGGTCACGTAGCGCTGCACGTCACTCTGCTGATTCAAGCATAGGGAGAGGTTGCAGCTGCGACGTTAGGGCGAGATTAGGCAGATTAACTCCTCCAAAAGACTTCATTCTGTGATCGATCTGCAGCTGTGCATCATTGAAGTGCTAATATCGACTTGCTCACTTTTTTGAGGCTGCCCAGAGCGTTTTTAGATCACTTTTTTCTGGGGTGATCGGCGGCCATTTTGTGGCTTGTGGTGCGCCAGCACAAGCTATTACCAAGTGTATTTAACCATCAATAGTGTGGTTATTTTGTGCTATATCCTACATCAGCTGCAGGCTGAGCCTGTGTCACCGAAGTGCATTTAACCATCAACAGTCTGGTTATTTTTTGGCCATATACTACATCTGGTGCAGGCTGAGCCTGTCACCCAGCGCCTAAAAAATAGACCTAACATTTCTATTCAACCAAATCTGTACTGTTTTAGCTGGTCAAGTTATTTGTAGTGACCGTAAAAGCACACTTTTTTTCTGGGTTGAAAAACTATTCCCAAATTTGCCATTCTCAAAATAACTAGTTTCTGGTATATGAGGCCTACTTGAAATCTATCCCAAAAAGGATATCTTACATTGAAGGTGCTGATAGTGTCATTCAGAAAAACCTAAGACACACGCTACCGTGCAGATAGAAGTCTGATTCTGTGAATAAACCAAACCTGTCACACAGCGCAAAAAAAAAACAGGCCTGACATTTCTATTCAACCAAATCTGTACTGTATTAGCTGGTCAAGTTATTTGTAGTGACCGTAAAAGCAGACTTTTTGATCTGGGTTGAAAAACTATTCCCAAATTTGCCATTCTCAAAATAACTAGTTTCTGGTATATGAGGCCTACTTGAAATCTATCCCAAAAAGGATATCTTACATTGAAGGTGCTGATAGTGTCATTCAGAAAAACCTAAGACACACGCTACCGTGCAGATAGAAGTCTGATTCTGTGATTAAACCTATACCTGTCACACAGCGCAAAAAATAACAGGCCTCACATTTCTATTCAACCAAATCTGTACTGTTTTAGCTGGTCAAGTTATTTGTAGTGACCGTAAAAGCACATTTTTTGTTCTGGGTTGAAAAACTATTCCCAAATTTGCCATTCTCAAAATTGTGGTGAACGGGAACAATGAGGAAAACATCTAATAAGGGACGCGGACGTGGACATGGTCGTGGTGGTGTTAGTGGACCCTCTGGTGCTGGGAGAGGACGTGGCCGTTCTGCCACAGCCACACGTCCTAGTGTACCAACTACCTCAGGTCCCAGTAGCCGCCAGAATTTACAGCCATATTTGGTGGGGCCCAATGCCGTTCTAAGGATGGTAAGGCCTGAGCAGGTACAGGCATAAGTCAATTGGGTGGCCGACAGTGCATCCAGCACGTTCACATTATCTCCCACCCAGTCTTCTGCAGAAAGCGCACAGATGGCGCATGAAAACCAAGCCCATCAGTCTGTCACATCACCCCCATGCATATCAGGGAAACTGTCTGAGCCTCAAGTTATGCAGCAGTCTCTTATGCTGTTTGAAGACTCTGCTGCCAGGGTTTCCCAAGGGCATCCACCTAGCTCTTCCCCAGGGGTGGAAGAGATAGAATGCACTAACGCACAACCACTTATGTTTCCTGATGATGAGGACATGGGAATACCACCTCAGCACGTCTCTGATGATGACGAAACACAGGTGCCAAGTGCTGCGTCTTTCTGCAGTGTGCAGACTGAACAGGAGGTCAGGGATCAAGACTGGGTGGAAGACGATGCAGGGGACGATGAGGTCCTAGACCCCACATGGAATGAAGGTCGTGCCACTTACTTTCACAGTTCGGTGGAAGAGGCAGTGGTGAGACCGAGCCAACAGCGTAGCAAAAGAGGGAGCAGTGGGCAAAATCAGAACACCCGCCGCCAAGAGACTCCGCCTGCTACTGACCGCCGCCATCTGGGACCGAGCACCCCAAAGGCAGCTTCAAGGAGTTCCCTGGCATGGCACTTCTTCAAACAATGTGCTGACGACAAGACCCGAGTGGTTTGCACGCTGTGCCATCAGAGCCTGAAGCGAGGCATTAACGTTCTGAACCTTAGCACAACCTGCATGACCAGGCACCTGCATGCAAAGCATGAACTGCAGTGGAGTAAACACCTTAAAAACAAGGAAGTCACTTAGGCTCCCCCTGCTACCTCTTCTGCTGCTGCCGCCTCGGCCTCTTCTGCTGCCACCTCGGCCTCTTCCTCTGCCTCTGGAGGAACGTTGGCACCTGCCGCCCAGCAAACATGGGATGTACCACCAACACCACCACCTGCGTCACCAAGCATCTCAACCATGTCACACGGCAGCGTTCAGCTCTCAATCTCACAAACATTTGAGAGAAAGCGTAAATTCCCACCTAGCCACCCTCGATCCCTGGCCCTGAATGCCAGCATTTCTAAACTACTGGCCTATGAAATGCTGTCATTTAGGCTGGTGGACACACACAGCTTCAAACAGCTCATGTCACTTGCTGTCCCACAGTATGTTGTTCCCAGCCGCCACTACTTCTCCAAGAGAGCTGTGCCTTCCCTGCACAAACAAGTGTCCGATAAAATCAAGTGTGCACTGCGCAACGCCATCTGTGGCAAGGTCCACCTAACCACAGATACGTGGACCAGTAAGCACCGCCAGGGACACTATATCTCCCTAACTGCACACTGGGTAAATGTAGTGGCGGCTGGGCCCCAGGCGGAGAGCTGTTTGGCGCACGTCCTTCCGCCGCCAAGGATCGCAGGGCAACATTCTTTGCCTCCTGTCTCCTCCTCCTCCTACTCAGCTTCCTCCTCCTCTTCTTCCACCTGCTCATCCAGTCAGCCACACACCTTCACCACCAACTTCAGCACAGCCCGGGGTAAACGTCAGCAGGCCATTCTGAAACTCATATGTTTGGGGGACAGGCCCCACACCGCACAGGAGTTGTGGCGGGGTATAGAACAACAGACCGACGAGTGGTTGCTGCCGGTGAGCCTCAAGCCCGGCCTTGTGGTGTGCGATAATTGGCGAAATCTCGTTGCAGCTCTGGGACTAGCCGGTTTGACACACATCCCTTGCCTGGCGCATGTGCTGAATTTGGTGGTGCAGAAGTTCATTCGCAACTACCCCGACATGTCAGAGCTGCTGCATAAAGTGCGGGCCGTCTGTTCGCGCTTCCGGCGTTCACACCCTGACGCTGCTCGCCTGTCTGCGCTACAGCGTGACTTCGGCCTTCCCGCTCACCGCCTCATATGCGACGTACCCACCAGGTGGAACTCCACCTTGCATATGCTGGACAGACTGTGCGAGCAGCAGCAGGCCATAGTGGAGTTTCAGCTGCAGCACGCACGGGTCAGTCGCACTTCGGATCAGACACACTTCACCACCAATGACTGGGCCTCCATGCGAGACCTGTGTGCCCTGTTGCGTTGTTTCGAGTACTCCACCAACATGGCCAGTGGCGATGACGCCGTTATCAGCGTTACAATACCACTTCTATGTCTCCTTGAGAAAACACTTAGGGCGATGATGGAAGAGGAGGTGGTCCAGGAGGAAGAGGGGGAAGAGGGGTCATTTTTAGCACTTTCAGGCCAGTCTCTTCGAAGTGACTCAGAGGGAGGTTTTTTGCAACACCAGAGGTCAGGTACAAATGTGGCCAGACAGGGCCCACTACTGGAGGACGAGGAGGAGGAGGATGAGGAGGAGGTGGAGGAGGATGAGGATGAAGCATGTTCACAGCGGGGTGGCACCCAAAGCAGCTCGGGCCCATCACTGGTGCGTGGCTGGGGGGAAACACAGGACGATGACGATACGCCTCCCACAGAGGACAGCTTGTCCTTACCTCTGGGCAGCCTGGCACACATGAGCGACTACATGCTGCAGTGCCTGCGCAACGACAGCAGAGTTGCCCACATTTTAACGTGTGCGGAATACTGGGTTGCCACCCTGCTGGATCCCCGGTACAAAGACAATGTGCCCACCTTACTTCCTACACTGGAGCGTGATAGGAAGATGCGCGAGTACAAGCGCACGTTGGTAGACGCGCTACTGAGAGCATTCCCAAATGTCACAGGGGAACCAGTGGAAGCCCAAGGCGAAGGCAGAGGAGGAGCAAGAGGTCGCCAACGCAGCTGTGTCACGGCCAGCTCCTCTGAGGGCAGGGTTAGCATGGCAGAGATGTGGAAAAGTTTTGTCAACACGCCACAGCTAACTGCACCACCACCTGATACGGAACGTGTTAGCAGGAGGCAACATTTCACTAACATGGTGGAACAGTACCTGTGCACACCCCTCCACGTACTGACTGATGGTTCGGCCCCATTCAACCTCTGGGTCTCCAAATTGTCCACGTGGCCAGAGCTAGCCTTTAATGCCTTGGAGGTGCTGGCCTGCCCGGCGGCCATCGTTTTGTCTGAGCGTGTATTCAGCACGGCAGGGGGCGTCATTACAGACAAACGCAGCCGCCTGTCTACAGCCAATGTGGACAAGCTGACGTTCATAAAAATGAACCAGGCAAGGATCCCACAGGACCTGTCCATCCCTTGTGCAGATTAGATATTAACTACCTCCCCTTAACAATATATTATTCTACTCCAGGGCACTTCCTCATTCAATACTATTTTTAATTTCATTTTACCATTATATTGCGGGGCAACCCAAAGTTGAATGAACCTCTCCTCTGTCTCGGTGCCGGGGCCTAAATGTGTGACAGTGGCCTGTTTCAGTGGTGGGTGACGTGAAGCCTGATTCTCTGCTATGACATGAAGACTTATTCTGTGCTGACATGAAGCCAGATTCTCTGTTACGCGACCTCTCTCCTCTGCCTGGGTGCCTGGGCCTAAATATGTGACAGTGGCCTGTTCCAGTGGTGGGTGAAGTGAACCCTGATTCTCTGCTATGACATGAAGACAGATTCTGTGCTGCCATAAGGCCAGATTCTCTGTTACGGGACCTCTCTCCTCTGCCTGGGTGCCTGGGCCTAAATGTGTGACAGTGGCCTGTTCCAGTGGTGGGTGACGTGAAGCCTGATTCTCTGCTATGACATGAAGACAGATTCTGTGCTGACATAAGGCCAGATTCTCTGTTACGGGACCTCTCTCCTCTGCCTGGGTGCCTGGGCCTAAATGTGTGACAGTGGCCTGTTCCAGTGGTGGGTGACGTGAAGCCTGATTCTCTGCTATGACATGAAGACTGATTCTGCGCTGACATAAGGCCAGATTCTCTGTTACGGGACCTCTCTCCTCTTCCTGGGTGCCTGCGCCTAAATGTGTGACAGTGGCCTGTTCCAGTGGTGGGTGACATGAAGCCAGATTCTCTGCTATGGCATGAAGAGACTGATTCTCTGCTGACATGAAGCCAGATTCTTTGCTATGGCATGAAGAGACTGATTCTCTGCTGACGTGAAGCCAGATTCTCTGCTATGGTACCTCTGTCCAATTGATATTGGGTCATTTTTTTTATTTTTTATTTTAATACATTTCCCTATCCACATTTGTTTGCAGGGGATTTACCTACATGTTGCTGCCTTTTGCAGCCCTCTAGCTCTTTCCTGGGCTGTTTTACAGCCTTTTTAGTGCCCAAAAGTTCGGGTCCCCATTGACTTCAATGGGGTTCGGGACAAAGTTCGGTTCGGGTTCGGATCCCGAACCCGAACATTTCCGGGAAGTTCGGCCGAACTTCTCGAACATCCAGGTGTTCGCTCAACTCTAATTGTGAGCTCAAATCCCACCAGAAACATTTCAGAAATAGAGGCTAAATAAAATGTATATATTTTATATATTTTTTTGTAATTGTAAAAAAAGTACGGCACAAAATAAATGTGTAATTACAAAAAAAATATATATATATATATATATATATATATATATATTACAGTTGAGCGGACACCAGGATGTTCGGGTTTGATGGGTTCGGCCGAACTTCACAAAAAAGTTAGAGTTCGGGACCCGAACCCGAACCCCATTGGGGACCCGAACTTTTGAGCACTAAAATGGCTCTAAAAAAGTAATGGAAAGGGCTAGAGGGCTGCAAATGGCAGCAAAATGTGGTTTAGAGCATGGCAAGTGCTCTGCAAACAAATGTGGATAGGGAAATCTTGATCTAGGAGGACGAGGTCCATATGGAGTAGGAGGTTGAGGAGGCAGTGGATGTGGTGGTGTAGGTGGAAGTGGCGGTGGAGGAGAAGGAGGTAGCCTACACTGTTTTTTGGTTTAAATTTTTTTTTGTTTAAATTAGGGTACACCCCAAAACATTGGGAAATATAACCTGTGATAACCCCCACCAGTCATGCTAAACAAATGTTCAGACAATACACTGGCTGCAGGGGAGGGCAGCACCTCCAAGGCATAAAGTGCAGGCTCAGGCCATGTGCCCAATTTAGAGACCCAGAAGTTGAAGGGGGGAGACCCATCAGTTAGTACATATAGGCGTTTTGCACACATACTGCCCCACCATGTCGCTCGTCCCCGTGATGTTCACGATCCATTTGGATATCTTGTCTATCAACTTTCGATGTTCTTTTCTGCACCTGCCATGTTGATCACGGTTATTGCCGAATCAGGGTTCCACGCCTGAGAGGAAGCGTGAGAAAGGGAGACCACATCAAAGGGAGGTCAATGGCTGCAATGTGATGGAGTGGAAATATGGGACAAGTTATTAAAGCTGAAGGATTTAATGAAAGGGCCAATTAAAGACGAATTTTAGACATTTAAGTCCCTGTCACCTATGCAGAGCAGGGGTTTCTATCTGTCAAAATTGGTAAAATATCACCTGACAATGTAACAAACGAATTTTTGAAATTTATGTCCCTGTCACCTATGCAGAGGTGCCCCCGTGACGTCCACCATCCATTTGGATATCTTCTCTATCAACTTTCAATGTTCTTTTCTGCGCCTACCATGTTGATCAGGGTTCCACGCCGGAGAGGGAGCGTGAGAATGGGAGACCACATCCAACGGAGGTTAATTGTTTAAAATTAAATATGATAGAGCGGAAATGTGGGACAAACTATTGAAGTGCAAATGTGGGACAACTTGTTAAAGTTTGAGCATTGAATGAAAGGAGGTGGCGCAAATCAATTAAAGAAGAATTTTTGAAATTTAATTCCCTGTCACCTATGCAAAGCAGGGGTTTCTATCCGGCAAAATTGGTAAAATGTCACCTGACAATGTAACAGATGATTTTTTGAAATTTATGTTCCTGTCACCTATGCAGAGGTGCCCCCGTAACGTCCACCATCCCTTTGGATATCTTCTCAATCAACTTTTAATGTTCTTTTCTGCGCCTACCATGTTGATCACGGTTATCGGCGAATCAGGGTTCCACGCCGGACAGGGAGCGTGACAAAGAGAGACCACATCCAAGGCAGATTAATGGCTGCAATGTGATTGAGCGGAAATGTGGGAGAAGCTATTGAAGCAGAAGGATCGAACGAAAGGGCCAATTAAAGACGAATTTTAGAAATGTAAGTCCCTGTCTCCTATGCAGAGCAGGGATTTATTATCGCCAGAAATGGGTTAATGTCACCCACCAATGGAACAGATGATTTTTTAAAATTTCGGGCCCTGTTACCTATGCAGAGCAGGGGTTTATTCATGGCAAAAAATTTAAATGTCAAGAATGTAACTGAAAAATTAGTGAAATTTATTAACCTGTGTACTAGGTAGAGCAGGGGTCTATCACTGCCAAAAATGGGTGAATGTCACCCAACAACGTAACAGAAAAATTAGTGAAATTTATTAACCTGTCTACTAGGTAGAGCAGAGGTATATCACAGCCAACAATTGGCGAATTTCAGCCGAATATGTAACAGACAAATTAGTGAAATGTTTGTACCTGTCTACTAGATAGAGCAGTGGTATATTACAGCCAAAAATTAGTGAATTTCATCCGAATATGTAACAGACAAATTAGTGACATTTGTTTACCTGTCTACTAGGTATGGCAGTGGTATATCACAGCCAAAAATTGGTGAATTTCACCCGACAATGTAACAGACAAATTAGTGAAATTTGTTTACCTGTCTACTAGGTATAGCAATGGTATATTACAGCGAAAAATTTGTGAATTTCACCCGAATGTGTAACAGACAAATTAGTGACATTTGTTTACCTGTCTACTGGGTATAGCAGTGGTATATAACAGTCAAAAATTGGTTAATTTCACCAGAGAATGTAACAGACAAATTAGTGAAATTTGTTTACATGTCTAATAGATATAGCAGTGGTATATTACAGCCAAAAATTAGTGAATTTCACCCGAATATGTAACAGACAAATTAATGACATTTGTTTACCTGTCTACTAGGTATAGCAGTGGTATATCATAGCCAAAAATTGGTGAATTTCACCAGAGAATGTAACAGACAAATTAGTAAAATCTTTTTACCTGTCTACTAGGTAGAGCAGGGGTATATTACAGCCAAAAATTGGTGAATTTCACCCGAACAGACAAATTAGTGAAATGAACAGACAAATTAGTGAAATGACATAAAATAAAACAAAATACGTACAATTTAAAAAAATTATCTTGATTTATGAGTTGGAGGTCCATATGGAGTAGGAGGTTGAGGAGGCAGTGGACGTAGCGATGTAGGTGGAAGTGGCGGTGGAGGAGGACGAGGTAGCCAACACATTTTTTTTTTATTAAGGTACACCCCAAAAGAGTGGGAAATATCACAAATACAACAATGAGCAATTGCGCTGTAGTATAACAATGGCTGGGTAAGGCCTGTATACATGTCTATTCTGCACAGGGTACAGACAAGTCTTGTGGGATCCAAGCCTGGTTTATTTTAATGAACGTGAGCTTGTCCACGTTGGCTGTGGACAGGTGGCTGTGTTTGTCTGTAATGACGCCCCCCAAGGCATAAAGGGCAAGCTCAGGCCATGTGGACAATTTGGAGACCCAGAAGTTGAATGGGACGGAACAATAAGTCAGTACATGTAGGCGTGTGCACAGGTACTGTTCCACCATGTTGTTCAAATGCTGCCTCCTGCTAAGACATTCCATATCAGCTGGTGGTGCCGTTTGTTGTGTCGAGGTGACAAAGCTTTTCCACATGTCGGCCATGCTAACCCTGGCTTCTGAGGTGCTGGCGGTGACCCAGCTGCGTTGGCGACCTCTTCCTCCTCCTCCTCCTCTGCCTTCGCCTTGTGCTTCCACTTGTCCCCTGGTGTCAGTTGGGAATGCTCTTAGGAGCGCGTCTACCAGGGTGTGCCTTCCTATCATGCTCTAGTGAGGGAATTAAGTACGGCACATTGTCTTTGTAACGGGGATCCAGCAGGGTGGCCACCCAGTAGTCTGCACACGTTAAAATGTGGGCAACTCTGTGGTCGTTGCACAGGCACTGCAGCATGTAGTCTCTCATGTGTGCCTGGCTGCCTAGAGGTAAGGACAAGCTGTCCTCTGTGGGAGGTGTATCGTCTGTGTCCTCCGTATCCCCCCAGGCACGCTCAAGTGATGGCCACGAGCAGCGTTGGGTGCCACCCTTCTGTGAACATGGCTCCTCATCCTCCTCGTCCTCCAGAACTGTGCCCTGGCTGGCCAAATGTGTATCTGGCCTCTGCTGGTGCAGGAACCCACCCTCTGAGCCACTTCTAAATGACTGGCCTGAAACCCTTTGAAATGATCACTCCTCCTCCTCCTCCTCCTGTGCCATATCCTCTTCCATCATCGCCCTAAGTGTTTTCTCAAGGAGACATAGAAGTGGTATTGTAACGCTGATAACGGCGTCATCGCCACTGGCCATGTTGGTGGTGTACTCGAACCAGCGCAACATGGCACACAGATCTCGCATGTAGGCTCACTCATTGGTGGTGAAGTGGTGCTTTTCCGCAGAGCGACTGACCCATGCATGCTGCAGCTGAAACTCCACTATCGCCTGCTGCTGCTCGCACAGTCCGCCTGCTGCTCTAGCATATGCAAGGTGGAGTTCCACCTGGTGGGAACGTCGCATATGAGGCGGTGAGCGGGAAGGCCGAAGTTACGCTGCAGCGCAGACAGGTGAGCAGCAGCAGGATGAGAACGCCGAAAGCGCGCACAGACGGCCTCCACTTTATGCAGCAGCTCTGACATGTCGGGGTAGTTGTTAACCACCTCCCGTCCGCCCATAGGATATAAACGTCCGGGAGATGGTTCTCTATTTCTGAATGGACGTTTTAAAACGTCCGTTCAGAAACTGCAGCTGCACGCTAATCGTGCAGCTGCTGATCGGGTTGCCCGCTGTCAGTGACAGCAGGGCAACCCATAGAGAAGGCAGGGACAGTGCCCAGGTGTCCCTGCCTTCTAGATCGCTGCATACGCAGCGCAGGAAGCACTATGCGCTTCCTGTTCCGGCCCGGCGGTCATGTGACCGCCGTGACCGGAGAGTGCAGGAGCTGTGTGAGGTCTTTCACAGACCTCGATCAGTCCTGCACTGAGGCTGTACAGCGTTGTATTCTGCTGTACAGCCTCTCTGGGGGGTGTATTTCTCCTTTAACTGGGGCTACTATGTCAGCCCCAGTTACAGGAGAATTCAAAAGTGAAAAAAAGAAAAAGTGAAGTAAATGTCCCCCAGAGGTCTTGTATGACCTTATGGGGACGAAAAGTGTAAAATAAAAAAATAAAAAATAAAGGGTTAAAAAAATAAAATAAAAAAAAGGTTTCACATGTAAAAAAAAAAAATTCCCCAAGTAAGGAATAAAAAAAAAATGTTAAAAATAGAAAAAATAAAATAAAATAGACATATTTGGTATTGCCGCGTCCGTAAAAAACAGCTCTATAAAAATATCACATGACCTAACCCCTCGGGTGAACACCGTAAAATAAAAAAAAAGTGTCAAAACAAGCTATTTTTGTCACCTTACATCACCAAAAATGCAACACCAAGTGATCAAAAACGCGTATGTCCCACAAAATGGTACCAATAAAACCGCCACCTCATCCGCAAATAATGAGCCCCTACATAAGAAAATCTCTCAAAAAATAAAAAAACTAGAGCTCTTAAAACATGGAGACACTAAAACATCATTTTTTTGGTTTCAAAAATGCTATTATTGTGTTAAATTGAAACAAATAAAAAAAAGTATACATATTTGGTATTGCCGCGTCTGTAAAAACCAGCTCTATAAAAATATCACATGACCTAACCCCTCAGATGAACACCGTAAAAAAATAAATAAAGAAAAACCTGTGTCAAAACAAGCAATTTTTGTCACCTTACATCACAAAAAGTGCAACACCGAGTGATCAAAAACGCGCATGTCCCAAAAAATGATACCAATAAAACCGTCACCTCATCCCGCAAAAAATGAGCCCCTAGATAAGAAAATATCTCAAAAAATAAAAACTATAGCTCTCAGAACATGAACACATTAAAACATAAGTTTTTTGTTTCAAAAATGCTATTATTGTGTAAAACTTTAATAAATAAGAAAAAGTATACATATTAGGTATCGCCACGTCTGTAACAATCTGCTCTATAAAAATGTCACTTGACTGAACCCCTCAGGTGAACTCTGTAAAAATAAATAAATAGAAACTGTGCTAAAACAACCAATTTTTTGGTCACCTTTCCCCATAAAGTGTTATAATGAATGATCAAAAAATCATATGAATAGTAGCAATTAAACTGGCACCTTATCCCCTAGTTTCCAAAATGGGAACACTTCTTGGGAGTTTCTACTGTAAGGGTGCATCAGGGGGCTTCAAATGGGACATGGCATCTAAAAACCATGTGGAGTTCCTTTTCTTCTACGCCCTGCCGTGTGCCCATACAGCAGTTTATGACAACATGTGGGGTGTTTCTGTAAACTACAGAATCAGGGCCATAAATATTGAGTTTGGTTTGGCTGTTAACCCTTGCTTTGTAACTGGAAAAAAAATTATTAAAATGGAAAATCTGCCAAAAAAGTGAAATTTTGAAATTGTATCTCTATTTTCCATTAATTCTTGTGGAACGCCTAAAGGGTTAACAAAGTTTGTAAAATCGGTTTTAGGTAACTTGAGGGGTGTAGTTTCTACAATGGGGTCATTTATGGGGGTATCCACTATGTAGGCCCCACAAAGTGACTTCAGACCTGAACTGGTCCTTAAAAAGTGGGTTTTTGCAATTTTCTTAAAAATTTGAAAAATTGCTTCTAAACTTCTAAGCCTTCTAACGTCCTAACAAAATAAAATGACATTTCCAAAATGATGCCAACATAAAGTAGACATATGAGGAATGTTAAGTAATAAATATTTTATGTTTTAAAAGCAGAGAAATTGAAATTTCGAAAATTACAAATTTTTCAAAATTTTTGGTAAATTTGGGATTTTTTCATAAATAAAGGTGAAATATTTTGACTCAAATTTATGACTATCATGAAGTACAATGTGTCACGAGAAAACATTCTCTGAATGACTTGGATAAGTAAAGGCGTTCCAAAGTTATTACCACATAAGGTGAGATATGTCAGTTTTGCAAAATTAGGCCTGGTCAGGAAGGGGGCAAATGGCCCAGATGGCAAGTGGTTAATGAATTTCTGCACCACCAAATTCAGCACATGCGCCAGGCAAGAGATGTGCGTCAAACCGGCTAGTCCCAGAGCTGCAACGAGATTTCGCCCATTATCGCACACCACCAGGCCGGGCTTGAGGCTCACTAGCAGCAACCACTCATTGGTCTATTCTTCTATACCCCTCCACAGCTCCTGCACGGTGTGGGGTTTGTCCCCCAAACACATCAGTTTTAGAACAGCCTGCTGACGTTTACCCCTGGCTGTGCTGAAGTTGGTGGTGAAGGTCTTTCGCTGACCAGATGAGGAGGTGGTAGATGAGGAGGAGGAATCCGAGTAGGAAGAGGAGGCAACAGGAGGCAAAGAATAATGCCCTGCGATCCTTGGTGGTGGAAGGACATACGCCAAACCACTATCCTCCTGGGGCCCAGCCGCCACTAAATTTACCCAGTGTGCAGTTAGGGAGATATAGCATCCGTGCCCATGCTTAATGGTCCATGTATCTGTGGTTAGGTGGACCTTGCCACAGATGGCGTTGCGCAGTGCACACTTGATTTTATCCGCCACTTGGTTGTGCAGGGAAGGGACGTTCGCCTGGAGAAGTAATGGCGGCTGGGAACGACGTACTGTGGGACGGCAACCGCAATCAGCTGTCTGAAACAGTCCATCTCCACCAGACGGAATGGCAGCATTTCAAAGGCCAGTAGTTTAGAAATGCTGGCATTCAGGGCCAGGGATTGAGGGTGGGTAGGTGGGTACTTCCGCTTTCTCTTCAGGGTTTGGGAGATGGAGAGCTGAACGCTTCCGTGTGACATGGTGGAGATGCTTGGCAACGGAGGTGGTTGTGTTGATGGCACATACTCTGTTTTCTGGGCGGCAGGTGACAATGTTACTCCAGAGGTGGAGGAAGAGGCAGAGACAGCAGCAGAAGAGGGAGCAGGAGGGGCCTGAGCCCTTTCTTGGTTTTTAATGTGCTTACTCCACTGCAGCTTGTGTTTCGCATGTAGATGCCTCGTCATGCAGGTTGTGCTTAGGTTCAGAATGTTAATGCCTCGCTTCAGGCTCTGATGGCACAGCGTGCAGACCACTCGGGTCTTGTCGTCAGCACATTGTGTGAAGAACTGCCATGCCAGGGAACTCCTTGGAGCTGGCTTTGGTGTGCTCGGAACCTGGGTGCGGTGGGCAGTAGCAGGTGTACTGTCTTTGAGACGGCCGCTCTGCTTTTGCACCCTGGTCCCTCTTTTGCTGTGCTGTTGGCTTGGTGTGACCACTGCCTCTTCCTCCGAACTATGAAAATCACTGGCATGACCTTCATTCTATGTGGGGTCTAGGACCTCATCGTCCTCCACATCATCATCCACCCAGTCTTCCCCCTTGCCCTCCTTGTTGGTCTGCACACTGCAGAAAGACACAGCAGTTGGCACCTGTGTTTCGTCCTCATCAGAGACGTGCTGCGGTGGTATTCCCATGTCCTCATCCTGAAACACAAGTGGTTGGGCATCAGTGCATTGAATGTCTTCCACTTCTGGGGCAGGGCTATGTGGATGGCCATGGGAAACCCTGCCAGCAGAGTCATCAAAAAGCATAAGAGACTGCTGCATGACTTGGCGCTCAGACTGCTTGGCTGATTTGCAAGGGGGTGAGGTGAAAGACTGATGAGCATGGGCTGTAGGTGCCAACTCTGAGCTTTCTGCAGAGGACTGGGTGGGAGGTAACGTGAAGGAACTTGATCCACTGTCAGCCACCCAATCTACTTGTGCCTGTACTTGTTCTGGCCTCACCATCCATAGAGCAGCATTGGGGCCTACCAAATAACGCTGCAGGTTCTGGCGCCTACTCGCACCTGAGGAAGGTGTTTCACTTGGACGTGTAGCTGGCGCAGAACGACCTCGTCCGCTCCATGCAACAGGAGCTCCACCAACACCACCACGACCATGTCCACGTCCCTTATTTGATGTTCTCCTCATTATTTACTTTCACCCACCAGGTGTCAATTAAACTGCCAATAGTCAACAATTAATTTCCTTAACAGTAAGGCATTGCCCGTGTCATAAACATAATTCATTTCTTTAGGTCACACAACAGTGTAACAGAGCAATTGAATACAATTACTTCACTATCACCAAAAGTTAGAATTTTCAAACCAACAATTTAACTGCAGAAGATAACGGTTTAATTTGACTGTCAGAAACGCAGCGTACACCTAAAATGTGCAATCTACCACAAAACCAGTGTTTATTGCAAACTGTAGAAATGCACTATTTCACTGGTAAATTCTAAAATAGCTAATGCTGCGTTGTGCGCAAAAATGCTCTGGGGCAATATTACAGTGTTTTTTGGCAACCAACTCTATAAATGCAGAGTTCAACTGGTTACTTCACATGAAAGAAATACAGGGTAGGCCTCAGATCTGCTATGTAGGCCGAAACCAGTGTTTATTGCAAACAACTGTAGAAATGCAGTTTTTCACAGCTTAATTATCAAATAGATAATACTGCGCTGTACGCAAAAGTGCTCTTGGGCACTAAAACACTTTTTTGGGCAACCAACTATAGAAATGCAGTATTTCACTGCTTAATTATGAAATAGGTAATACTGCGCTGTACCCAAAAGTGATATCTAGCACAAAAATTGTGCTTTTTTACAGCAACAAGGTAACGGCACTATTTAACGTTTTTTTTGGACTGTCAGATATGCAGTGCCTGTGGCAGACAGATAAAAAAACTCGCTTTAGGTCACAAAAATGTGTGACAGTCTGACAGACTAATGTAATTGAATAATTTTCAATGCCAGGTATGCACTGCCGGCTGTAGGGGTACTTGACCTGCCAAAAAAGGGAATTTCACCTCCACTGAGCTATCAGAACAGAAGTAGACTAATGTCCCTGGCACACAGGCAGTTAACATGCAGTTTCAAGGTGACTGCATTTAACAAAATGGCTGCCGACGCCGACCTCACTAACAGATGGATTAAAAATTATTTTGGAGTATCACTGGGCTCAGGGCTGGGTACAATATTGTAGCATAGCACCCTCAATAATCGCTGTAGTTTGCAGATTGTACAACACCAAAATTCTGCCCTAATCTGTCCCTCACAGCATCAGCAGCTTTCCCTACACTGACAAAAGCAGAGTGACGTGCGGCGCTATGTGACTCCAGCTTATATAGAGGCTGGGTCACATGCTGCACTTGGCCAATCACAGCCATGCCATTAGTATGCATGGTTGTGATGGCCTCTTAGGGCAAAGTAGTTAAACGCTTGTTGATTGGCTGCCCTGCAGCCTTTCAAAAAGCGGCAAGAGATCGCCGAACACCGAACCCAAACCCAAACTTTTATGGAAATGTTCAGGTTCGGGTGCCAAAAATCCTAAAGTTCGGTACGAACTCGAACTTTACAGTTTGGGTTTGCTCAACTCTAATATATATATATATATATAAACGTGGAAATGGGGCAGCACTTCTATGTTGCGGCGGCTGCCTGTATTAAACCCTTGATCACGGGTGTAGATATAAGTAGAAGAAATCCATGGCACTCCTCTGTAAAACGTGAAAAAAATGTGTCCTTTATTCACACATGTTACATAGCTGTTGTTTCGGTTCTCTCACAGAACCTTTCTCAAGCCAAGTGAATTACAAAGTGCAAAAGTGCAAAAATGTATACATCACTTGATTAATTTATCACTAATTAATGCATGTTTGAAAGTACATGCCCCTCTGTCATTTCCAATCCCAGTGTTGTCTTGCAGCCTGTTCAGACTAGACGCTAAGTCCATGTCAGCCAGATCTCCATTACAACTTGATTAAATCCTGTGGTATATCAGTGTCCATGATTGCATATGATAGTTACATACTTGTGCATCATTACATGTGTACAATATTTCATCTGCTAACATAAAGTCCATGTAGTCCATCTTCTGTGATGGTTATCTTCACAACTACAAAACAATAATCATGACAGAAAAATATTAAATTGTTACAGTTACCTAATAGTAATATAAATATCAGTATATAAAGTATAGATAATTCACTTGTCATAATAGCTAGAATATGTAACAGGCAGGGTAATGGAATTAAACACCCTAACTCATCATTCCCCCGGTCACTCTAAAGTCAACATTTAGACCTTTTGGTTTTAATGAGACCAGGCAAAAAATCCACCTCAATTCATTTTTCTTTAATAGAGATAAGCTGTCTCCACCTCTTTTTGATATTTTGATATGGTCCAAAATCATGAACCTCAATTCACATTCCTTATGTTTTTTTTCTGCATAGTGTTTTGACACTGGTAAATCTCTTCTCTTGTTTCTAATGGTCTGTGTCACGGATGGTGTTGCAGGAAACAATAAGTAACAGATAAAGATCCGACTGACTTGATCCCAAACTAAGGAACATAAGGGTGAGCCCTGTAAAAGCCCTAGTGCTCTCCCTGACTGCTCAGCCCATGCAAAGATCTCTATGATAGATAATTGCATGCCCTCGTGCCTCGACTGTATGACACCTGAACACCCTATAATAGTGAGGGGACACGACCACCGGCTCCCTACACTTAATACGGAGGGAGTCAGGGTCACCTAGGATCAAGCCAACAGGAAAACACAAATAAATGAACAGACTTATCTGTAGAGGCAGCAGTTGCAACATCTAGCATGAGGACAATCCAGGAAGTTGTATAAACCGCAAAGTGATGCAGTATGGGAGGGGATTTAAAGGGATGCAATCAGTGCAACTAGATGACAGCTGAGAGAGGGAAACGAGATGACAAAATGAAAGCAAAACAAAAGAACCTCAAGCAAGAGGTACTGAAGAACGTCTGTCAGGGCTTCTCAGATATCTGGCGGTGACAGTACCCCTCCTTCTACAAGTGGACTCCGGACACTCAGAGCCCACCTTCTTAGGATGCGACCTATGGAAAGCCCTGATGAGACGAGTGGACTTAATGTCCGTCACTGGGACCCACATCCTCTCCTCAGGACCATAACCCTCCCAATGAACGAGGTACTGGAGAGAACCGCGGACAATACGAGAGTCCACAATCCTAGAGACCTGAAATTCAAGATTACCATCAACCACAATCGGAGGAGGAGGCAAAGAGGAGGGTACAGTGGGTTGGACATAAGGTTTTAATAGGGACTTGTGAAAAACATTATGGATCTTCCAAGTCTGAGGAAGATCAAGACGGTAGGCAACGGGATTGATGACGGACAAGATTTTGAAAGACCCGATAAACTTAGGACCCAACTTCCAGGAGGGAACCTTCAATTTGATATTCTTAGTCGACAACCACACCAAATCACCAACATTCAGGTCCGGACCAGGCACACGTCTCTTATCCGCCACACGCTTATATCTCTCACTCATGCTCTTTAGATTATCCTGAATCTTTTGCCAAATAGATGACAAAGACGAGGAGAATCTCTCCTCATCAGGTAAACCAGAAGCCCCCTCTCCAGAGAATGTCCCAAACTGTGGATGAAACCCATATGCACCAAAAAATGGTGACTTATCAGAGGACTCCTGACGACGGTTATTTAAAGCAAACTCAGCAAGGGAGAGAAAAGAAGACCAATCCTCCTGATTCTCCGCCACAAAACAGCGCAGATATGTCTCCAGATTCTGATTGACGCGCTCTGTCTGGCCATTCGACTGCGGTTGGAAAGCAGAAGAGAATGACAACCGAACCCCCAAGCGAGAACAGAAAGCCTTCCAGAATCTGGAAACAAACTGCGTGCCCCTATCAGAGACTATGTCTGAAGGAATACCATGCAATTTGACAATGTGATCAATAAATGCCTGAGCCAGCGTTTTAGCGTTGGGCAACCCAGGAAAAGGAATAAAATGCACCATTTTGCTAAAACGGTCCACCACCACCAGAATCACAGTCTTCCCTGAGGAACGAGGCAGGTCTGTAATGAAATCCATGGACAGATGTGTCCAAGGACGGGAAGGAATGGGTAACGGAAGGAGAGGACCTGATGGCCGTGAATGAGGGACTTTGGCACGAGCGCAGGTCTCGCAGGCTGCCACAAAACCCTCAACCGACTTACGAAGAGCTGGCCACCAGAATCTCCGAGCAATGAGATCCACTGTGGCTCTACCCCCCGGGTGCCCAGCAAGGACAGTATCGTGGTGCTCCTTAAAAACCTTGTGTCGTAAAGCGAGAGGCACAAACAACCTCCCAGGAGGACAAAGATCAGGAGCCTCTGCCTGGGCTGCCTGAACCTCTGCCTCCAATTCAGGATAAAGAGCAGACACAACCACCACTTCAGCCAAAATGGGACCCAGGTCTTCAAAGTTCTCCCCTCCTGGAAAACAACGTGACAGGGCATCGGCTTTCACATTTTTAACCCCGGGGCGGAACGTGACCACAAAATTAAACCTGGAAAAGAATAAAGACCATCTGGCCTGTCTCGGGTTCAGACGCTTGGCTGACTCCAAGTAGGCCAGATTCTTATGGTCGGTAAACACGGTAATAGGGTGTCTGTCTCCCTCTAGCCAATGGCGCCATTCCTCAAAAGCTAACTTGATGGCCAACAACTCCCTATCTCCCACATTGTAATTTCTCTCTGCGGAGGAGAGTTTCTTTGAGAAAAAGGCACACGGTCGCCATTTGGCAGGAGAGGGACCCTGAGACAAGACTGAACCCACACCCACCTCAGAAGCGTCCACCTCAACAATGAAGGGCAGAGAGATATCAGGTTGTACCAAGATGGGAGCGGAAGCAAAACTCTCTTTGAGACAAGAAAAGGCCTTACGCGCCTCTACCAACCAGGAGGAAAAATCTACCCCCTTTCTAGTCATATCAGTCAGTGGCTTAACAATAGAGGAATAATTCAAAATTAACTTACTGTAATAATTGGCAAAACCTAAAAAGCGCATCAGTGCCTTCTGATTCTCAGGAAGCTCCCAATCAAGCACAGCGCGGACCTTCTCGGGGTCCATGCGAAAACCAGAAGGGGAGAGAAGAAAACCCAAACACACATTTCTCCAGTTTAGCGTACAATTTATTCTCCCGCAGAATGAGCAAGACCTGGCATAGGTGGTCCCTATGAGTTTTGAAATCAGGAGAAAAAATCAAAATGTCATTTAGATACACTAGTACAAATTTCCCCATTAAATGATAAAAAATGCTGTTCACAAAATGTTGGAAGACGGCTGGAGCATTCATCAAACCAAAAGGCATAACCAAATTCTCAAAATGGCCCTCAGGGGTATTGAAGGCCGTCTTCCATTCGTCCCCTTCTCTGACCCTGACCAGGTTGTATGCCCCTCTTAAATCCAACTTGGAAAAAACTTTAGCCCCAGCAATCTGGTTAAACAGGTCCTGGATCAGAGGAAGCGCATAAACCGCAAAGTGATGCAGTATGGGAGGGGATTTAAAAGGATGCAATCAGTGCAACTAGATGACAGCTGAGAGAGGGAAACGAGATGACAAAACGAAAGCAAAACAAAAGAACCTCAAGCAAGAGGTACTGAAGAACGTCTGTCAGAGCTTCTCAGATATCTGGCGGTGACAGTCTGTCTATGGTTATTCAATCTGGTTTTCATATCACATTTACAAGTAGTCTCTCCTACATCCAGCATTTTACAAGGACACCATAATACATAAATCACCCAAGATAATGTTTAATATCAAACCTCTCATTTGTTATAGGGTGTATAAAGACAGAGCCCTTATTCATTAACTTACAATTTACACATCCTAGACAGGGAAAACAACCTGTGTGTCTGGGTCTAAGAAATATCTGTCTCATGCCTCCACTCTCAGGTACCGCAGAACTCACTACCCTGTCCCTAATGCTGCGAGATCTCTTATACGCCATCATTGGGGGAGCTTCAAGATACCCCAATGCTTCCCTACTATGCCTTCAATAGAGGGACTTAACTCATTGTATGTGGATAGCAATAGCAACCTATCCTTTTTATGTTTTACATTTGGTTTCAAAAGTTCCTCCCTTGGTATTGCTTTGGCCCTCAGTGCATGTCAATGCACTAGGTTCCTGGGGTAACCTCTAGCCGTAAATGAATTTTCTATATTTTGTAATGCTCAATCTGCATGTTCTTCTACAGGGTGGGCCATTTATATGGATACACCTTAATAAAATGGGAATGGTTGGTGATATTAACTTCCTGTTTGTGGCACATTAGTATATGTGAGGGGGAAACTTTTCAAGATGAGTGGTGACCATGGTGGCCATTTTGAAGTCGACCATTTTAAATCCAACTTTTGTTTTTTCAATAGGAAGAGGGTCATGTGACACATCAAACTTATTGGGAATTTCACAAGAAAAACAATGGTGTGCTTGGTTTTAACGTAACTTTATTATTTCATGAGTTATTTACAAGTTTTTGACCACTTATAAAATGTGTTCAATGTGCTGCCCGTTGTGTTGGATTGTCAATGCAACCATCTTCTCCCACTCTTCACACACTGATAGCAACACCGCAGGAGAAATGCTAGAACAGGCTTCCAGTATCCGTAGTTTCAGGTGCTGCACATCTTGAATCTTCACAGCATAGACAATTGCCTTCAGATGACCCCAAAGATAAAAGTCTAAGGGGGTCAGATCGGGAGACCTTGGGGGCCATTCAACTGGCCCACGATGACTAATCCACTTTCCAGGAAACTGTTCATCTAGGAATGCTCGGACCTGACACCCATAATGTGGTGGTGCACCATCTTGCTGGAAAAACTCAGGGAACGTGCCAGCTTCAGTGCATAAAGAGGGAAACACATCATCATGTAGCAATTTCGCATATCCAGTGGCCTTGAGGTTTCCATTGATGAAGAATGGCCCCACTATCTTTGTACCCCATATACCACACCATACCATCAATGGTGCAGCACCTGAAACTACGGATACTGGAAGCCTGTGCTAGAATTTCTCCTGCGGTGTTGCTATCAGTGTGTGAAGAGTGGGAGAAGATGGTTGCATTGACAATCCAACACAATGGGCAGCACATTTAACACATTTTATAAGTGGTCAGAAACTTGTAAATAACTCATGAAAGAATAAAGTTACGTTAAAACCAAGCACACCATTGTTTTTCTTGTAAAATTCCCAATAAGTTTGATGTGTCACATGACCCTCTTCCTATTGAAAAAACAAAAGTTGGATTCAAAATGGCCGACTTCAAAATGGCCACCATGGTCACCATCCATCTTGAAAAGTTTCCCCCCTCACATATACTAATGTGCCACAAGCAGGAAGTTAATATCACCAACCATTCCCATTTTATTAAGGTGTATCCATATAAATGGCCCACCCTGTACATCCACTACTCTCCTCACCCTTAACATTTGACTGTATGGTAAAGAGTTCACCATTTTCCTAGGGTGACCACTGGTGCTTGATGTTAAGATCTGTATGCAACTGGTCTTGGTCATTATACACCTGAGAATCTAAGAATTGTACTCTTTCTCTAGATGCTGTCACTGTAAATCGGATCTTATCATCAATGGAATTCAAATACTGATGGAATTCCATTAATGTCTCCACAGAGCCAGTCCAAATGAGAAAAATGTCATCTATGTACCTTCACCACGACAAAACTTGGTTGAAGTGGGGAGATACATAGACAAAACCTTCCTCAAGTGAACGTACATTGATATTTGCATAAATGGGTGCGGCATTTTAGCCAATTGCAGCGCCCACCGTCTGCAAATAGAACTTGCCTTGAAATGAAAAGTAATTACCCGTTAAAGACATTTCCAAAAGATCCAAAATAAATTTCATTGTTTCATTTGAATAGACAGAATTGTCCAGTACTCTCTCAACTGCTAGCAATCTCTTAGCATAACTGATAGAAGTATATAGTGATACAATGTCGAATGAGGTCAATATTGCCCCCTTTGGAATCCGTATAGCGTTCAGTTTGTTTATAAAATCACCAGTGTCTCTGATATATGACCTTGCCCCAACAGCATATTCTCTCAACACTTTATCCCCCCAAAAATAGTAATATTAGAAAAAATAGAATTCTGTCCAAATATAATTGGACGTCCTGGAGGGTCCTCCAGCCTCTTATGAATCTTGGGCAGTGTATACACTCACCTAAAGAATTATTAGGAACACCTGTTCTATTTCTCATTAATGCAATTATCTAGTCAACCAATCACATGGCAGTTGCTTCAATGCATTTAGGGGTGTGGTCCTGGTCAAGACAATCTCCTGAGCTCCAAACTGAATGTCAGAATGGGAAAGAAAGGTGATTTAAGCAATTTTGAGTGTGGCATGGTTGTTGGTGCCAGACGGGCCGGTCTGAGTATTTCACAATCTGCTAAGTTACTGGGATTTTCACGCACAACCATTTCTAGGGTTTACAAAGAATGGTGTGAAAAGGGAAAAACATCCAGTATGCGGCAGTCCTGTGGGCAAAAATGCCTTGTGGATGCTAGAGGTCAGAGGAGAATGGGCTGACTGATTCAAGCTGATAGAAGAGCAACGTTGACTGAAATAACCACTCGTTACAACCGAGGTATGCAGCAAAGCATTTGTGAAGCCACAACACGCACAACCTTGAGGCGGATGGGCTACAACAGCAGAAGACCCCACCGGGTACCACTCATCTGTGGTAAAAGAGGCTACAATTTGCACGAGCTCACCAAAATTGGACTGTTGAAGACTGGAAAAATGTTGCCTGGCCTGATGAGTCTCGATTTTTGTTGAGACATTCAAATGGTAGACATTCGAATTTGGCGTAAACAGAATGAGAACATGTATCCATCCTCTGATGGCTACTTCCAGCAGGATAATGCACCATGTCACAAAGCTCGAATCATTTCAAATTGGTTTCTTGAACATGACAATGAGTTCACTGTACTAAAATGGCCCCCACAGTCACCAGATCTCAACCCAATAGAGCATCTTTGGGATGTGTTGGAACGGGAGCTTCGTGCCCTGGATGTGCATCCCTCAAATCTCCATCAACTGCAAGATGCTATCCTATCAATATGGGCCAACATTTCTAAAGAATGCTATCAGCACCTTGTTAAATCAATGCCACGTAGAATTAAGGCAGTTCTGAAGGCAAAAGGGGGTCCAACGCCGTATTAGTATGGTGTTCCTAATAATTCTTTAGGTGAGTGTATATCACAGGGGTCTTTGAAGATGTTATGGTCAAAGGTTTGCGACTAAAAAGATAATCTAATCCATCTAATTTCCATGTATTTTGGTGTGCTGAAAACAAATAATATATTGAAAAAAACTCCTAGACGTCATGATTTGCCACAAAATGCAAAAATGTCTTTAAATTTAAAGTCCAAATTACAATTAATTAATTCACATAAGTGCATTTAGCTAAGCAAGTTTTAGGGAAAAAATTATATTTCCACATTTCCCTAGTTCTCTTCTTGGCCCTTTGTTGTTATTTGCAGGTAAACAATCTCTGCCCCTCCCACCTGAAAAGGGGGTGAATACAAGTGCTGCTCTAAATGACATGTCTGACTACTGGGATACTCAGCAGCATCCTGTATGTGTAAGCCTCAGCCCTGAGTTTGTGCTTCTAATGGTAGAAGGGGTTAATCTTTCCTGAAGAATCTGACTTTGAAGATGATACAAGACCAAAATTGTTTTCTCAGGAGGAGATGAATGATTTGGCAAGAGACTTGAATCTTCCCAAAGATGCCGCTGAGATCAAGGCTGAAAAGCAGGAATTTATTGTTGACAGGAGTGTTATCTTCATGGTTCAGACATCGTGAAAAGGAGTTTGTTCCTTACTTCGCCTAGGAAGACAAGTTGCTTTATTGCATCAATATCGAAGGTCTTATGGGTCAATTTAAAATCCAATATGATTCAGAGCAATGGTGTCTTTTTATAGATTCTTCAAAAAGAAGTCTCAAAGCAGTTTTACTGGACAACGGTGGATTTTACGCTTCCATACCTGTAGGTCAGTGATGCCCAACCTACGGCCCGCTGGCCAAATGCAGCCCGCGAAGCCATGTCATGCGGCCCGCTCAGTGACCGGACTTTATCAGCGCAGGGCGCGCTGCGAACGGCAGAGGCAGCAAAGCGATGCTGCCTGTGCCTGCAATCTCCCTGCCCAGCGCCGCCTTCTAGCTAATTTATTCACTGCACTTACCTCTGTGAAATTGAAGAGAAGCACCATAATCTCGCACAGGCGCACTGGCAGAGGCATTGAAGTGCGCATGCACCATCTTCCTGGCCTCTGCCTAGAATATGACATATTTTCAGTTGTTTCACACTTGTTTGTTATGTATATAATTCCACATGTGTTAATTCATATTTTTTATGCCTTCATAGTCATGAAAATAAAGAAAACTTTTTGAATGAGAAGGTGTGTCCAAACTTTTGGTCTGTACTGTATATACACTGCGTGCAGAATTATTAGGCAAATGAGTATTTTGACCACATCATCCTCTTTATGCATGTTGTCTTACTCCAAGCTGTATAGGCTCGAAAGCCTACTACCAATTAAGCATATTAGGTGATGTGCATCTCTGTAATGAGAAGGGGTGTGGTCTAATGACATCAACACACTATATTAGGTGTGCATAATTATTAGGCAACTTCCTTTCCTTTGGCAAAATGGGTCAAAAGAAGGACTTGACAGGCTCAGAAAAGTCAAAAATAGTGAGATATCTTGCAGAGGGATGCAGCACTCTTAAAATTGCAAAGCTTCTGAAGCGTGATCATCGAACAATCAAGCGTTTCATTCAAAATAGTCAACAGGGTTGCAAGAAGCGTGTGGAAAAACCAAGGCGCAAAATAACTGCCCATGAACTGAGAAAAGTCAAGCGTGCAGCTGCCAAGATGCCACTTGCCACCAGTTTGGCCATATTTCAGAGCTGCAACATCACTGGAGTGCCCAAAAGCACAAGGTGTGCAATACTCAGAGACATGGCCAAGGTAAGAAAGGCTGAAAGACGACCACCACTGAACAAGACACACAAGCTGAAACGTCAAGACTGGGCCAAGAAATATCTCAAGACTGATTTTTCTAAGGTTTTATGGACTGATGAAATGAGAGTGAGTCTTGATGGGCCAGATGGATGGGCCCGTGGCTGGATTGGTAAAGGGCAGAGAGCTCCAGTCCGACTCAGACGCCAGCAAGGTGGAGGTGGAGTACTGGTTTGGGCTGGTATCATCAAAGATGAGCTTGTGGGGCCTTTTCGGGTTGAGGATGGAGTCAAGCTCAACTCCCAGTCCTACTGCCAGTTTCTGGAAGACACCTTCTTCAAGCAGTGGTACAGGAAGAAGTCTGCATCCTTCAAGAAAAACATGATTTTCATGCAGGACAATGCTCCATCACACGCGTCCAAGTACTCCACAGCGTGGCTGGCAAGAAAGGGTATAAAAGAAGAAAATCTAATGACATGGCCTCCTTGTTCACCTGATCAGAACCCCATTGAGAACCTGTGGTCCATCATCAAATGTGAGATTTACAAGGAGGGAAAACAGTACACCTCTCTGAACAGTGTCTGGGAGGCTGTGGTTGCTGCTGCACGCAATGTTGATGGTGAACAGATCAAAACACTGACAGAATCCATGGATGGCAGGCTTTTGAGTGTCCTTGCAAAGAAAGGTGGCTATATTGGTCACTGATTTGTTTTTGTTTTGTTTTTGAATGTCAGAAATGTATATTTGTGAATGTTGAGATGTTATATTGGTTTCACTGGTAAAAATAAATAATTGAAATGGGTATATATTTGTTTTTTGTTAAGTTGCCTAATAATTATGCACAGTAATAGTCACCTGCACACACAGATATCCCGCTAAAATAGCTAAAACTAAAAACAAACTAAAATCTACTTCCAAAAATATTCAGCTTTGATATTAATGAGTTTTTTGAGTTCATTGAGAACATGGTTGTTGTTCAATAATAAAATTAATCCTCAAAAATACAACTTGCCTAATAATTCTGCACTCCCTGTATATACAGTACAGACCAAAAGTTTGGACACACCTTCTCATTCAAAGAGTTGTCTTTATTTCATGACTATGAAAATTGTAGATTCACACTGAAGGCATCAAAACTATGAATTAGCACATGTGGAATTATATATATAACAAACAAGTGTGAAACAACTGAAAATATGTCATATTCTAGGTTTTTCAAAGTAGCCACCTTTTGCTTTGATTACTGCTTTGCACACTCTTGGCATTCTCTTGATGAGCTTCAAGAGGTAGTCCCCTGAAATGGTTTTCACTGAACAGGTGTGCCCTGTCAGGTTTAATAAGTGGGATTTCTTGCCTTATAAATGGGGTTGGGACCATCAGTTGCGTTGAGGAGAAGTCAGATGGATACACAGCTGATAGTCCTACTGAATAGACTGTTAGAATTTGTATTATGGCAAGAAAATAGCAGCTAAGTAAAGAAAAACGAGTGGCCATCATTTCTTTAAGAAATGAAGGTCAGTCAGTCAGCCGAAAAATTGGGAAAACTTTGAAAGTAAGGGCTATTTGACCATGAAGAAGAGTGATGGGGTGCTGCGCCAGATGACCTGGCCTCCACAGTCAACGGACCTGAACCTAATCGAGATGGTTTGGGGTGAGCTGTACCGCAGAGTGAAGGCAAAAGGACCAACAAGTGCTAAGCATCTCTGGGAACTCTTTCAAGACTGTTGGAAGACCATTTCAGATTTTGATGCCTTCATAGTCATGAAAATAAAGAAAACTCTTTGAATGAGAAGGTGTGTCCAAACTTTTGGTCTGTACTGTATATATAATCCTACTACGGATATATATGATTAGGGGATTAATATACCGGCTTCCACCAAATATTGATTGAGGCCTGCAATACACCTGCTTCCGAAAAATAGTGATTAAGGGGATTGATATACCTACTTTCACCAAATATTAATTAAGGCCTGCGATACACCTGCTTCCACAAAATACTGATTAAGGCCAGCAATATACCTGTTTTCACAAATACTGCTCTTCTCTAGGGACTTTGGCACAGGGTCATTTTGAAAATGACAGGCAGAGGAAGAGGCATGCCATTTCGCAGGGGTGGTAGGGGTCAGGCAGGTGCACCAGGCTGGAGCCTAAGTGGGAAGTTGGAGAAGGTGAGTGTGATTATGTCAAAGGATGCACCAGAGTTGGTTGAGTGGCTCACTCAGCCTTCCGCTTCTGCACCCTCCTCATCCTCTGTATCTGCACACTCCTCACTCTCTCCTGTGTGCACCCCCAAAGACACCACCACCACCACCATAGCCCCTCCACTCGACTCAGAGGAATTATTTTCCCATCCATAACCAAACCTTAACGATGCACAGCCATTCTTGGCATCAGATGAGGAAGAGGAGGTAGCAACGACCGACACCCAGCGGTCTGACAACAGTACCCAAATCAGCCCAAGGAGGGTGGTCCCTGCTGTTGCTGCCTACTCTGATATCTCTAATGCCAGTGGTGGAGAAGGTGACGATGATGACGTGTCGAAGGACGTCATGTGGGTGCCCACAAGGAGTTCAGAGGGAGAGACAGAACAGCAGATAGAGAGGAGAAAGGAGAAGCAGGCAGAACTTGCAGTGCACTGGAGGCAAAAAGCAGACTGAAAATGTATCTGGAGCGAACCATCCACCATGCACGGTCACATCTTGCGCTCCCAGGACGCCAGCACATGGCTTCGCAGTGTTATTTTTTTTTTTTAACGTGTCAGCTACTGACAATAGTGTTGCCATCTGCAGCCTTTGCTATCAACGCATAAGTCGCGGTAAGCTTAACACTCACCTAGGGACAACTGCCTTAAGAAGACACCTGGCCTCCCATCACCGATCCCAGTGGGAGCAACACCGTCAGAACCCACAAAGACACACTCCCGGCGCTCCACGTCCTGCCTCTTCTCCTTCTCCTCTCTCCTCCCATTTGTCTTCCACTCAACCTTTAACCGTGCCGTCTTCGCGTTCATCTGGCAGAAAGCATGCTTCCGTGGCCCAAATGTTCGAGGGTAAAAAGTTGATGACACTGGATAACCCTCCTGCCCAACGGCTGACCGATGTCTTGTCGGAACTGCTAGCCCGCCAACTACTGCCATATAAACTGGTGTACTCAAAGGCCTTTAAAAAATTTGTGGCCATTGGCACACTGCAATGTAAAGTCCCCGGAAGGAAATATTTCTCCCACAAGGGCATCCCAGAACTATGTGGCCACGTTCAGCGGCAAGTGAATATATCTCTGGCACACAAGATACATCTGACCACAGACATGTGGTCTAGCAAACATAGGCAGGGAAGGTACATAACTTTTACTGCCCACTGGGTGAACCTTGTGACGGCCGTCAAGCATGTAACCCGTGGCACCCATGTGGATTTGGTGTTACCGCCACAGATTGCATGCAGGTCTGCCTCTTCTTCTCCTCCTCCTACTCCATCCTCCGTCTCCTCCTCGTCTGACTCTTCCTTTTCCACTGCTACTGCCTCTTCCGCTGCACCCCCCAAGCTCCCCAGAACCTATTCGACGTCCCAGCTGAGACAGTGCCATGCTGTGCTGTGGGTGTTGTGCCTGGAAGCCAAGAGCCACACCGGTCCTGCACTGCTTTCAGCTCTGTGGTCACAGGCCGATCAGTGGCTAACCCCGCTCAATTTGACAGTTGGTAAAGTGGTGTGCGACAATGGTGCCAATCTACTGAGCACGCTGAAACAGGGCAAAATGGCACACGTGCCGTGCATTACACACGTCCTGAACTTAGTCGTGCAGTGACTCATTGCCAAATACCCAGGGGTCCAGGACGTCTTGCGGCAGGCCATGAAAATCTCTGGCTATTTTAGGAGATCTGACATAGCCATGGCCAAATTGGTCAGTCACAACCAGGGCGCCATCAGTGACATTGTACCTTATGCCTTCTTTCTGGAGCGTACATTGCATTGTGTCATTGATCAAGCCGTCAAGCAGGAGCTGGAAGATGAGGAAGTCGCAATGCTGAATGAATTCCAAGGGGGGGCTACTCCATCTGAGACAAGTCTGCAGGAGTGTGAAGAGGAGTCAGAGGAGGATGGTGGCTGGGGGGAGGAGGAAGAGCAAGAAGAGCAGGCTTTGAGGGGGACTTCAAACTTTTTGGGTTTCCCTGGTGTTGTCCCTGGATGGGGGGAGGAGGCCAAGGATGACATTCTCCTGGACGTTGAGCAGGAGCCAGGGCTCTCCACCGCTTCCAATTTAGTGCAAATATGGGCCTTTATGCTCCAGTGTTTGAAGAGGGACCCCTGTATAAAAATCATAAAGGGCAAGGACCAGTACTGGGTGGCAACGTACTTAGATCCCTGTTACAAACACAAAATGACGGATATGTTACCAGCATTACAGAGGGCTGGCAGAATGCATCATTTTCAGGCCTTGCTGTGAGAGTTGCTGAATTCTGCTGTTGCGGGCGCTGGCAGAGGAATTTTCACCCACACAAAACATGTGCGGGTACCATTCCTACCACACCTGCAAGAAGAAGCCTTTTTAAAGATGCGTTGGTCACTTAGTTCGGATATGAGATCATTCTTGCAGCCAACCCATTGACAGCCACCCTCCGGATCCAGCCTCAGGGAACGCCTAGACCGACAGGTATCCGACTACATTGGGTTAATCGCTGATGTGGACGCTCTGAGAAGCGAGGAAACCCTGGACTACTGAGTGTGCAGATTTGACCTGTGGCCAGAGCTGGCACAATTTGCCATTGAACTCTTGGCTTGCCCTTGGTCTAGTGTCCTGTCCGAAAGAATATTCAGCACAGCAGGGGGGATTGTGACCGATAAGCGCACTCGCATAGCTCACGACAGTGTGGACTACCTTACATTTCCAAAAATGAATGAGGCATGGATCTCGAAGGAATTCAACACCTGTTTCGACCACGTGTAATTGAATTTCCTCACGCTAGCCCACACATATCCTCCACCACACAGAACAAAGAATGGTCCTTGTCTTATGTATATACAGCGCATTAAAAGGCCTTTTCTGTCAGGTGAATGCTGCCTAATTTTTGGGGCCTGTACTGGCCTACAGTAAAATGTTTAGCCGGTGACTGCCTAATGTACCTCCAGCCACATAATCACTTGTTCTTTTCTGTCAGGTGAATGCCTAATTTTTGGGGCCTGTACTCCACTGGCCTACAGTAAAATTGTTATTCAGTGACCGCCCAATGTACCTCCAGCCACATAATCAGTTGTTCTTTTCAGTCAGGTGAATGCCTAATTTTTGGGGCCTGTAGTCCACTGGCCTACAGTAAAATGGTTTGTCAGTAACCTCCTAATGTACCTCCAGCCTCATAGTTACTTGTTCTTTTCTGTCAGGTGAATGCCTAATTTTTGGGACCTGTACTGGCCTACCGTAAAGTTGTTATCCACTGACCGTCTAATATACCTCCAGCCACATAATCACTTGTTCTTTTCTGTCAGGTGAATACCTAATTTTTGGGGCCTGTACTCCACTGGGCTACAGTAAAATTATTAAGTGACCGCCTAATGTACCTCCAGCCACATAATCAATTCTTTCAGGTGAATGCCGTCTAATTTTTGGGGCCTGTACTGGCCTACAGTAAAATGTTTAGCCAGTGACTGCCTAATGTACCTCCAGCCACATAATCACTTGTTCTTTTCTGTTCGGTGAATGCCTAATTTTTGGGGCCTGTACTGGCCTACAGTAAAATTGTTATCCACTGACCGTCTAATATACCTCCAGCCACATAATCACTTGTTCTTTTTTGTCAGGTGAACGCCAATTTTTTTGGGCCTGTACTCCCGTGGCCTAAAATAAAATCTTTCTAGGCTCCAGCAGGGCACATTTTTTAGAGTTTCCCTTTAAGAAGCATAAGAATCGCCCCTGATTAAAATACATATTTTTTGTGGGAATTTTTGCCATTGATCCCCCTCTGGTATGTCACTGTCCATGTTGTGGGACTACTTGTGCACTTCTAGTCGGTATTTGGTGGCTGCAAACATGACCTACCATTAAAGTGAATGGGGCCCACCACGAACGCGTGGTTCATGAACATTTGATCGCGAACACGCATTAGCTAAACATCCCAGCCGCCGTTCGTCCTTCACTACTCACAACCTTTTACATTACAGACAAGAACCTTAACCACTACACTATAGAGCTGCATGGCTAGTTACTAAAAAATAAATAAATATGAGACTTCTGCTGTATAGGAAGTAATAGTATTTTTTAAATTCCCTATCTATAGTGTAGTGGTTAAGATTCTTGGCTGTAATGTAGAAGATTGTGAGTTCAAATCCAGCCAGAAACTTTTCAGAAATAGAGGCTAAATTAGATTTAAGTACACTTGGTGTCCCAAAGCACTGAGTCCATATATGGACATAAATATATATGGTCAGAGCAGGGACTTCTAAGCCGAACTAGAGTTCCAACACCCTAGGATCTTCAGAGCAGGGGGTGCCTGGTTTAATGCTCTGGTTCTTCTATTGACTTCCATTGTGCTCGGGCACTCTGTAGAGCCCCCGAGCATCGAGAAGTGTTCTACTTGAGCACCAGAGCACACAAGCACTTTGGTGCTTGACTAACAATAGTATCCAGCTCTGTTAAGGAAATGCAGACACAGTGGTCTCTGACCAGAATACCTCCAAGATCTTTGAGATTGCATAGCAGAATATCAATGAATGTATTTTAAGCTGTATCTCATCCCTAATAGGATCCACATTTTCATAACTTTGATAATTGCGAGTGGTGTGGTGTTCAAACACTCCACACATGGCAGCCTACTTTTCCTTGTAATGAGGAAATCAATCTAAATATGTCATATTTGGTGTCTGAACTGTCGGTATGATGCAATATGAATTATGACAGTAGGTTGCTGCCTGTTTTTCCCAGATGGGGAGATACAGTTTGCTAATATTCCATATCTGCCAGCTGGAGGGGGAAGGCAGAGTAAGCATAGTTGATGAGTGCGTTCCCTGAAGGCCGGATCAGGAAAGGGAGGGGGGTCCCAACAGTCTGTGAGGGGGAATAAAAATTCATCACTGTAGGAAAACCAGTTGACACAATTTGGGGCCTGATCAACATTGAGTTGTTCTCCACATTTTCTTTATCCCCAGGACCAGAAAATTGACTTTTACCAAGCCATTTGCTAAATATAAGAACCTCTCTGTTTTAGTCCTTTTATTTCCGTAATTGTTTTGCACACATGTAACTATGGCTACTTTCACACTCTCCTTTGGTGCAGATCCATTTGGTGTCTGCCATTTTGGTGTCTGCCATTTTAGTTACTCAGTACTGTACATGCTCATAAATTAAAGCTAAACCTTTAATGGTTTGCTTTGTAGCCTACCCAGTTAACTCTGCTTTAAGTGTATAAGTGTGTTTTGTGTTACCATGTGTCTGCTATAAGTATGACTGTGTCCTTGCGTGTCCTGACCCGTGCTTGTGTTTCTGGATTCCGCTATCTGTTTTATCCTTACCTGCTCTATCTCGACTCTCCTCTTGCCAGACTGCCTGACCTGTACCTGTGCTGCCTGCCCTCACCCACTGCTTGTTTGACTTCACCTCTGCCTCATCCTTCAGTCCTGCACTGTTGCTCCTAATTACGACTCGGCCTGTTGACTATGACTATACCTCTGGTACCTTGAACTGGTCCACCTGGACCAGCTGCCTCATGTGCCAATCCTCCTCAAGAGGTAGCGGCCTAGTGTTTTCCTCAGAAAAGTCTATCCCCACCATCAGGGGTACTGTTAAGAATGAGGGGTTCACTTAGACAACGCCCTTAGAGGAGGTTGGTAATGTGGCAAAGTGGGTTTAAACCCGCTGTTTTATGACATTGTGTATTATTCATTTATAAAAAAAAATAGGAAATAACTCTTAGGCCCCTTTCACACGGGCGTTGCTGGAAAATGTGCGGGTGCGTTACGGGAACACCCGCAATTTTTCCGCGCGAGTGCAAAACATTGTAATGCGTTTTGCACTCGCGTGAGAAAAATTGCGCATGTTTGGTACCCAAACCCGAACTTCTTCACAGAAGTTCGGGCTTGGGATCGGTGTTGTGTAGATTGTATTATTTTCCCTTATAACATGGTTATAAGGGAAAATAATAGCATTCTGAATACAGAATGCATAGTAAAATAGGGATGGAGGGGTTAAAAAAAATAATAATAATTTAACTCACCTTAGTCCACTTGATCGCGAAACCCGGCTGCTCGTCTGTCTCCTTTGTTGAACAGGACCTGTGGTGAGCATTAATTACAGGAAGAGGACCTGTGGTGACTTCACTCCAGTCATCACATGATCCATCACCATGGTAAAAGATCATGTGATGGATCATGTGATGACCGGAGTGACGTCATGACAGGTCCTGTTCCTGTAATTAATGCTCACCACAGGTCCTGTTCAACAAAGGAGACAGACGAGCAGCTGGGCTTCGAGATCAAGTGGACTAAGGTGAGTTAAATTAATATTATTATTTTTTTAACCCCTCCAGCCCTATTTTACTATGCATTCTGTATTCAGAATGCTATTATTTTCCCTTATAACCATGTTACAAGGGAAAATAATAATGATCGGGTCTCCACCCCGATCGTCTCCTAGCAATCGTGCGTGAAAATCGCACCGCATCCGCACTTGCTTGCAGATGCTTGCGATTTTCACGCAACCCCATTCACTTCTATGGGGCCTGCGTTGCGTGAAAAACGCAGAATATAGAGCATGCTGCGATTTTCACGCAACGCATAAGTGATGCGTGAAAATCACCGCTCATGTGAACAGCCTCATAGAAATGAATGGGTCGGTATTCAGTGCGGGTGCAATGAGTTCAACTCACGCATCGCATCGGCGCGGAATACTCGCCCGTGTGAAAAGGGGCCTTAATACACTCAGGGGGGCTTGCAGCTACCAGATATGTATATTTATTATATAGCCACGCGCCTAATGTATGCATCTTGGTGGATCAGGGCGGATGCCAATAACCCTGCGGTGGTACTAGAGGCGGCGCTGGCTGGTTCATATGAAGCGCTAACCAATCTGATATACAGGGGGGGGAAACCCGTAGGACTGGGGACGTATACGGACTCTATGGTAACAGTTAGCGAGGCCTGGGTGAGGTTTGTGGAGATACATACAGAAAGCCTGGAGGGTGGCACCTGGTCCCCCTATATCCCACTATGGCGTAACAAGCTTCTCCCAGAGCTCTTGCATCTTCCTGACTTTGAGTTCTGGCCTAGGAAGGGTCTTAAATATCTAACACAACTGTTTCAGGAAGGGACCTTCCGTTCCTTTGAGAGCCTGCGAGCTGAGTTCCAGTTACCCCAGACGAGTTTTTATCGCTTCCTCCAACTGAGACATGCCTGCGAGAAACAATTTAGAGCCCTATCCCTAAATTTAGAATGCGGCCCATTAGAGTCAATAGCTAGGAGGAAAATCCCTTGCAAACCTATCTCCTCCTTTTATGTTGAAATTGTTAAAATGCAAGAATCTCCTATTAAGCGTTCCTTTGCTAAATGGGCTGAGGATATTCCAGAATTGGAGGATTCTCATTTGGAGGAATGGCGTCTGAGATGGAGGTCGTCGGTCATAAGTGCGAGAGATCAGCTCATCCAAGTGAAGTGGATGCACAGAGTATACTTGACCCCACTGCGTCTCTATCAGATGCGACAATTACCGAGTCCGGATTGTGATAGATGTGGAGAGGCGAGGGGCTCTTTCTTCCATATGGTGTGGTTATGTCCGGTGATAAAGACATACTGGAAGGGAATTTGTAATTTTATCAATGTTAGGTTAGGGCTCCCAGGGATTTGTAATCCTGTAATATGCCTACTAGGGTTGGTTTCTGAAGCCACTCCTTCTAAATACAATAGAATACTGTTAAGACTGTTGATGTTTTATGGGAGGAAAAATATACTTTTGAACTGGAAACCGCCCAAGTGTCCTACAGTGGGCCAATGGGTACTCCTTATAAATAACGACCTGCAAATGTATAAATTGACATATGAGGCAAGGGGATTGTCTGACCGATTTGATGATATTTGGGGCCTTTGGGTCCAAGCTGAAGGCACGACTTGAGTCATTAACGGTGGCAAATGTATCACCCATTGTATGTATGTGCGAGTGTATGGGTTGAGCAAGTTCTAGAAGCCTCTTAGAGACAACAGTGACACTTTGTACTATAGCCATTTATATGTCTTTTATGGTCAAGATATACGTGAATAACGGACTTGCTGATGCGAGTGTTGTATCATGGAAGTTTGTTTTCTTCCTTGTTCTCCCCATGGGAGTGTTGCATTTTTTATGCAAAATGTTAAATAAACACTATTAAAAAAAAAGAAAAGGGGCCTTAAGGTGGGCTGAATATACACAGGAGTGTGTTTGACCAGCCACCATTCTGACCACTTCTTCGGAACAGCTAAAGATTAGAGCCAGTTATGTTTTAATCCCTTTTGGTGCCTTTTCTCCCTTGAACATTACTAAAGTTTAATAGTATGCAAGATGGAGGGTATATCAGAAGCATATATAGCTGTTCTTGGGCTTTTTTTTTTTTTTTAAGAAAAATTGCTGGGTAGAGTATCCCTATTCAAGTTTCTACCTTGCCCATGATTGCGGGGATTTGTGGTAACTACAAATGAGCTAATTTCTTAAAAGTTTGATTCGGCTGTTTCGCCAAATTTCACGACAAAACTTTGGTTCGTGACGAATTACTACGTCACGAAGCGCATTGTTTTGTAAGTAGCGGGTGCAATAATAGGGAGGTGCGATAGCGCCGCCCCCATCATTGTACGCCTCAGATGCTGCATTCATACATGATCGTGCCATCTGAGTGTAAAATTAACAATAAAAAAAATGAAATAAAACTAACCGCCTCCATTTGCTCATGACAGGCCGACCGCCGCCATATTGCTTGAAGATCTCGGCCGAAATCCTGCGCGGTACGAGATTACGTCATCACGCTGGCTGGCGTGGTGACGTATGATGTCATCACACCGGCCGGCGCGATGATGTAATCTCGCGCCGCACGGGATTTCAGCAGAGATCTTCAAGCAAGATAGAGGCTGGTGGCCCATCACGAGCAAATGGAGGGGGTAAGTTTGAATTTTTTAGTTTTTTATACTGTTTCAGGTTAAATCGATTCATTGACACAAAGCACGAGGAAATTCAGCTTCTAGGCGAATCAAATGTATCCTGAAATTCGGATCTAATTCCACTTCGTGGGATTCGATTCGCTCATCTCTAGTGGTAACGACTCAGTTTTTTTCCTAAAATGGTGGCTGCACATGTTAAAAGTGAAAGTAAGTGTAGGGGAGACAAGCCCTTTAACACAAGATCAACTATAATGCCGTGCAGCCAGCCAATCAGGAGCTATCCACCCCCTGTGATGTCACTGCCCTTTAAAAGCCTAATCTCGCTCAGTCGCCACCATTTCTATGTCAGCTGCACATAGAGAGAGATGTGGAAGTGCTGTTGCTGACAATCTGTAAAAAAAAAGAAAACTGAATTGCGAGAGTGAAAATGACAGTGCAGGGACAATCATCTGAAGGTGTAGGAATACTTATGGGACTGTGCAGGTTGAATCACATAGATGCGACACATAGATGAACGTCTCCTCCAGGAAGGAGACCACCATGTTTTCGTAGTTCGGTGCCACGTTCAACCCCATGGCGGTCCCCTTCAACTATAAATAAAAATGATCTCCAAACAGAAAATAATTGCAGGTAAGTACAGTATGTAGTAACTTCAAAATAAAGTCCTTACAACCGGGAGAAAACCGCTGAACGGCTAACAAGCCTTTTTCCCCACTAACACACCACAAAGAAGGCTTTAGAACATATAACTGCACCGCTGAACAGCAAATAAGCCCTTTTTTCCCACTAATACACCCCAATAAATGCTGTAATTTTGTTACTCACCACACAACTGCAAATAAGCCTTTTTTCCCACTAATACACCACAAAAAAGGCTTTAGAACATATAACTACATCGCTGAACGGCTAATAAGCCCTTTTTTGTTCCTCTAATACACCCAAAAAAAATGCTTTAGAACATATGACTGCATTGCACAACGGCTAAAAAGACATACAAATATTTCCTAGTAATACATCCTGTTAATGGCTGCATCTAGAGATGAGCGAATCGAAGCTGACTAAAAGGAATTCGATTCGAATTTCAGGAAAAATTCAATTCACAACGAATGCAAATTTCCTCTCTTCGTGGCAACGAATCTCATTTTTCCTAAAATGGCTGCTGCACGTGTGAAAACATGGGTCAAGGAACTCTGGGAAGGTGGAATCACCCAGATTGACATGCCTGCATGCAGCTAATCAGCAGCCAGCCTTGTGATGTCACAGCCCTATAAATACAGCAGCCATCTTGGATTCAGACATTTTCCAGTGTTCTGAGTGCAGGGACAGATGTGAGAAGGCCCTAGGGACAGCAATAGGAAAAACCTCATTTTGTAAAAAAAAAATGAAAAAACTATTTACAAGTGCAGGGAAAGGATAGGGAGGAATAATTTCACAGCATCTTAGTGCAGGGAGAGATGTCAGAAGGCGCTAGGGACAGTGATATGAAAAATCTCATTGTGAAAAAAAGTGATTTACAAGAGCAGGGAAAGATTACTTGTGGATCCAAATAGCCATTAGAAAGGTCTGTCATTCCAGAAAAATGTTCTTGGGGTGCAAGTGCTATGTTAAAAAGCCTTTAGTGGCTTATATCTGTGGAAAAAGAACAATATATTCTCAGTTCACTTCTGCCATTATATGTGGTGAAAGCATTTAGTGGCGTATTTCAGTACAAAAAGAAAAATATATGCGAAGTTCACTTCTGCAACTATATGTGGTGAAAGTGTTTAGTGGCGTATTTCATTACAAAAAGAAAAATATATAAGCACTTCACTTCTGCAGTTATATCTGTGAAAGCATTTAGTGGCCTATTTTAGAACAAAAAGAAAAACATATACTAACTTCACTGTTGCAGTTATTTGTGGTGAAAGCGTTAAGTGGCCTATTTCAGTACAAAAAGGAAAAAATATATGCATTTCACTTTTGCAATTATTTTTGGTGAAAGCATTTAGTGGCCTATTTCAGTACAAAAAGAATATTATATACTCAGTTCACTGTTGGTCATTTGCGGTGAAAGCGTTTAGTGACGTATTTCAGTACTAAAAGTAAAATATATACACAGTTCACTTCTGCAACTGTATGTGGTGAAAGCGTTTAGCGGCGTATATTATTACAAAAAGAAAAATATATAAGCACATCACTGTTGCAATTATTTGTGGTGAAAGCATTTAGTAGCCTATTTCAGTACAAAAAGAAAAATATATACAAACTTCACTGCTGCAGCTGTATGTGGTGAAAGCGTTAGTGGCGTATTTCATTACAAAAAGAAAAATGTAAACGCAGTTAACTTCTGAGGTTTTATGAGGTGAAAGCGTTTAGTGGCCTATTTCAGTACAAAAAGAAAAATATATACGCACTTCACTGTTGTAGTTATTTGTAGTGAAAGCGTTTAATCGCCAATTTCAGTACAAAAAGAAAAATATATACACACTTCACTTTTACAGTTATATGTGGTGAAAGCGTTTAGTGGCCTATTTCAGTACAGAAAGAAAAATATATAAGCACTTCTCTGTTGTAGTTATTTGTAGTGAAAGCGTTTAGTGGCCTACTCAGCACTAAAAGAAAAATATATACACTCTTCACAGTTGCAGTTTTTTGTGGTGAAAGCGTTTAGTGGTCTATTTCAGTACAGAATGAAAAAAATATGCACTTCACTGTTGTAGTTATTTGTGGTGGAAGCCTTTAGTGGCCTATTTCAGTACTAAAAGAAAAATATATACTCAGTTCACTGTTGCAGTCATTTGCGGTAAAAAGTGTTTAGTGATGTATTTCATTACAAAAAGAAAAATATATAAGCAGTTCACGTCTGCAGTTATTTGTGGTGAAATTGTTTAGTGGCCAATTTCAGTACAAAATGACAAATACATACGCACTTCACTGTTGCAGTATCATGGTCTTACCTGCTTGCTGCTCTCCTTCGTTTGACATGTGCTGGCGGCCATCTTGGGTCCTGGGTTTCTTGTAGCCTTCCACCCTGCGGCTCCTCCTTCCCCTGGGAGGAGCTGGATGCCTAGCTCATATATATAGGAGGTCTGTGGCTTCAGTTCCTTGCTTGGTCCTCTTGTGTTCACATGCTTCTAAGACTGCTGCTGCTTCTGGTTCCTGATCCTGGCTTCGTCTGACTACCCTGCTGGTTCCTGATCCTGGCTTCGTCTGACTACCCTGCTGGTTCCTGATCCTGGCTTCGTCTGACTACCCTGCTGGTTCCTGATCCTGGCTTCGTCTGACTACCCTTCTGGTTCCTGACCTCTGGCTTCGCAAAGACTCTGCTCGGTTTCACCATCCGTTTGGACTTTTGCTTTACAGCTTTATTTTCAATAAAGCCTTCTTATTTTCATTTATCTCTTGTTGTACGTCTGGTTCATGGTTCCGTGACATTAGGACCAAGCCATGAATTCTGACGGTACAGGGCCATCCTCGCTACCCACGCTGGTTGCCAGACTTGATCAGCAGGATCACCTGTTGGGTCGGTTCGCTGTGGCGTTGCAAACCCTGCTTGAACGCACGGCTCATTTCGCTCCCGTTGCCGATGGGTCGGTTGTCGCTCCTGGGCTCGCTCCTACTGCCGCTCCGGTTGTTGCGCCAGAGTCTACCCCGACACCTGTTGTTGCGCCTGCGGTGTTTCGGGGTATGACCGGTTCTGCCCCTCTTCCACAGCGCTTTGGGGGAGAGCCAACTCAGTGCCGAGGTTTCCTTAACCAGGTGGGCATTTATTTCGAGTTGCTGCCACATGCCTTTCCTACTGAGAGATCAAAGGTGGGCTTCTTGATCTCGCTGCTCTCGGACAAGGCCTTGGCCTGGGCCAGCCCTTTATGGGAGAACAACAATCCGGTGGTTGCCGAGTTTTCCGGTTTTGTTGCTTCTCTTCGGAAGGTATTCGATGTGCCGGCTCGTGCTGCCTCTGCTGCGAAGCTCCTTATGTCCATCAGACAGGGTTCACGATCCGTAGCTGAATACGCCATTGAGTTTCGTACCCTGGCAGCAGAGGTGGGCTGGAATAATGAGGCTCTGGTCGCTGCTTTCTCTCATGGTCTCTCGGATGCCTTGAAGGATGAGGTTGCAGCTAAGGACCTACCAGTTGAGCTCGAGTCTCTTATTTCTTTCCTGATTTTGATTGACACCAGACTCAGGGAGAGACCTTCCTTTAAGGAGAACCTGCGGAGGTCTTCTAACAGATTGGTGCCTACGTTTGCTGTCCCACCCGTGCCTCCCTCTCCTCCCACGCCTCCTGGGGATGACTTGTCTGGGGGTGAACCCATGCAGCTGGGGTTTGCTCGCCTGTCAGAGGGGGAGAGGGCACTCCGGAGACGCGAGGGCCGATGCATGTACTGTGGTCTCGGTGGGCATTTTCGGTTGGCATGTCCGAACCGTCCGGGAAACGCTCGTACCCTGAGATCCTGTCGGGGGCAGATCTTGGGTGGAGTCTCCTCGTCCCCGGTTTCCCGTGTTGACAAACCACTGATCACTGTTGTCCTCTCCTGGGTCGGGGGCTCGGTGACGACCCAGGCGTTGGTGGACTCTGGTGCTGGTGGTTTGTTCATTGATAGTGTGTTCGCTGCCGCCAATTCCATTCCTCTGCAGGCTCGAGGTTCCCCACTGGCTCTTGAGGCGATAGACGGCAGACCCCTTCTGCCGCCACACGTGACTCATGAGACCCTTCCAGTGGGGATAGCCATTGGTGCCGTTCACAGAGAGTCGGTCTGCCTCCAGGTTATTTCGTCTCCACACTACTCGGTGGTCTTGGGGTACCCCTGGCTCCAGAAGCATAATCCGACTTTCGATTGGAGATCGGTCGAGATCCTCTCGTGGTCACCGCAGTGTGGGGCTAGTTGCATCCATGGGTCTGTCAAGTTGCTGTGTACTTCCTCGGACTCTCTGTTGCCTCCTGAATACGAGGAGTACCGGGATGTATTCGATAAGGTGCGCGCGGTTGCCCTACCTCCGCACCGCCCATACGATTGTGCCATAGAGTTACAATCTGGTGCCGTTCCTCCTCGTGGCAAAGTCTATCCACTGTCGGTAGCGGAGAATGAGGCCATGGAGGAGTACGTGAGGGAGGCGCTTTCACGCGGACACATTCGCAAATCTTCGTCCCCGGCAGGGGCTGGATTTTTCTTTGTGAAAAAGAAGGGCGGTGAGTTGAGGCCTTGCATCGATTACAGGGGTCTCAATCGCATCACGATCAAGAACGCTTACCCGATACCCTTGATTTCCGAGCTGTTCGATCGCCTTAAAGGGGCCACGGTCTTTACCAAACTCGACCTGAGGGCGGCATATAACCTGGTAAGGATCAAGGCGGGCGATGAGTGGAAGACCGCGTTTAACACCAGGACCGGTCATTACGAATCCTTGGTTATGCCCTTTGGGTTGTGCAATGCGCCCGCAGTCTTTCAGGAATTCATCAACGATGTTTTCCGTGACCTGTTGCAGCAGTGTGTGGTAGTCTATTTGGATGACATCTTGGTATATTCTGAATCCATGGAGGCCCACATTCTGGATGTCAGACGAGTGTTGCAACGGTTACGAGAGAACAAGCTGTTCGGGAAGCTTGAGAAATGCGAATTTCACCGATCCCAGGTAACCTTCTTAGGTTACATCATTTCCGCTGAGGGGTTCTCCATGGATCCTGAGAAGGTTTCGGCTGTCTTACAGTGGCCCCAGCCCAGTGGTCTTCGTTCCCTGCAGCGCTTTTTGGGCTTCGCCAATTATTATCGGAAGTTCATCAGGGACTTTTCCATGCTGGCCAAGCCTCTCACGGATCTGACCAGGAAGGGCAGTAATTCCCAGGTCTGGCCGCTCGAGGCCATCCGAGCTTTTGAGGCCCTAAAGTCCGCCTTTGTGTCGGCTCCGATTCTGTCGCATCCCAACCCTGGGTTGCCCTTTGTCCTCGAGGTGGACGCGTCTGAGACGGGAGTAGGCGCCCTTCTGTCTCAGCGTAGAACACCAGAGGGTCCTCTGCTTCCTTGTGGGTTTTACTCCCGGAAACTGTCTTCCGCGGAGTGCAACTATCAGATTGGTGACAGGGAGTTATTGGCCATCGTGCAGGCCCTTAAAGAATGGAGGCACTTGCTCGAGGGTTCGGTGGTTCCGGTTCTCATCCTGACGGACCACAAGAATCTGACCTACCTTTCTGAGGCCAAGAGATTGACACCACGTCAGGCCAGATGGGCTCTGTTTTTGTCACGTTTTAATTACGTGGTCTCCTACCTACCCGGTTCCAAGAACATCAGGGCGGATGCCTTATCACGGCAGTACTCCGAGCTGTCCAGGGAGGAGTCGATTCCGACTTCGGTCATACCTCCGAATCAGATCCTGGCCGCCATTCGCACTAGCCTGACCTCTCCCCTGGGTGAGCAGATTTTGGCGGCTCAATCTGGTGCTCCCTCTGGGAGACCCAACGGCAGATGTTTTGTGCCTGAGGAGTTGCGCACTCGGTTGTTGCGAACCTACCATAACTCCAAGACCGCGGGGCATCCTGGAAAGAATCAGCTGTCCTGGGCTGTTTCACGTCTGTTCTGGTGGCCTTCCCTACGTTCCGACATCGCCGCATATGTAGCGGCATGCTCCGTTTGTGCCCAGAGTAAGTCCCCTCGGCACCTTCCGTTGGGCCTTCTGCAACCCATAGCCACCGGGGAGCGCCCATGGTCACACCTGGGGATGGATTTCATTGTGGACCTCCCTGCATCCCGAGGCCATACGGTCATTCTCATGATTGTGGATCGGTTTTCCAAAATGTGCCACTGTGTTCCTCTCAAGAAGTTACCCTCTGCACAAGAGTTGGCCACGATTTTTGCCAGGGAGGTCTTCCGGTTGCACGGTTTGCCTAAGGAGATTGTGTTGGATCGGGGGAGTCAGTTTGTGTCCAGGTTCTGGCGCGCCTTTTGCTCCCAGTTGGGGATTCATCTCTCCTTCTCCTCGGCCTACCACCCTCAGTCCAATGGGGCCGCAGAACGATCCAATCAGGCCTTGGAGCAATTCCTTCGTTGCTATGTCTCCGATCACCAAGACAATTGGGTTGACCTCCTGCCTTGGGCTGAGTTTGCCAGGAACACGGCGGTGAACTCTTCCTCTGGGACGTCTCCCTTCATGGCCAATTATGGGTTCCAACCTGCCGTGTTACCGGAGGTATTCTCTCGCCAGGATATTCCGGCTGTGGAGGATCACCTTTCCGTCCTACGTGCTTCTTGGGTACAGATCCAGAAGTCCCTTGAGGTCTCTGCGCAGCGCCAGAGATTCCAGGCTGATCGCAGACGAGCGCCTGCTCCTTCCTACCAGGTCGGAGACCGTGTATGGTTGTCCACCCGCAACCTCAACCTTCGAGTGCCCACTCCCAAGCTGGCGCCTCGCTTTGTTGGTCCCTTCCGAGTGCTTCGCAGGGTAAACCCGGTAGCCTATGCCCTTGCGCTTCCTCCTGGCATGCGGATCTCCAACGTGTTTCATGTCTCCCTGTTGAAGCCACTGGTGTGTAATCGTTTCACTTCCTCGGTTCCTCGGCCTCGTCCGGTCCAAGTGGGCAATCGTGAGGAATATGAGGTGAGCAATATCCTGGACTCACGCCTGGTCCGCGGTCGGTTGCAGTTTTTGGTCCATTGGCGTGGGTATGGTCCAGAGGAGCGTTCCTGGGTTCCCTCCGCAGATGTCCATGCTCCTGCCTTGCTCCGAGCCTTCCACGCACGCTTCCCTCAGAAACCGTTTTGTGCTCCGCGGAGGAGGGGCCCTTGAGGGGGAGGTACTGTCATGGTCTTACCTGCTTGCTGCTCTCCTTCGTTTGACATGTGCTGGCGGCCATCTTGGGTCCTGGGTTTCTTGTAGCCTTCCACCCTGCGGCTCCTCCTTCCCCTGGGAGGAGCTGGATGCCTAGCTCATATATATAGGAGGTCTGTGGCTTCAGTTCCTTGCTTGGTCCTCTTGTGTTCACATGCTTCTAAGACTGCTGCTGCTTCTGGTTCCTGATCCTGGCTTCGTCTGACTACCCTGCTGGTTCCTGATCCTGGCTTCGTCTGACTACCCTGCTGGTTCCTGATCCTGGCTTCGTCTGACTACCCTGCTGGTTCCTGATCCTGGCTTCGTCTGACTACCCTTATGGTTCCTGACCTCTGGCTTCGCAAAGACTCTGCTCGGTTTCACCATCCGTTTGGACTTTTGCTTTACAGCTTTATTTTCAATAAAGCCTTCTTATTTTCATTTATCTCTTGTTGTACGTCTGGTTCATGGTTCCGTGACATGCAGTTATTTGTGGTGAAAGCGTTCAGTATCCTATTTCAGTACAAAAGGAAAACTATGTACACACTTCACTGTTGCAGTTATTTGTGGTGAAAGCGTTTAGATGCCTACTTCAGTACTAAAAGAAAAATATATACACACTTCACTGTTGCAGTTATTTGTCGTGAAAGCGTTTAGTGGCGTATTTCATTCCAAAAAATAAAATATATACGCATTTCACTTCTGCAGTTATATGTGGTGAAAGCGTTTAGTGGCCTATTTCAGTACAGAAAGAAAAATATACACGCACTTCACTGTTGTAGTTATTGTGATGAAATTTCAGTACAAACAGAAAAATATATATGCATTACACTTCTGCAGTTATTTGTGGTGAAAGCGTTTAGTGGCCTATTTCAGTACAAAAAGAAAAATATATAAGCATTTCACTCTTGCAGTTATTTGCAGTAAAAGTCTTTAGTTACGTATTTCAGTACAAAAAGTAAAATATATACACAGTTCACTTCTGCAGCTGTATGTGGTGAAAGCGTTAGTCGTGTATTTCATTACAAAAAAATATATATATACGCATTTCACTTCTGCAGTTATTTGTGGTGAAAGTGTTTAGTGGCCTATTTCAGTACAGAAATAAAAATATATAGGCACTTCACTGTTGCAGTCATTTGCGGTGAAAGCGTTTAGTGACATATTTTAGTACTAAAAGTAAAATATATACACAGTTCACTTCTGCAACTGTATGTGGTGAAAGCGTTTGGTGGAGTGTTTCATTACAAAAAGAAAAATATATAAGCAGTTCACGTCTGCAGTAGTTTGTGGTGAAAGCGTTTAGTGGCATATTTCAGTACAAAAAGACAAATACATACAAACTTCACTGTTGTATTTATTTGGGGTGAAAGCGTTTAGTGGCCTATTTCAGTACAAACAGAAAAATATATACGCATTTCCCTTCTGCAGTTATTTCTGGTGAAAGCGTTTAGTGGCCTATTTCAGTACAAAAAGAAAAATATATATGCACTTCACTGTTGCATTTATTTGTGGTGAACGCAGTTAGTGGTGTATTTCATTACAAAAAGAAAAATACATATGCACTTCACTGTTGCAGCTGTATGTGGTAAAAGGGTTTGTGGTGTATTTTATTACAAAAAGAAAAATATATACGCAGTTCACTTCTGAAGTTTTATGTGGTGAAATCGTTTAGAGGCCTATTTCAGTACAAAAAGAAAAATACATATGCACTTCATTGTTGCAGTTATTTGTGGTGAAAGCGTTTAGTGGCCTATTTCAGTACAAAAATAAAAATATATACTCAGTTCACTGTTGCAGTCATTTGCGGTGAAAGCGTTTAGTGACGTATTTTAGTACTAAAAGTAAAATATATAGACAGTTTACTTCTGCAACTGTATGTGGTGAAAGCATTTAGCGGCGTGTTTCATTAGAAAAAGAAAAATATATACGCAGTTCACGTCTGCAGTTATTTGTGGTGAAAGTGTTTAGTGGCCTATTTCAGTACAAAAAGACAAATACATACGCACTTCATTGTTGCAGTTATTTGTGGTAAAAGCGTTTAGTGGCCTATTTCAGTACATAAAAAAATATATATACACATTTCACTGTTGCAGTTATTTGTGGTGAAAGCATTTAGTGGACTACTTCAGTAATAAAAGAAAAATATATACGCACTTCACTGTTGCAGTTATTTGTGGTGAAAGCGTTTAGCGGCCTATTTCAGTGCAAAAAGAAAAATATATACACACTTCACTGTTGCAGTTATTAGTGTTGAACGCGTTTAGTGGCCTATTTCATTACAAAAAATAAAATATATACGCATTTCACTTCTGCAGTTATATGTGGTGAAAGCGTTTAGTGGCCTATTTCAGTACAGAAATTAAAATATACACTCACTTCACTGTTGTAGTTATTTGTGATGAAAGCATTTAGTGGCCTATTTCAGTACAAACAGAAAAATATATAGGCATTTCCCTTCTGCAGTTATTTGTGGTGAAAGCGTTTAGTGGCCTATTTCAGTACAAAAAGAAAAATATATACGAACTTTACTGTTGCAGTTATTTGTGGTGAACGCGTTTAGTGGCATATTTCATTATAAAAAATAAAATATATATGCATTTCACTTTTTAAGTTTTATGTTGTGAAAGCGTTTAGAGGCCTATTTCAGTACAGAATGAAAAATATATACGCACTTCACTATTGTAGTTATTTGTGGTGAAAGAGTTTATTGGCCTTTTTAGTACAAACAGAAAAATATATACGCATTTCACTTCTGCATTTTTTTGTGGTGAAAGTGTTTAGTGGCCTATTTCAGTACAAAAAGAAAAATATATGCGCATTTCACTTCTGCAGTTATATGTGGTAAAAGCGTTTAGTGGCCTATTTCAGTACAGAAAGAAAAATATATATGCAGTTCACTTCTGCAGTTATATGTGGTGAAAGCGCTTAGTGGCCAATTTCTGTACAAAAAGAAAAACATATACGCACATCACTGTTGCAGTTTTTTGTGGTGAAAGCGTTTAGTGGCCTATTTCATTACAAAAATAAAAATATATACGCATTTCACAGTTGCAATTATTTGTGGTGAAAGCATTTAGTGGCATATTTCAGTACAAATAGAAAAATATATACTCAGTTCACTAGAGATGTCCCAAACTATTCGCCGGCGAACAGTTCCCGGAGAACATAGCTTGTTCGCCGCGGCGGGCGAACATATGCGATGTTCGGTCTGCCCCCTATACATCATCATTGAGCTAACTTTGACCCTGTACCTCACAGTCAGCAGACACATTCCAGCCAATCAGCATACCCTCCCTCCCACCTCCTATCAAAAAGCAAGGGTAGCATTCATCTTAGATTCATTCTGAAGCTGCAGTGTCACAAATTTGACTAAGTTGTAATCGCAATGCGATTAATACAGGTTATATTAATCGCATTGCAAATTCAACTTAGAGCTGGGTTCCTAATGGTTGTATTGCTAGAGTATAACGAAGATTGAGAATATAGTGCTATATTCGTTATATTCGACAATTCTAGCAGTACAACCATTATGAACTCGGATCTAAGTTGTAATCGCAATGCGATTAATACAGGTTATATTAATCGCATTGCGAATTCAACTTAGAGCTGGGTTCCTAATGGTTGTATTGCTAGGATATAACGAAGATTGAGAATATAGTGCTATATTCGTTATATTCGTCAATTCTAGCAATACAACCATTAGGAACTCAGATCTAAGTTGTAATCGCAATGCGATTAATACAGGATATATTAATCGCATTGCGAATTCAACTTAGAGCTGGGTTCCTAATGGTTGTATTGCTAGAGTATAACGAAGATTGAGAATATAGTGCTATATTCGTTATATTCGACAATTCTAGCAGTACAACCATTAGGAACTCGGATCTAAGTTGTAATCGCAATGCGATTAATACAGGTTATATTAATCGCATTGCGAATTCAACTTAGAGCTGGGTTCCTAATGGTTATATTGCTAGGATATAACGAAGATTGAGAATATAGTGCTATATTCGTTATAGTTGTCATCAATTCTAGCAATACAACCATTAGGAACTTAGCTCTAAGTTGAATTCGCAATGCGATTAATGCAGGTTATATTAATCGCATTGCGAATTCAACTTACCACACTCTGCGTCAACTACGTAATTTTCCATGGGAGTTTTGCCATGGATCCCCCTCCGGCATGCCACAGTCCAGGTGTTAGTCCCCTTGAAACAACTTTTCCCATCACTATTGTGGCCAGAAAGAGTCCCTGTGGGTTTTAAAATTCGCCTGTCTATTGAAGTCTATGGCGGTTCGCCCGTTTGCGAACATTTGCGGAAATTCACGTTCGCCGTTCGCGAACGGAAAATGTTATGTTCGCGACATCTCTACAGTTCACTGTTGCAGTTATTTGCGGTGAAAGCGTTTAGTGACATATTTCAGTACTAAAAGTAATACACAGTTCACTTCTGCAGCTGCATGTGGTGAAAACGTTAGTGGCGTATTTCATTACAAAAAAAATATATATATACGCAGTTCACTTCTGCAGTTTTATGTGGTGAAAGCATTTAGTGGCCTATTTCAGTACAAAATGAAAAATATATGCTCACTTCACTGTTGCAGTTATTTGTTGTGAAAGCGTTTAATGGCCTATTCAGTACAAAAAGAAAAATATATAGGCAGTTCACTGTTGCAGTTATTTGCGGAAAAAGCTTTTAGTGGCCTATTTCAGTACAAAATTAAAAATATATTCTCATTTCACTTCTGCAGTTATATGTGGTGAAAACGTTTAGTGGCCTATTTCAGTACAATAATAAAAATATATTTGGCGCTATTAGGGGTGTTTAAATTAAATTTTTATTTATTTTGTTCATCTAACAGTATGTCAGACAGAGAAGTGCCAGGCCCTGCACAGGGGAGTGGCAGAGGCCTAAATGTTTCTGGTGCAGGCACAGGTCACAGCAGAGTAAGGGGGCGTGGCAGCAGGGGGTCACTTTGAGCGGCCTGCGCTCCCAATGTCAGCTAGCGGTCGTGTCTTGACCAGCAACCCAGCAGTTCTTGATTGGTTGACTCGATCTTTGACTTCGTCGCAAGTGACAGCATCACCAGCATCCTAAGTCTAGAGTCACTGATGAGCAGCTTTCTTCACCCGCATAGTGAAGAAACTACTCACCAGCAGGTAGACATAGAGCAGAACCTGAACCAGCAGGTGTTGGCATACTTGGACAGCACCCTGCCACTCCACATTGAATATCCGCTGGACTACTGGGGAGCCAAACTGGATTTGTGAACACAATTGGCCGAGTTTTCCTTGGAAAAGCTGTCCTATCCGGCCAGTAGTGTGGCCTCAGAGCGGGTGTTTAGTGCTGCGGGGGCCATAGTTACCCCAAGGAGAACTCGCCTGTCCACCCAAAATATGGAGAGACTGATCTTTTTCAAGATGAAACAGGCGTGGATCAGCCAGGATTTCCACCCACCAATGCCTGATGCGTCCGATTAGATCATCCATGCTGCCTCACCCATACCTTGAAAAAAGAGACCAGTTTATTCTGGCTACCTGCCTCAGCTATTACTCTGATACTGCCACCCGCTTGATGCCACACATCTGATGCCAAGTGCTCCTTCTTTCACCCACCTTTGTCAGCGGGTACTGGTATTGCCACCCACCGCCCCTACGGATATGGAGTGGAATGACCCAGCTCTCCGTAGTCAATTCTGTCAAGGGTTATCTGAGAGCCTGTAGGACGCGTTGGAGTTTCACAAATATTCTGAGTCATTGGAAGCGGCCATGTCTCTTGCTATACGTATTGATAGACGCCTGAGGGAGAGATCTAAGGTTCCTCACACTCAGGACGTACTATCATATGGGGTAGCGGCCTCCTCCGACACTTTGGGTAGAGAGACACTTGAGCACATGTCTGGTGATGAGCCAATGCAGCTGGGTGGAGCTACCCCTGTACCTGGTGATAAGAGCTTTAGGCTTAAGAAGAGACTCTGGTTTTTCTGTGGAAAAGGGGAACATTTTGTTAACGTATGTCCATATGTTAAATGTCAAGGCGAAAAAGAAAAAAAAATGTGTTTAGTCCTCATCTCACGCTTGGTGGTGTGGGTGGGGAATCTGAGAATGTACTTTTGTCATTTGCTGGTAGTACCTGATTTCTCCTGCCTGCCAAGGTGGCGCTAGACTCCAAAACGGTAGGAATTGAAGTATTTGACAGTGGGGCAGGGGTTAACCTAGTTGACGGTCAGTTCGTATGCATGGGTTTACAATTGCTTTAGACAAAAATATTTCGGTGTTTGCAATTGATTCCACTCCACTCACACAGAAATGTTTGTCGCAAATGGTGCAGGACATTTATTTAAAGGTGGGTGATTTTCATCAAGAATCCATTTCGTGTTTTGTGCTGGAGGGTCTGCCTGCTCCCTTTGTAACAGTCCTACAGGCTCACCTGAGTCAGAGGACAGCTGGCTGGAGGTAGGAGTGGAGCCCAGTGGCAAGGACCGCAGGCAGGTAGTAGGTAGGTGCAGGAAGTCTGGCAGAGGCATAGTCGGTTGGCAGGCGGTGGTCAGGGCAGGCGGCAGTAAGCGTGGTCAGACAATCCGGATGGGCAACGGTGGTAGCAGTTCAGTAGGTAGGGACAAAGCAGAAGAGTAGTCGATTCCTGGTCAGCAGTGGACTTACAGTAGTAGCAAGAGCAGCAGATGAGGAGAAGCTTGATCAAGGCTCAGGAGCTCAATAATCAGCAAGCTGGAGTGCAAAGGGCTGGACTTATATAGGGAAGTACCAGGTGTGGGGAATCAAGGATGATGAGCAAGGCTTGGCAAGACTGAGGTTAAATAATAGGCTTCAGGGAGGAATGTCCTGAGAGGACGGTAGCCTAGTAAGCAGGGCTACCGCCTGGGATGTGGCTGGTCACAGGTTCAAATCCTGACACACTTGGTGCTCGGTTTACCATGGATAAGCAAACATAATCTTACCATCGATTGGCAAGCGAGACAGATTCTTGATTGGAGTGATTATTGTATAGACAACTGTCTTAGCACATCGCTTTCTATTGTAACCACTAAAATAGTACCTTTGTTTATTTCTAATTTTTCTGATGTATTCTCTGAAAGTGGAGACTAGGAATTACCTCCACATTGGGAGTATGATTGCCCCGTCAACCTAGGTTGCACAAGTCTCGGTTGTATAATCTTTCTGACCCCGAAAGAGTAGCCATGCGAGAGTATATCACCGAGAGTTTGGCTAGAGGTCATATTAGACCATCCAAATCCCCAGTGTATGCAGGGTTCTTCTTTGTTAAGAAAAAGGATGGAACTCTTAGGCCATGTTTGGACTTCTGTGAGCTTAATTGCATTACTGTCCGTGATCCTTCTCCCCTTCCATTGATCCCGGATTTGTTCAATCAGATTGTCGGTGCCAAGGTATTCTCTAAGTTAGATTTGATGGGGGCATATAAGCTGGATAGGATCAAGGAGGGGGATGAATAGAAGACGGCCTTTAACCCCTTAGTGACCACCCATACGTGTTTTTACGGCGGTCACTAAGGGGCCTTAGGCTGGGCCACCGCGTTTTTACGACGGCCCAGTTTAAGCGCTGCACGGCTCCCCCGTGCAGCGGGGAGCGCGGACCTGGCTCTCACTTGAGAGCCGGGTCCCTGCTCTAACAGCCCGGAATGGCAGGAGTGCCGATCCGGGCTGTTTAACCCTTTACATGCCGGGTGCAATGGCGCCCGCTGCATGTAAAGTGGTGACAGAGGGAGCGGACTCCCTCTGTCTCCCATCAGAATCCCGAAAATGCGATCGTGGGGTGATGATGTGCTGGGAAGCTTACCTTGCTTCCGATCAGGGCCCCGAGCCTGTCTTCCGTTACTTCCAGCAGGCTGTGCCTCTCTGGCGCAGCCTGCTGGTCAATGTTCGAATAGCATTGCTATTGAAATGCAATGCATTATAGAGATAATGCATTACATTTTAAAAGCAATCAAAATACTGTATATTATAGTCCCCTTGTGGGACTATTAAATAGTAAAAAAAATAGAAAAAAAATACACATTTATTAAATAAAAAGAATTCCATAAAATAAAAAAATATGTTTTTTTTCCATTGAAAATACGCTTTTCAATGAAAAAAATTGCAAAAAGAAAATATCCCCCATATGTTTGGTATTGCCGCGTCCGTAACGACCGGGACTACATAAATATTACATAAATTATCCCCTATGGTGAACGCCGTAAAAAATAAAAAAAGACAGAATTTCGAATTTATTCTTAGTTTCCACCAAAAAAAAACGTAATAACAAGCGATCAAAAAGCGGCATTTACTCCAAAATCATACCAATGAAAAATACAAGTCGTCTTTCAAAAATCAAGCCCTCACACAATTCCATATAAAAAAATAAAAAAAAGTTATGGGTCTTGTGAAGTGGCAATGCAAAATTATTTTTTGGGTTAATAAAAGGTGTTTTATTGCAAAAAAAGTAGTAAAACGTAAAACAAAATTATAAGTATTTAGTATCACTGTAATTATACTGACCCAGAGAATAAAGATATTATGTTATTTGTACCGAAAAATGAACGCCAAAAAATGTATAATGTAAAAACCCAGTGGCAGTATTGCTATTTTTCCCTATGTCCCTCCCAGAAAGAGTTAATAAAAGTTAATCAGAAAGTTATGTGTGCCCCAAAATGGCGCCATTAAAAACTACAACTTGTCCCGTAAAAAACAAGCCCTCATAAAGCTATATAGATGAAAAAATAAAAAAGTTATAGCTCTTGGAACGAGACCATAAAAAAAGGAAGAAAAACGCTTGGTCATAAAGGCCCAAACAGGCTTGGTCACTAAGGGGTTAATGCCCCTGAAGGTCATTTTGAGAATTTGGTCATGCCTTTTGGGTTGACCAATGCTCATGCTGTTTTTCAACATTTCATCAATGACATCATTAGTGGGTTACCTACTCTCATCTTCAGGTTTTTGAATGGATCATGAAAAAGTCAGTGCTGTGTTGGACTGGGATCGACCCGAAAATCTTAAAGACTTATGCGATTTTTGGGGTTCACTAACCACTACCGTAATCTTATTTTGAACTACTCGATTGTTGTTAAACCGTTAATGGACATGACTAGGAAAGGTTCGGATATCTTAGTCTGGTTGGATGAGGCATTACAAGCCTTTTCAGCTATTGAAGGAATATTTTGCTTCTGCTCCTATACTGGTGCAGCCTGATGTGTCACAGCCATTTATTGTGGAAGTTGACGCATCTGAGGAAGGGGTAGGAGCAGACTTGTCTCAGGGTCCTTCACCTAGTAAATGGAGCCCATGTGCTTTCTTCTCTAAAAAGCTCTTAACTGCTGAAAGAAATTATGACATAGGTAATAGAGAGTTGCTGGCCATTAAGTTGGCTTTTGAGGAATGGCGTCATTGGTTGGAAGGAGCGATTCATCCTATTACGGTAATTACCGATCACAAAAATCTGGCTTACCTGGAGTCGGCTACATTAAATGTCTGAACCCAAGGCAGGCCAGATGGTCATTGTTTTTTACCAGATTTAATTTTGTTGTCATCCATCGCCCTGGGGTTAAGAAAGTCAAGGCGGATGCTTTGTCGCGTAGCATTACTTGGGGGGGGGGGGGGTGTGATTCAGAAGAACCTGGCCCAATATTAGCTGAAGGGGTGGTAATATCCGCCCTTTATCCCGAACTTGAGGCAGAGGTGTTTGGAGGCCCAGTGAGAAGCACCTGATTCCTGTCATCCGGGGAAGTTGTTTGTTCCTTCGGAACTACGGCACAAGGTGTGCGAGGAAAATCACTGTACAGTTCTTACAGGACACCCTAGGAGCAGATCCATGGTCTATCTCATTTCTCATAGATTCTGGTGGCCGGGGTTGTGTAAATGTGTTGAGGGCTATGTGTCAGCTTGTGAGACTTGTGCACGTGCCAAGGTGACACATACTCAGCCTTCAGGATCTCTACTTCCGTTGTCTATCCCGTCGTGACCTTGGACTCATTTATCCATGGACTTTATCACAGATTTTCTGAATTCCTCAGGAAAAACTGTGATTCTAGTGGTTGTTGATTGCTTCAGAAAGATGTCGCACTTTATAGCATTATGAGGTCTACCTAATGCTAAAACTCTCACGCTTTTTGTCTTGAACTTCCACAAGCTTAAAAAATTCATAATGTTTTCCACAAATCATTGCTGAAAAGATATGTCAAACCTGCTGAACCGTCTGCCTTGCCTCCCGCTTCTGTCATGGTGGATGGTAATTTGGAATTTCAGATCGCCAGGATAGTGAGCCTTTCACAGGGCTCATCCGGAAAAGGTCGGTCCTGGGTGTCCGGAGGTCACCCGTAGAAGGGGGGGGGTACTGTCACGGTCCCTCCCATGATAGAGGTTAGAAGATCTGAGAGACTGGCGGCACGTAAGGTTATCTGACAGTCTCTCTGCTTTCACTTGTTGTAGTGTTGTTGGTAATGACCACACCTCTTGTCCCAGGTGTAGCTTGTGGTCATTACTGCTACCCTATTTAGTCTGGACTCACACTTAATACCATGCGGTTGATAGTATCTACCTGGAGTTGGAAGAGCTGGTGTGTTGTTTTCATTGGAGTTCCTGCTCATCCATTTTCTATTTAAGATAAGTGTACTTTGCTTGTATTTTGTTGTTCTCTAATGCTTGTTGTTTACTAGGCCTCAGGGAGACGCTGGTTCGTTCATCTGGGAAGGAACCAGTAGTCTCAGACCCTGTCACTACTCCTAGAGATTTTCAGGGTTACTAGGGCCTAGGTTTTCAGTGTATGAATATTCCCACCTTCAGGGTCTATTCATACGGACAGGAGTCATGGTTAGGTCTAGGGTTTCCTAGTTGGTCTCCCTTTACCCTTCATTAGCCTTGAGGCCTTATTCCTGGTCTTTTCATTCTGTTGTCATTCTGGTGTTTATCCCCTCCAAATCACGGAAAAAAATATATAAAACATCCTGCACGATATGTAGCCATGTACATCCGCAACATTCATTATCATATTGTGCAGGATGTTTTATTTATTTTTTTCCGTGATTTGTTTAACTTGTCTTGAAGGAGTGGCACTTTCATTTGTGAATACGCTCCTATTTTGGGAGTAGTATTCATCACACTTTTTCCCCACCTATCTAATAGGCGACCTTGATAAGGTGGTACATATAGGTGTGTGTGCTCCTCCCCCTACCGGTTGCTGTTGCACATGGAGGTAACTAGGAGCAACACACTATATGTGTGGGGTCTGCACTCCTGAACATAAATGCATAATGGCATAGGCAGGTTTAGCGTAGGACCCAGGCACTCCTCATCTGGTTATATAGCTATGTATATATAGTCAAGGTTAATATTATTTATTTCAATATAAAACTACAGTCTAGCAATATGTAAAAAGCATATAGACATTAATAAAATTTTTTATAAATAGCAGCAGATATTATAGCAGCAACAATATAGCAGCAGATATAATGGTGATAATATTATAGCAGCGGTTTAACGGCAATAGTGTAGCAGCAATATTAATCTAGTAACTGAAATGTTAACTGAATGTCATAGGTCCTTTCACTTGTCAATAAGGTACCAATTGTTGATTACAGTTGTTGATATCAAGGCAATATCAGTCTCATAGATAAGTAATTTCCAGTTTCAGGATGCAGCTACCACTGCCATCCTTGCTTTAAAATATGGGTTGGTGACCACAATGTATATGCAGCAGTGTTCCTTGGCATATAACAATAGTGTATCAATCATTGTTATTTTTGTTCAACTCCCAGTATTCCTAGGCATTCGGTTTATTACTGCATCCACGTTTTAATACATTGATGAGAGGTGTGGTATTACTCACTGTTTTGTTGTGGTATTTGTGCTGATTAGAGTGGCGTCTCACTCCAAATGCAGTGCACTCACCCTCCTTGATCATGCTGACTTTGGTTGTTGTCTCAGTGGTGTTCACCTATGTAGTGGTGTCTGTTTCTGCCGTGACTCGGCGTCCCACGTGGTGACTGTAAGTCCCGTTATGTAATCTCGCGGGATTTCAGGGGAACTATTCAAATGTTCGTTGGTAGTGAAAATTCGAATAAAATTCGTTCTATTATTTTTTTATTTTCTTTATTTCTTTATGTAATTTCTATAATACTAAATCCTTTATTTGAGTTAAATTATCTGTATTGTCCTTAAGGTAAAAAAAAATATATAGTGGTAAAATACAATAAAAAACATGTTATAACAACTAAAAACATATTCAAATTTTCCGTATAAAAATTTAACGTATATGTTGAATTGAACCTCAATAATTGATATAGTTACATTTAAATTGTCAATATATGGAAAAAACGCATATGCGTTTTGCATGCGTTTTTTCCCCAATTTTTCTTATTTAGGGTGTGGTTTATGTAGCATTTGTTCCTTTGTAGATTGTTCAGCAGAATTATGCTCTATTGTTTCTGAAAACAGCTTATTGATAATTTCCCAACCAAAATTTTGATATTTTTGATATTTTAGATTTTTTTGATAGTGAAGTGTAGATATTGGGCAGGTGCCCTCCACCAAGGGGAGATTGAAGTGCTGGTAAACAGACTGACTTGAAATCACTATTAAGCAAGAGCACCCATCCTCTGGTATATATATATCCACTATATAATTGTAATAATTAGCATAGGACCCGCCTGACCTGAGACCACCTTGTCGCTTGGTAGGTGGGCTTAGATGTGTTTTGATCAAAATGTATTGACCAAGTGTCTCAGATTTTATCAATAGAGTGAGGGCTTAGTCCATATGTTATGCTTGCATCTATTATTATAGTGCATTATTTTCTGTGATTGGTTTATCCCCTCCCCCTACATTGTGCCACTCTGTAGCCTCCTCATATGGCTTCCACCTCCAGACCTTGTCATTGAGCCACTCTGTGGTCTCCTCATACTGCTTCCACCTCACCACTATGTTAAAGGTCCACTCTGTGGACTTCTCATGCTGTTCCCACCCTCCCCACTTCATGACTGGTCATTTTGGCTTTCAGCCTGGATAACATCCTCATTTATTTGGCCTTTCTTTTGATCTGTCACAAGGAAGGAAAAATTAGATGTGTAGCAGCTGTAAGCCCTGTATGATCCCATCAGAACTGGCTTATGATTTGGTAGCCAAAAGCAGAAGTGGGTACAAAACACAAAAGAAATGGGAATATTCCATTCACGTGTCATCTCTGTTTTAGATCCACTCCTGATGGATTATTCAGCAAATGCTGACCGAGTGAAGGCATATGCTCTACAGACAGGATCAGTTTTTTGGGGGTTATTGTTCTGACGGATCAGAGGAAGGGAAAAATAATCAGTGACGTCAACACAAACTTACTGCTGACACCCTCTTCACTCTGTCAGGGGGGCTCTACTTGTAAAGGCGTTTAATAGAACAGGTTCTGTAGACATCTTTGTGGAATCAACTGACGAGGGTGTAAAAGGAGTGCACTTCTTCTTGACGCTACCATCGACCTGTAAGGCTGAGTTGATGCGTACTTCAGTTATTTGGTCAGTTTTGACCCCGTGACTGCCCAAATAAGTGAAGTGTGCAGTGATTCTAAGAGCTACCCCTGTCATCTGCATGTCATACTGACTCACAGTATTATTTCACTACCATAACAGACTCCCTATGCATGTTACTGCAAGGCACAATGTTCTACACCCCTATAAAGGCTCTCGGCAGCCCGGAAATAGACGTTTTTTAACGTAATTCACCGAAAATAAATTCGGATCGAAGCAAATCTTTTTGAAAAATTCGGCAAACCGGGCGAATCAAATTTTTAGGAAATTCGCTCATCTCTAGCTGTATCACACAGCACTTGCACCCCAATAACAAGCAAGGTTTGCTGGAATTACAGAGGTATCATCTATGCAAACCTAAAAGCAGCAGTATAACGGCTATTTGGATCCCCAGTCAGTGCAAAAAGGTGTAATAGAATTGCTTCTATTACCCAGGCTGTACAATCCCCTTTTGGACCCTGTTCTCCTTTTATAGTGTGGAATAATTCCTCCCTATCCTTTCCCTACACTTCTAATGATATTCTCCTGAACTTCTATTCAGCCAAAAAGAAAATTTTTAAAATCTTTCCTAGCACTGTCCCTAGCGCCTGCTAAAGTCTCTCCCTGCACTAAGTACACTGGAAAATGGCTGAATCCAAGATGGCTGAGGCTATTTATAGGGCTGTGACATCACAGGGGCTTGCTGGCTGCTGATTGGCTGCATGCATGGCATTGTGGGCGATCCCTCGTTACCAGAGTCCTTTGCTCCATGTCCTAACACGTGCAGCAGCCATTTTATAAGTGGATGCCTAGTTAGAACTTACAACATACAGTAAGCCTATGAATTTTGCCATGTCCTTAGTAAAATTGTGTCCCTTAGTAATATTTATGCACAGGTTCTTCCTTCTATTTTATGGGGAAAAACATAGCAAATGATTCAATCTCCTGAACATGACTTTTAATGAGGCTTTAGATTGCAAAATGGTGTGTTTATTTATTACAGATTGTATTATTAACTTATTAAAAACTAGGAAAAATATTGCAATTGTTTTATTATATGTAGACAACATATTTCTTGTTCACTTAATTTCTGAATTATAAATTCCTCTGCATCAAGTCACACAATACTAGATTTTATGACGTATAAAAAATGTTTGATATAATTCACATATATGAACGACAGCAAATTGTATTTTTTCCAAGTTCAAGAATTTACTAATGCAAAATATCATTTTGTTTAAGGATGTAAATCAGAAGCTGCAAGAAGACAACCAAGAACTTAGAGATCTATGTTGCTTCTTGGATGATGACAGACAAAAGGGAAAACGGATTTCAAGAGAATGGCAGAGACTGGGAAGATATACTTCAGGAATAATGCAAAAAGAGGTTACTTTGTATTTGCAGAAATTAAAGGATCTTGAAGTTAAACAAGAAGAAGTGGTAAAAGAAAACCTTGAACTGAAAGAACTTTGTTTTTTGCTAGATGATGATAAAGTTGGAGTTGCTGGTAGTCGCTGTTCTATCGACAGTCAAAATAGCCTCTGTCAGATGAATACAACGATCAGTACTTTCCTGCGAGATGTTGGTGATGGAAGTAGCACATCTAGTGCAGGTAGCACAGATAGTCCAGACCATCATAAACCAAATTCTACCAACAGTCCTGAGCATCTTCAAAAAGGCAAAAGTGAAGGAAGTCCTGAACACCAGAAACATGGAAGTGGCAGTCCGGAACAACTTCAAAAACCTAGGAGTTCAGCAAGCCCTGATCATCAGAAACATCTGAAAAGTGCCAGCCAAGAGCATCATAAAAGTGTGGGTAAAAGTAGTCCTGAGCCACAAAGGCATACGTGTAGTAGCCCAGAAAATCTACAAAAACAAATATTAAGTAGTAGTCCTGAACATTTTAAAAAGCATAGGTCTGGTGGTAGTCCAGAGTACCAGAAGCTCTGTGGCAGCCCAGAACATCTCCAAAAACATACATTAAGTGGAAACTCAGAACATCTTCAAAAAGCAAGGGGCAGTAGCCCTGAGCATCTCAGACATTTTGGAGGTAGTCCTGAACATCTCAAACTTTTGAGTGGGAGCAGCAGGGAAGCCTTAAGGAGACAAGTAGCAGATGAAATGTCATCTCATCACAGAAGTGTGTACAATGGAATGAATGGTGGGTGGACAAGCCTACTGAAATCCCCATTTTTTAAAATGGAGTTTTCTGCATGTATTAAACAACCAGAATATACATGATACATACATGTAAACATCTCATGAATGCATGTCTTAGCCTAAATCAAACTGTATAGTAACAATGGCCAGTCATCAGTATTGGACATGTACTGTCTACCATGCCTTAAACAAATAGAGTGTACAGTTATAATCAAAAACCTTTCTAATCTTTGGTAACTCGTACTAGGACAATTCTGACCATATCTGGCCACTATGAAATCGTAACATAGACACATCTCACACAATTTTTGCTTTTGATACAAACATACATGATTAGTTTAACTCATTAAACCACTGATTTTAATATCTCAAAACTGTTTCAGCAATGAATATTGACATATATTCTTTTCCTTTGTGTTTTTTAAGAACATGTTTTTGTGTGTGGTTTATATACACATTGTTTTTTAAGTAAAGATAAAGAAAGAAAAGGAGCGCATATAATTTTTCTGTTGGCTTTATATTGATTAGACATGATTGCTAAAAATGTATTGCATATTTCTTAATATTTTAGACTATAGCTAATTATTTTAATTTTAAACTGAGACTGTTGATGTTAAATATATATATATATATATATATATATATATTATATAATTAATTTTGGCAGATGACATTATTTACATTGATTATAGCTATCTGATTGAAGACCAAGCTAAGCATATGCCTTTACGTCTGTATCATTAATCACTTCAGGCTTGCAGAGCTAAGAAAGGTTTATTAGCATTGAGCTCTTAGTTAAAGGCACTTTCATGTAAAATGAAAAGACAAAGTAAATATAAGACAAAAATATCTGCACAGAGCCTATGTGGGCAGAATCTCTACAGTTCCATAATAGCGAGCCCAGCATGTGCCCCAATACAGTGCCACATTACAACACTGTATTTTACCCTTAAAGGACTACTGTGGGGAGAATACCACAATTATTTTCTGTATGCTTTCAAATTAAATATGAGTCATATGGATGTACAGCATGCTCCCATAGGCTTCTGGATTTGTAATACATCCATGTTCATAAATCTTTATAGCTCATTTACTCTCACAAATTATTGGGATGATTATCAGGAATGAATACTGATATGAACGCTTGTTCTCAACAATTGTCCCAAGTAAAAGTCCCACTGATCACCCGAGGAACAAGCAATGTCAACAGATGCAGCACCCAAACAATGTATCTGGGCAGCAGATCATCCTGTGTAAATAGCAATCTGCTGTCCAGAAATAATGAATCTGTATAAAGACGAGTGATTGCTATAATGGTCGCTCATTCCTATATAGAGGAGTTGATTGCTTCATGTAAATTGAGCTAGCACTTCCGCTGTGGAACAATCAATTATTGGGAACAAACAGTTCATTCCAGACAAGGCAATTGTCAGGAATGAACTGTTTGTTCCTGAAGAGGGTTCTTTAGTTTAGAAGTTGTTCTGTTCTATTGTGTTGTTAAAAATTCTATTATGTAAATCCACCAATTTATGTGCTGTTACGTTGTCCACCCCAATATGGCTACATAACTACTCAGGAGCCTAAGAAAACAGGGTCTTAGTAAATATGGGAGTTTAAATGGCAGTCATTCCAGGTTGTCATTTGAAAAACACATTCAGTAGAAATAAGATTTACCTATACGAAACCAATTCAAGTAAATTTTTAAATCTTGACAGATAATTCCATCTCAATGTCTTTTATTTACAAGTCATGATTTCATTTTAGTGGAAATGCTCTTAACTGGACATTCCAGTTAAAAAATAAAAATAAAATAATGAACTGGAGAACAAACAAATACAGGCTGCCCTGCTTAATTTTTTTAGCGACAGATCATCAAATTCCCAGGCTCCTCTTCAGTCTTCCAAGATGGCTGCACGGTGCCTCACACTGCTTAATGCATACTGTGCATTTAGTAGCCCCAGACACTTTCTGCTACTTTTAGATTGGCCAGCATTGTTCATGTAAACTTTGCTATTCAATCCAAGAGCAGAGCTGGAAAAGTAGTAAGTTTCTTGGGCTACCAATGCACAGTGTGCATCAGATAGTCTGTGGCTATCTTGGATGACAAAAGAGGATCCCATGAATTAGCAAATCTGAAACTAAAAAGATAAAAAGAAAGTCACTATTAAAGTATTCTGTTCCCCAGTTGATGAGAATTTTTACTGGAGGGTCACTTTAAAGGATAAATAAGGAGATCCCTGTATTTTAAGATTACAAATATATCTTAAGCTAGCCATACAGTCTAGATAGCTGTTTTTCCCAACACCCACACATACACATGTACGCTCAGGTTGCTGAGGGTGCATGGGTTCACGATGGATCACAGGGAGTAAGCTACTGTTAGATATCTTTGGCTTATCTCCCCTGAGAACAAATGAATCAACCTTCTTGAAATCTAACAGTCGGGAATAAGTAGACCTCCATACACATTACGTGGTTGACTGTCCTGCTGAAATATCCATGTTTGACATTAATGTGCTTAGCCACCTTTGCTTTAAATTAAGGTTATCAGCAAAATTCTATTAGATTATTAAAGGTGTTATTTTACAATTAGGAAAACCATCTGGAATTCATCCAAAAAAGTGCATCACACTTGTCCACTGGTTGTATGTGCTGTTGCAGCATAGTCCTATTCACCACAGTGAAGCTGAGCTGCATTGCCTTACATAACCTGTGAAAAAACTCTACAACCCTAGGTGATATTGTGCACGATTTGGTAAAACAACCTCAGTATGGGCATCTGCATTGAAATAAAGTTTGCATTTGGAAAATTGTGCCTGCCACAGTATTCCATAGTATCTACAGATGATGATTGATGTTAGACCACTTTATTATCATAGAGAACTCCTATTCACATTCATACCTCAAAAAGCTTGATGTCGGAGGTTGATAAAGAATTTTCTAATTTTATATTTGTCCAGGACTTATCAATGCTAAGTATTTTATGTCAAGTTGAAATCAGTTTGCCATGCCCACTGCAAAAGTTACGACTCTTGCTGCTGTCTTCTGGGGAATGCCTGACCAAATTCCAAGTAACCCCAGGGTTCCATTGAAGCCACCTTATTGATAACTAAAGCAATGTCTTTGCTGGCCTACCACCATTACATTGTTGTAAATTACCTAGAGTAGCCAAAAATCTAGTGTATCTGGCCACCTTTGGGAAACAGTAATGCTATGAGTATCAGGTCCGTAGGTATAACATGATATCTCATGCTACTTGTACTATAATTTAACTAGCATAAACTGAACTACAGTGTATAGAGATATACACAGACCAGCCATAACTTGAAATCATTTGCCTAATATTATGTAGGTCCTGCTAGTGCTGACAAAATCGTTTACAACCTTTGATGCATGAACTCCACAAGACCTCTTTCCGTACTATCTTGCCCAAATAACTTAAATGCAGATCCTTTAAAGGGAATCTGTCACCATGATCCAGGATTATTATCTGCAGTAATACATGAGTAGTACTGCAGAAAAAGAATCCAGATCGATCTTTTTTTATTTTCATTCTCTCCCCCATTCTCCCTTATGTGAGCAATCAAAGTTGCACTAAAATACATAAACAGGATTGCTGTTCCATTCTAATGTAATGGAGAATACTCCTGTGTGCATGCACAGTAGTCCTAACAATGTACTGCAGTGCAGCTTTAAGTATTGACATCAGGGGGATGGGGGGAGAGGGTGCAGTTGAAAAATATAGGGATCTGGACTACTTATCTGCAGTACTACAGATAATAGTCCAAGATCGTGGTGGCAGATTCCATTTATGCCCTGTAACTCGCAAGGTTGGACCTCTGTGGATTAGAATAATTTTGCCAGCAAATTCTACAGATTCCTGATTGGGTTGAGATCTGGAGAATCTGGAGGCCAAGTCAATACCTTGTCATGTTCCTCAAACAGTTCTTGAACAATTTTTGCATATGGCAGAGTGCTGATGAAGACCACTGCCATTATGGAACACCATTGCCATGAAATTATGCACTTTGTACAATTTGTAGATAGGTGGTATGAATCAAAGTTACATCTACATGAATGCCAGAGCCCAACTTTGTACCAGCAGACCTTTGCCCATTGCATCACACTGTCGCTTCTTCTAATATTGCATCCAGGTGCCATCTCTTCTCCAGGTAAGTAACATACTGTACAATGTGTTTTGACCATTTCTATTATAGACAGAATTCACTTTTTTTGTGCTACAGTAGATTTTCTGTGGGACCAAACTAGATTACATGCTGTGGACACCTCACAAGTCCCACCATTTTAATGATGTTCTCATCCAGTTATCAATCCACCACAGTTTGACCCTTGTAAAAGTCTCGTGTCACTCAGATCCTTGCACTTCCATCACTCAAACTTCAAAAATTGTCTGTTCTTTTGCTGCCAAATAATCAAAGCTGATCTGTGTACATTTATTATATTAAAGGGATTTACTGATGACCTATCCTCTTAAGAGATCATCAGTATCTGTTCCCTGAGGTCCGACACCCGGGACCCCACTGATCATCTGTTTGAGAAGGAAACATTGAAACATAGAAACATAGAATGTGTCGGCAGATAAGAACCATTTGACCCATCTAGTCTGCCTGCACTCGTAGCATCGCAGCCTTCTTGCAGCTTAGCCTAAGCCAAGTGACTTCATGTGCATTGGTCACATGGCCTAGGCACAGTTCATTCCTATTCAAGTAAATGGGGCTGAGCTGTGATACCAAGCACAGCCGCTGTACAATTTACTGTGTTGTGCTTGTTGAGCTGAAAGAAGGTACCATCGCCGATGCCTTCTCAAACAGCTGATTGGTGGGGGTGTGTGACCACTACCGATCAGATACTGATAACTTATTCAGAGGATAGGTCATCAGTATAAAAGTCTTGGAAGACCCCTTAAACATAGAATGTGAAACAAGAGCTACGCGTATGTGTAAATTCATGGAAAGCAGTGATGAGCGGCAATATTAGAATTTGCGATATTTCGCGAATACTTGGGCAAATATTCTTCATATATTCCCGAATTCGAGAATTCGTGATCTCCAGTCATTATTTTTTTGATTACGAAAATCGGCAATCGGAAAAAATTTGCGATACGAAAATTTGCGATCAACGTTACTCCTAAAGTCAAAGATATTGCAGCCTTCTCATTGGCCCAAAAGCAAGAAGCAGTGAGGGATCATGGCTGATGAAAAAAAAATCTAGAATATTCGCGATTACAAAGATATTTGCGAATTCTCGGAGTTCCAATATTCACGATAAAAATTTGCTTTTCGCGATCAACACTACTGGAGAGTCCGTAAATATAGGGGACATTTTTCGTTATCTGTAAAAAAAGATTTACTGTGTAGTATTCTGAGTGGTAGACATGAATTTATTATAATCTTGATGACTCATTATGGTTTTACAAAAGAAAAAAAAATCAGTTTGGCCAACCTGTGTAAATGTAAAAGAAAAGCGAGACCTCAGAGTGAATCTTTTTGTGCCACTTCATAGAGACATTTTGGCTTAAACATTTGAAAAGGGCTTACTGTTGGAGGCAAATGTCTCACATTGGATAGAATTTCCACACTGGAAAGCATGCAGACATTTTACTGGGACTGTATTTAAAGATTTTTGACTAACCTTCATTGATAGACTTTACAAGAGCTAAACAGGTGATAGATAACCTCCTTTGTTATACAAGGACGCAAGAGGAGATGTCTTGCATCCTTGTAAGAATTTGTCATGTCATATATCATTGGTGTTCATTTACTTTTTACCTACAGTAGCTGCTTCATGTTGTGCCTTTTGTTACAGTCCCAGCACTGATACATTGTGTACATTTTCGTCATTCTCAGGAATTTTATGAACTTTTAATAGAGATGAGTATTTTCTTAGGTTTGCAAGTACAAATTAAACTTCATTACTTCTGTTTTCACACTTTCTTTGGCTCTGTTACGCAATTATCAGGTAGCATGTGCAATTTGATATTTCCTACATGTTGTGAGTTTTTTTTATTTTTGTGTGAATGTTATATTCTATAACTGGTGAAAGATTTTTTGCAATTTTACTCTTACTTGGTTAAAGCTGAAATGTAGTCATTTTCTTGTAAAGTTTGGGGAATGTTCCCTATATGTCTGGGGAAGGAGGAAATTTTATTCCAAAACTGTGTTGCTTCCGTTTAACATTTTTAGTTATCAACAGTCTACTGCTATTTGTTTTTTATGGTGCCAGAACTTCACCCATTTGCACCAGGTGCTTTTTAATTAGCTGATGAGTGCCTAAAGGTTAATATCTACTTGTTCACAGTATCTCTACTGAGGTTTTATGGAAAGATGAGCTTATTTCATCTGTTCATATGGTGCAGCTCGGCATGGCCGCTGTTTGTTGCTGTGGTGCTATGCCTATGGGGTGGCATGACCTAGAGCCAGGGGGTACTGCAAGGCAGTAAGGCAGCAGTTGTACTGTTGGGCTTCTGGGTCACCTCACCTGCAGGTGCTGTGGTGTGATGGTGATAGTCCTTCTGCAATGCAGCACAAAATTAGTGTAGGGACCCACTTAAAGAGGTCACCATGAAGTAGAAAGTGGGCTTATGTATGTATTTGCTCAAAACGTATACAAAGAACCTCATGTTCTGGTTATACGTTGTGTTTAGCAGCAATAGGTCAATGTATAATGTGGATGTGCCATTCTTGTTTTTTTCTCTACAGTTGTTGAGTTCCGATTAACAGTAACAGCATATTAGCTATTTCTTAAATAATACACCCAGATCTTTTAAAGTAACGTTGAACTCTCCTCAAAGTCTGAAATGTATTGTTTTAGAACAAATAACCACAATATCTTATTTCTTTCATGTTATTTTCAGACGGTCGTAACACAGTTGCTTTCTTGTTCCCCTATTATGGACACAACACTTTGACTTCCCATGGGTTATCAGAACCACTTTTAGTATATATATAAACATATGATCTAACTTTATTTCTTTCCTTTGTGCAGTTTTGAACACTGCATAAACAAAAAACAACAATTTAACTTTTATGGGAGAGGGTTGTGGGCATACTCTGCTGCATGTGGAGTAGTCTCTAGGCAAGGATTGGGAGAAAGAGCTGATGTGTCCTCATCATTTATGGCATATATTAAATGCCTTCAGCATTTTAATAGATGTATTACCTCATAAAGTAATCCTCCCTTATGATAATTACAAGATGACTTCTGATTCTGTTTCCAGTGTACACATAAGAAAGTGTTAGCTTATTGAAAGATTCAGTAGCCAGTGTTAAAACAACATTTTATTATATTTTTTTTTAACATAGATAGTGACAGGGAAAATAATAAAAATAAAGAATACTTGACTAAAAATATATCTTACATAACTTTAGTGTGTTTGCAGTTTTGATCATACAAAACTGATAACAGTACTAGATAGGGGCTGAGGAGAACACAATGATTGACTGCAGCAATCACATGTCGTATATAAGCATCTCACTGCTGCAATTAATAAAGAAACAGTAGTAGGAGGACCAGAGCAGTGATGCAGGAAATGGTGCTGGAGAAAAAGGTCACTATAGTAACATTTTGTATTTAAGCCTGTCGGGGCATGTCTGTAATTCTTAATTATCTTGGGCAACCCCTTTAAATGCCCAGGAGGCAGTGCTTCCCTGTGAAGTGCCCTGCGGTCTCAGTATTGAGCTGCTTCAGATCCCTGGCCCTCCTTTCTAAATGACAGGTGTAGCATCCAACCTAAAGACCACTACAGCTGTCATTTAGAGCAGAGGGAAGGGGCTGTGATGCAGTACAAAGCAGAAGAGCAGAGAGCACTTGAAGACTGAAATTAACTGCAGTGATAGCTGTAGTAGTTTCCTGGTTGGCTGCTACAGCTGTCAATCAAAGAAGAGGGGTTTGACTGTGAGGAAGATCAATGCAGAGAGCACTTTGCAGTGAAGCCCCACCTCTTGGCAGAATTAAACTTTATATTCACACTACTCCTGGTGAAAAAAGCTCTACAAAAGGTACATTTGACTGCTCTACCCAGCTTTTAACCACTGCTGTTAGCAGTTTAGCATTGGCAAATTGTCTGACAGATTCCCTTTCACAAAATGCACCAAATGTTTCCAGGAGTCACTTTTTATATTCTTATTAATGTCATTGCCTTTACTGCTTGAATTTAGCTTTATTTTTTGTTTTTTTTTAAGGACTATTTAATATGTCAGCTATTTATCTTCTTATGAAAGCTGCATTTGATTATATGCAAATGTGCTCGTTTTTAAATGATTCAGTATGATGTGTGTGACAACCGTGTGAAATAACTGCATAGCTTTACACCTTGCTGTGCTGGAGAGCTGTGTTTTATCCAAGTGGGTTATTATTAATCATGTGTTCCTTATCTCTGGTTTCACAGTAAGCTTTGATATCTCTGTCATAGTGTGATATCAAAGTGTTTTAGATCAGTCTGTCATTCCCAGCTGGAATTATTAGAAAGAAATGAATACCAAAATCGGTGACTAATAATACTTGCCAGAGAACACTGAATCATACTTGAGTATAGGCTTTATGTATTAATGGGTAGAATAAGAATTGTTTTATGTGTGTGATAGCTCATAAGGTATATTGCACTGTGGGAGAGGGTGTGTATGGGAGAGGTGTGCAGGGCTTGTTAACAGAACATAAAGAAACTTATAGGTATATTAATAGGTTTTTGAGGTCTCAGTCAGTTAAAAATCTACTTCTATGCAGCAAGCAACTGTAATGTCTTAATGCTTAAGTAATATTATCTATATGTTTCTTTGCAAAATTGTATATAATCAAATTGAGTTGACCGACAGTCAGATACCTACTGCTACTAAGGGCTGAGGTAAACTCCCCTGGTCTCAGGAACCCATAGAAAGCCAGGTATATGGCTGCTTTGATCACTAGACTCTGTTGGGTGCCAAAGGGGCTTCTGTCTAACATGTCAGATAACTCACAAAATGTTTGCCCGGTGATGGCCTGCCGGCCAGGACGTTTATCTTGATTGCATTTTTCAAGTCCCCTGGGAGTAGCCTTTATTACATGAATGGAGAATAGTGAGCGAGCTTCTGGTTGACTCGAGGCTCGAAAATGCTGAATACCGGCTAAGTGGGACTTAACTGTAGAGTATGCCAGTTTCAATTCAGAATGACAATAGCCAATGAAAGCTAAAATGTAGTTGGTAAAATCGAGACTGCCTTGGGGAAACCTGTCTTGGAACTTGAGAAATGCCCTCCAACCTGTATGGTAAGATCTGGCTGTGTTGGGTGACAGGGACTTGGCTAGTAATGAACGAGTTGTGACCAGATGAGAGTTTAAACCCAGATCAGTGACGGAAAAGGAGGGACTGTGGCACCGTTGACGTCCGCATCGGGAAACACCTGTGAGAAAAGGGCAAAATTAGCTCTAGACAGGACATAGGCCGCAACATTTTTTTCCCCGGATATATGTGAGCATATGTATTGAAATTGGTGCTGCAAGGAAAGAAGCACTAGACGTCTGACGAACAATAACACCTGAGGGGATTTAGATGACCCGTTATTCAAGATATCAATGACCGCTGCATTGTCGGAAATGAATAATACCGTATGATCGGTCCATTCGTGACCCCAAACATGAGCGGCTGCAACTATGGGGTAAATCTCAAAGGAAGCTGAAGACTGAAGAATCCCCGGCAGTGTCTTGACCTCGTTAGGCCACACGTTCGGTAGCCAATGTGTGCCAAAAATGGCTGCGAACCCAGAACTGGGAGCGGCATCGGAGAATACTACAGGGGAACTGTTGGACACTTCAGGGATGAAAAGTGAAATACCATTCCAGTTATTAAGAAAATAGTCCCACATGGCTAAATCGGCTACTGCTTGATCGTCAAGGCATATGAGGCTGTCTTGGGAAGGAGCTGAAGGAAAGAGAGCTAGTAGTCGTGAAACAAATGGCCTACCTTGGGGAATAACTCGCATAGCAAAGTTTAACATACCTAAAAGAGACTGTAATTCTACTTTCTTAATAGTTCTGGTCTGCGTAAACTTGTGAAGGACGACTCTAATCCTACTCAATTTGTTTTCCGGTAATTTTGCGACCATGTTTAGCGTGTCCAGAATGATGCCTAGGAAAGTGATAACGGAGGATGGACCTTCGACCTTTTTTGGGGATACGGGAATACCAAGTTGGTGGAAACAGCTTAGAAGCGACTGTAGTGCTTTAGAATTGGACCCGGGGTGTTCTAACAATAGAAAGTCATCCAGGTAATGGATGACAAAACTACAATGAAACTCGTTGACTAGTATCCAGTGGAGAGCCTGAGCCAATTTGTCAAACAACCACGGGCTGCTTTTGGACCCAAAGGTGAGTTTAGAGGCAAAGTAGTAAAGATCTCTCCACTTTATACCGTGCCACTGCCACAGAGTTGGACTGATGGGGAGTAGTTTAAAAGCGTCAGAAATATCGGCTTTTGACAGAATAGTATGACGGCCTAACTGCAGTATTATGGCGATAGCCTGATCTATCGAGGAATATTTCATACTGACTTCTTCGGAAGGTATGAGGGTGTTGATACTGGGAATGGAGTGACCCTGTGGGGCTGATAAATCGATGATCAATCTTTCTTTATTGCTAAATTTCCCTGTGACTACGCCTATAGGACTGACTCTCCACCGATCAAAAGGAGGGTAAGAAAAGGGGCCTATCAGGAACCCTTTGGCAAACTCGATGGAAATAAGTTCATCTGCTGCTTCAGTGTGACGCTCCGCCGATAATAAATTCCTGCATTCATAAGATGATTCAGGCAGGGCAATTAGACCAGTGTGGAAACCTGACCTAAATCCCGATATGAGGAACTGTACGAAGCTAGGGTCGTGGTGGTTGCGTAGGAAATGCAGCAAGCAATCAATGTTAACGACACTTAAATATGACTTATCCGACTTTAATGTACAGACCGATTTGGGGTGGGCTCTGAAGCAAATAACACAAACATGTAATAGCCTACACTGACTGTAATTGCAGGAGGAAAAATTTAAGTTATTGCAGATCTGAGACCGGCCGGGGTATTTTATGGGCCTCCCTAACTTATCGACTAAACCGGAGGTTTTCTGGGGTTCAGAGTACCCAGATAGCTTTGCGGAAAGGCTACTATCGACACTTGAGGCAGCTTTGTGACACCATTCTCCTGTATGGTAGATGTACTGACATAGAGAACAAGCAGGAGCCCTAAGTCCAGCAAAATGTCTACAAAATATCTCAGTGTCGATATTAGGCCAGTTCGTGACTAATTGAAACTGACTGAGGGCCGCAGCAGCCTTAGCGAAAACGGAACAGTGATAGTCATAGAACGAACTACCACCATATTTGTACCCCAACTCTGTTACCCTGAACAAATAGAGATCTAATTCCTCCCTCCGGTCGGGCCGTACAGAACAAATCACATCCCTATATAGGCTAAAAGCTAGAACCAACTCAGCGATGGTAAGCTTTCTATTCAACCTGAGATCACGGCCCCTGAGTACAACTGAAACATCACCGCACGCGATGACTTTGCTGTCTGAAAAATCCCAAGTAGCAATCAACAAGGAAGCCAAGTTGACGTCCCTGCCTTCAAGGATATCTTTTTTGGTGTTAGCCGGTATGAAGTGAGCCGGAGTGATATTGGGAACTGAGACTGTCGTACCGGTAACCCCAGCGGCGGACGTGGACGGGCCAACTCCGGATTCGGAGGAGTGAGGATGGCACCACGGGATTCGACCGTTTCCAGTCTGGATTGAATGTCCGTGACCGATGACGTGAGATTGTTAAGCATAACGTGAATTTGAGCGAGTGACGTCTGGACCGTGGCCATAGAGACTTCCTCCTGGTGTTGAGGACTTGAATAGGACATGAGTAGGCGGTATAATTCTGCCTTTCTGGCCGAGGCTGAAAACGGTATACCCCTCCTGGATAGCTCCGACATCAACCTGGGTATGGTCCAATTCCGTAATGACAAGATGCTACCGTCTGGTGGCATTATCATTGACCGAGGCCTCCACAATATCAGAAGCCTGAGACATAGTCCTGTAGGTACAGTATGTAACAATGAGGCTCAGCGACATGACCCGAGACCAGACACCAGTGACAAACCTACCACCGAATGATGTGGTGTGAACAAACATGCTATTGTGATTGGTGTCACCTTGCGACCGAGAATTGCTGCCACCGACAGACTGAGCTGACTTACCCACAGCGCGGGGGATAGCAGATGGCAAGTTGAGGAGAATACCTGAGTTAAAACCATGAGTTTAGAAAACAAATAAGGGAGCGAACCTACCCCTGAAAACTTCCCTATACTACCTGTTGGAAACAAAACTGGACCACCCAGAATCGATAGTTGACCCTGAAAAGAAAGAACGTCCCTGGAGAGAGAACGAAAAAACATACTTAAATGGATAAGGAAACGGCGATACGTGACTTGAAACGTGAACGAGATTGATGAATATACAAGCGTGCTATATCATTGTTTTTATTTTTTCGTAAACATATATATATATATATATATATTTTTTGCAAACATATAAATGAGTATATATATATATTTTTTTTTATACATATAAAATGAGTATGTATAAAAAATATATTCCAAACATATAAAATATATGTATACATTTATATTTTTATTTTTTTGATTTTTTTTTGCAAAGACATGAAATGAGTATATATATATATATATTTTTTTTTTTATGCAATAGCAGGAGTGAAACACCAGAGGGCGCCAGTATCCTAGCCTGCAACAAAGCTGGCTTGCGAATCCCCGGCCTGCATACCCAGCTGTGGCCACCAGGGGCGCAAGAACCCAGACAGGATCGATGCCAAAGACACAGCGCGGGATACCTGAAGCGAGCAAGCCAGCTGATACAGGAGAGGGGACAAAAAACATGAGTTAAAAGAAAAACCCTGCCTCACTAATGGCACAGCGGCCCATGCGAAACATTAACCGAGTGACGAAACTCGGGATCACGCTGACCCCTGCATCCTACCTACACTGCCGCGTGGGAGCCGGGGCTGCCAGGCAGATCGCTCCGATGCAGCGTGACTCCCCCTTACCTGGGGAGCCGGCGCCGCCTACCGAACTGAAGCAACGGGGCCTCTGACTGAGGCGGCTACTTAACTGGCTTGCGGGGCGCAGTCCGGAGACGCACTAGGGGCAGTGTGGGAATGTTGTAGCGCTGTAGTCTGCTGTAGCCTCGTGCACCTGTGCTGAAACCGACGTAGAAATGGAGGGGGGGGGGGAGTGATCCTAAATAGCGGGACAGAGCCCCTCCCACAAATACAGGCCAATAGATCGGCCTTATTACATATCTTTTACTGAGAAGATGCTCCTTTCTGGCCACTCAGCCATAAAACCCATATAAATGGAGTGCTGCATTGGTGGGCTAAAACTTTTTTTTTTCTTTAACACAAAGCCACAACATAATGTTAAAAAAAGTGAAAAGGTCTGAAGACTTTCCAAAAGCATTGTATATATGTAAGCCAGAATGTAAGCATGAATAATCTTAAACCTTTAGCCTATGTTCACAGCATCAAATTCCATTTGTATTGCACGTTGCAACCTCGCCCTGGATCCATCTTACTGTATGTTGGATCCAAATGGTGACTGACAGGCCCTATTGACCTTCAGTATAATGTTGAGTTCCAGCTGTATTTCATAAGGGGCTAGCCATGCCCAGTAACTGCAACGTAGCTGTTTAGCTATATAAGTAGAAAAAGAAGTTGTAATAAATCAGAACAAATCTCCCCAGTGACTCTAGCTGGTGCCTGTCACATTTGGACTTCTACACTGAATCTTTGTCTGCTCAGATTGGCTTCTGTGTATAAGCATAAGCCCATAGCTCCATTACTAGGAAGTCAGTGCAGTCAGGTTAACTGAATTTGCTGATTATATATTTTTTTGCCATCATTTGTATTAGAATCCCATATACAGTGGATATAAAAAGTCTACACACCCCTGTTAAAATGTCAGGTTTCTGTGATGTAAAAAAAATAAGACATAGATTGAAAAACAACTTGAAATCTTTTAGGTAGAGGGAAGTAAAAATATAAAAATAAAATAATATGGTTGCATAAGTGTGCACACCCTTAGACTAATACTTTGTTGAAGCACCTTTTGATTTTAGGCCTCTTTCACACTTGCGTTGTTGGGATCCGGCATGCACTTCCGTTGCCGGAGGTGCCTGCCGGATCCGGAAAAACGCAAGTGTACTGAAAGCATTTGAAGACGGAACCGTCTTCCAAATGCTTTCAGTGTTACTATGGCACCCAGGACGCTATTAAGGTCCTGGTTGCCATAGTAGGAGCGGGGAGCGGGGGAGCGGTATACTTACAGTCCGTGCGGCTCCCGGGGCGCTCCAGAATGACGTCAGAGCGCCCCATGCGCATGGATGACGTGATCACATGGATCACGTGATCCATGCGCTTGGGGCGCCCTGACGTCACTCTGGAGCGCCCGGGGAGCCGCACGGACGGTAAGTATGCTGCTCCCCCGCTCCCCACTACACTTACCATGGCTGTCAGGACTTTAGCGTCCCGGCAGCCATGGTAACCACTCTGAAAAAGCTAAATGTCGGCTCCGGCAATGCGCCGAAACGACGGTTAGCTTAAGGCCGGATCCGGATCAATGCCTTCCAATGGGCATTAATTCCGGATCCGGCCTTGCGGCAAGTGTTCCGGATTTTTGGCCGGAGCAAAAAGCGCAGCATGCTGCGGTATTTTCTCCGGCCAACAAACGTTCCGTACCGGAACTGAAGACATCCTGATGCATCCTGAACGGATTACTCTCCATTCAGAATGCATTAGGATAATCCTGATCAGGATTCTTCCGGCATAGAGCCCCGACGACGGAACTCTATGCCGGAAGACAATAACGCAGGTGTGAAAGAGCCCTTATTACAGCACTCAGTCTTTTTGGGTATGAGTCTATTAGCATGGCACATTTTGACTTGGCAAGATTTGCCCACTCTTCTTTGCAAAAACACTCCAAATTTGTCAGATTGCGAGGGCATTTCCTATGCACAGCCCTCTTAAGATCACCCCACAGATTTTCAATCGGATTCAGATCTGGGCTCTGGCTGGGACATTCCAAAACTTTAATCATCTTCTGGTGAAGCCATTCCTTTGTTGATTTGGATGTATGCTTTGGGTTGTTGTCATGCTGAAAGATGAAGTTCCTCTTCATGTTCAGCTTTCTAGCAGAAGCCTGAAGGTTTTGTGCCAATATTGACTGGTATTTGGAACTGTTCATAATTCCCTCTAGTTTAACTAAGGCCCCAGTTCCAGCTGAATTAAAACAGCCCCAAATCATGAAGCTGCCACCACTATGCTTCACTGTGGGTATGGTATTCTTTTGGTGATGTGCAATGTTGTTCTAGCTGCAAATATATCTTTTGGAATTATAACCAAAAAGTTTAACCTTGGTTTCATCAGACCATCACACCTTTTCCCACATGCTTTTGGGAGACTTCAGATGTGTTTTTGTAGCCTGGCTTGGATGTTTTTCTTCGCAAGAAAAGGCTTTAGTTTTGCCACTGTACCCCATAGCCCAGACATATAAAGAATACGGGAGATTGTTGTCACATGTACCACTGTCACGGCCATTGCGGTGTTTTGTGACACTTTCCTTCACTTGGTTGCACATGGCAACGTGTGGTGTTGTGTGCATGTGGTGGTAGTGTCTCAGCCCTATGGCTGATCCCCAGGACACGGTTGCCACGCATGCCGTTGCCCGCGGCAACAGGTGAAGTGTGTGTTTATGTGTGTACTTCCCCTTTAAGTGGCCGTCTTCCCTTGCCTTGTGTTGGAAGGGTTAACTCCCTTCTGTGTGTGTGATCACCTGGTGTGTCTGAGTGTGGGTGTGTAACAGTACAGCCTGGATCACAGCGGTTCCCTGTGACGATACGCTGACTTGCGCTCCAGCGTGGAACGCACCGGCCGTCTGCGATGATACGCTGGCTTGCGTTCCAGCGTGGAACGCAGCGACCGCCTGTGTTGTTACGCTGGCTTGCGCTCCAGCGTGGAACGCAGTGGCTGCTGGGCCCTCCTGTGACTCCGCCCACTTACCGTCCGGCCCTTAAATAGAAGACAGGTGCTAAGCAGGGTGTTCCACTAATGGAGTGCGCACCCTGCTAGCTCCACTGCATCTGAGGACTCTGTCCACATATCCAGACCTGGATCTCTAACAGCGTGAAGGACTGTCTACCTTCTTGCCACTGGCTTCCCCACTGCTGGCTTCCTAGCCAGGACCAACTAACCGCAAGTATATGCCTGTTACCTGCTCTGATTAATGTCCTGGAACTCTGAGTGGGGTGGTTCCTGCTGGTGTGAGACGATACTCCTAAACCAACTCTGAACCTACTGCATACTATATACTAAACTGTGGACATGCTCTGAACCTACTGCATACTATATACTAAACTGTGGACATGCTCTGAACCTACTGCATACTATATACTAAACTGTGGACATGCTGTACTAGCTCTGAGCCTGCTGCATACTATATACTAAACTGTGGACATGCTCTGAACCTACTGCATACTATATACTAAACTGTGGACATGCTCTGAACCTACTGCATACTATATACTAAACTGTGGACATGCTCTGAACCTACTGCATACTATATACTAAACTGTGGACATGCTATACTAACTCTGAACCTACTGCATACTATATACTAAACTGTGGACATGCTATACTAACTCTGAACCTACTGCATACTATATACTAAACTGTGGACATGCTATACTAACTCTGAACCTACTGCATACTATATACTAAACTGTGGACATGCTATACTAGCTCTGAACCTACTGCATACTATATACTAAACTGTGGACATGTTCTGAACCTACTGCATACTATATACTAAACTGTGGACATGCTATATACTACCCTGAACCTATTGCATACTAGATACTAACTCTGAACTGTGCACAAGCTTATACTAACTTGTGACTCCTGTAATACTCGGAGACCTTCCTCTCCAGCAGTAATACTAAATAGATGGATAGCGGTAAATGATTTTGTTACCCCAAACTCTCCGCCCAAGACTGAGAGAGACGCCTGGGGTACATACTGAGTAACCGCGAATCCCACAGCCAAGAACAAGGGCAGGGGGATAATAGTGCATGTCCATTGCTTCCGCAGTTGAGATCCTAACTGATCAACTAGGTGCGTTACATATTAGTGGAACCCACATGGATCCAGCGGAGGTTGCAGGTCACCTCGTCACCCTCACTAAGAGGGTGGAGACCCTCAATGTGACTATACAACATCTCCAGCTAGAAAACCAGGCAATACGGCAACTTGTCACTCAGGGGCCAGGACACCCCCGTGATGGACCAGAACCCAAGGTCAGACCACCTGAGATATTCGCGGGTGACCGAAGGCAGTTCAGGGATTTCCTGAACGCGTGCAAACTAATGTTTGAGCTGCAGCACCGGACTTACCCAACTGACAGAACAAAAGTACTTACCATGATCTCATACCTCAGGGGGGAGCCCAGAGCATGGGCCAATACTTATTTAGAAAAAGAAGACCCAGTCCTGGAATCCTTCCCTCTGTTCCTTGAAAAAATGGCCCTTCTCTACGAGGACCATAGTAAACAGCTGACCGCTGAGACCGCTATACGCAGCCTTAAACAAGGGAGACGACCTGTAGAGGACTTTATTGCGGAATACACTCGCTGGGCCCGGGAGACTGAATGGAATGACCTCACCCTTAGGAATCAGTTTCGCCTAGGTCTTTCCGAGGCCCTGAAGGACGAATTAGCCCGAGGAGAATTACCACTTACACTTAATGCCTTGATGCAGAAGGTCACCACTATTGACAGACGGCTGAGGGAACGCAGAGCCGAGAGAGTCTCAGGCTTCACACCCAACCCAAGACCGTCCAGCCAGGGTCCTTCTGTAGAGATGATGGAGATTGGGGCGATCCGAGGTCCTCTGACCGAGAGAGAGAAAGCCAGGAGACGTAACCTCAACCTCTGTTTATATTGTGCGTCTGCTGACCATACCGTTGACGGATGCCCCGCGATACGTAAGAAGTGCGATGGTAAGAGCGGCACGTCTTGTACCTTAGGCAGTACAAAAAATAGTACTGGTGGTTACATATACACGTCTCTCACCTTACAGTGGGACCAAAACCGGGTTATCGTTGAAGCCATGGTGGACACGGGAGCTTCGGGGAATTTTATTGATATGCATCTGGTTGAGCGAAATAAAATTCCCCACATGAGAAAAAACGTTCCGATATCCGTGAGTTTCATTGACGGTACCACTTCTAGTCCTATCCACAGTCAGACTCAACCCCTCATGGTGACATGTGAAAATAACCACACAGAATTCTTATTCTTTGATATCATACACTCTCCATTGTTTCCCGTGATTCTTGGGTTGCCATGGTTGCAAATACACCAGCCAACCCTCCTATGGAAACAGGGGAGAGTTCAGTTTACGTCACCTTATTGTATGGAGACCTTCTTTCCTCTCAAATCTCTCATGCACGTGGGAGTGAACCAGGTCCCCAGCCAATACGCAGACTTTGCTGAGGTATTCAGCGCAAAGAAGGCGGAATCTCTTCCGCCCCATAGATCTTACGATTGCCCCATAGACTTGCTGCCGGGTAGTGAGATACCCACGGGTAGAATTTATCCATTGGCACAACCAGAACTTGTTCACCTCAAACAGTACCTAGAAGAGAACTTACGAAAAGGTTTTATTCAGCCTTCAACCTCCCCGGCAGCAGCAGGGATGTTCTTTGTGAGAAACAAAGACTCAAGCCTAAGGCCCATTATAGATTACAGAGCCTTGAACAAAGTAACAATCAAAAATCGGTACCCCCTGCCACTAAAATCCGAACTCATAGAAAGATTACAAACAGCAACAATCTACACCAAGCTGGATTTGAGAGGCGCATACAACTTAATTAGGATCAGAAAAGGTGATGAATGGAAGACAGCTTTCCGCACTCGGTATGGTCTCTTCGAGTATACAGTGATGCCCTTCGGGTTGTGCAACGCCCCTGCCACATTCCAAAATTTTATTAACGACATCTTTAGGGATCTACTGGACGTATGTGTAATCATCTATCTTGATGATATACTAGTGTATTCCGATAACTTACACGATCACAGGAAACATGTCCGTTGGGTTCTCGCACGGTTAAGTGTTCATCGCTTATACGTCAAACAGGAAAAATGTGTATTCGAGACTACCTCTCTTCCCTTCCTCGGATACATAATTTCACCCAAAGGTATCCAGATGGATCCCTCAAAAATCACTTGCATCCAAAATTGGCCGATTCCGGATTCCAGGAAAGCTCTTCAACGGTTCCTGGGGTTCTCAAACTTCTATAGGAAATTCATTAAAGATTTCTCCGCTACCACTAAACCGCTAACCCGCTTAACTAGTGTCAACACGAAGTTCGTTTGGTCCAAGGACGCCCAATCAGCGTTTGAGTTATTTAAGAACAGGTTCACTACGGCACCGATACTGACTCTCCCAAATCCGAACCATCACTACGTGCTGGAAGTAGACGCATCCCAGGCAGCCATAGGAGCTGTTCTGTCCCAGCGAAGCTCTTTTTCAACTCCGTTACATCCTATCGGGTTCTACTCCCAGACGCTAAATACCGCTGAATTCAATTACCCCATAGGCGAAAAGGAACTCCTCGCCATAAAGTGCTCCCTGGAAAATTGGAGGCATTTACTTGAAGGATCAATACACCCCATCACAATTTATACGGATCACCGTAATCTACAATACCTGAAAACCAATAAAACATTATCAGGCCGTCAAGTACGGTGGAGTTTTTTTTTTGACAGGTTTAACTTCCAAATTACATACCGACCAGGCTCAAAAAATGTGAAGGCCGACGCCTTGTCACGACTGGCTGAAATTCGCACCTCAGACACGGCCCCCACATGGATCATTCCACCGAAGAAACTCGTCCTTGCCACCATAACGTTGGAAACCCAGCTCAAGGATGCTCTAATTAATGACCATGCTAATACCCCCCCTGGTCTTTCGCAGAACCAACAGGGTCTCCTTTACAAGGACAGCCAACTGTACATACCACCCTCCCTCACCAATCAGGTGATCAAACTTTGCCATGATTTACCCCTCGCGGGACATCCCGGCATTGCTAAAACCACAACCCTGATACGCAGGAACTTCTGGTGGCCAAAGATGACCAAACAAATTGAGGAATACGTTTCCACGTGCGAGACCTGTGCCTCATGTAAAACTGACAGAAACCGACCTTATGGTCTCCTAATGAGTCTTCCCATCGCCAACAGACCCTGGGAATGGGTCTCGATGGATTTCATAGTTGAACTTCCCCTCATCATGGTGGTAGTGGATTTGCTGACTAAGATGGCACACTTCGTGCCCCTCAAGAAGTTACCCTCCTCCAAGGAAACGGCCGTGGTATTCCTGTCTAATATTATTAAGTTACATGGAATTCCTAGCCAGGTCATATCAGACAGGGGTTCGCAATTCGTATCCAAATTCTGGAGAGCACTTTGTTCCAGACTTCAAATCGACCACAGAATGTCTACTGCCTATCACGCCCAAACTAATGGGCAGACTGAAAGGGTGAATCAGTGTCTGGAACAGTATCTCAGATGTCACTGCTCATTTCTCCAGGATGACTGGGAGGGCCTACTTCCTCTCGCTGAATTCGCCTATAATAATTCTACGAATTCCTCCACATTACATACTCCATTCTTTGCTAATTACGGATTTCACCCTAGGTCTCTTCCTCAAACCAGCCTTCCCACAAACGTTCCAGCCACAGACTATTATCTGACCACTTTGCAAACTACCCTTAAGACGCTAAAAGACAACCTTCAACGGGCAAAAGAAAGACAGAAGTGTTACTACGACCGTCGTAGGAGAGAAAGTCCTCCCTACCAGGTCGGGGACTCGGTTTGGTTATCAACAAAAAACCTTCGGTTGGGGGTACCTTCCAAAAAATTGGGAAGACAATTCCTGGGTCCTTTTCCGATAGAAAGGATTATTAACCCCAACACGGTGAGACTCACCCTTCCTCCGCGATTACAGGTACATCCCACATTCCACGTGTCACTACTGAAGCCGTTTAGATCTAGGCCGTTCCCATCAAGTGATCCTTGACCCTTGCCTCCGATAGAGGTCCAAGGAGAAGAAGAATTTGAAGTTGAGCAGCTCATTGATTCCAGAAGAAGACGGGGGAAGATCCAGTATCTCATTAGATGGAAGGGGTATGGTCCCCAGGATGACTCTTGGGAAGATGTGCAAAATGTTCATGCTCCCAGACTCCAAAGATTGTTCCATAGAAGATTTCCCAACCGACCCTCTCCTAAGGGGGTTACCCGGGAGGGGTCCCTTAAGGGGGGGGTACTGTAACAGTACAGCCTGGATCACAGCGGTTCCCTGTGACGATACGCTGACTTGCGCTCCAGCATGGAACGCACCGGCCGTCTGCGATGATACGCTGGCTTGCGTTCCAGCATGGAACGCAGCGACCGCCTGTGTTACGCTGGCTTGCGCTCCAGCGTGGAACGCAGTGGCTGCTGGGCCCTCCTGTGACTCCGCCCACTTACCGTCCGGCCCTTAAATAGAAGACAGGTGCTAAGCAGGGTGTTCCACTAATGGAGTGCGCACCATGCTAGCTCCACTGCATCTGAGGACTCTGTCCACATATCCAGACCTGGATCTCTAACAACAGCGTGAAGGACTGTCTACCTTCTTGCCACTGGCTTCCCCACTGCTGGCTTCCTAGCCAGGACCAACTAACCGCAAGTATATGCCTGTTACCTGCTCTGATTAATGTCCTGGAACTCTGAGTGGGGTGGTTCCTGCTGGTGTGAGACGATACTCCCAAACCAACTCTGAACCTACTGCATACTATATACTAAACTGTGGACATGCTCTGAACCTACTGCATACTATATACTAAACTGTGGACATGCTGTACTAGCTCTGAGCCTGCTGCATACTATATACTAAACTGTGGACATGCTCTGAACCTACTGCATACTATATACTAAACTGTGGACATGCTATACTAACTCTGAACCTACTGCATACTATATACTAAACTGTGGACATGCTCTGAACCTATGGCATACAATATACTAAACTAAGGACATGCTATATACTACCCTGAACCTATTGCATACTAGATACTAACTCTGAACTGTGCACAAGCTTATACTAACTTGTGACTCCTGTAATACTGGGAGACCTTCCACTCCAGCAGTAATACTAAATAGATGGATAGCGGTAAATGATTTTGTTACCCCAAACTCTCCGCCCAAGACTGAGAGAGACGCCTGGGGTACATACTGAGTAACCGCGAATCCCACAGCCAAGAACAAGGGCAGTGGGATAATAGTGCATGTCCTAACTGATCAACTAGGTGCGTTACAGGGTGTGGCTACTTGGGGCTATAAAGCCTCTGCTGTTTTCAGTTAGCTGAGGGGTTCTTCAGCCATGGTTGCTGGAGACATCCTCCTGTTATACCATCTGCCAGTGGGGGCCACCCTTGTGGTCATAAGCTTTATGTATGGTGTTAAGTAGATGTTTCTTTGGTCTTTATTTATTGCAGCATATGGTTTCCTGGTTTCCCGTGTGATGTGTGTTGTGTGCTGTGTCTCTTGTGTTGTTGTGGACAGCAGCACTTATACATGGGTTCCTGGCTCTGTGTCTGTGGCAGGTAGGTGTGGTACTAGTTGCACTTGCCATTGCCATATGTCTGTTTCTGTTCCCCTTTCTTTATAGCTTGGCCACTTTAGACTCCTGTTACTCCGTGTCCAGGAGGAACGGGCTGTCTACCCAGCTCCTAGCGCAGGGATCGGGGGAGGGTCAGTAGGGATCTGAGGTTCCTGAGCATGAGCCCTCCTACCTTCAAGGGCGGCTCATGCAGCTAGGAGTCAGGGTCAGATTAGGGAAGCTCTAGGAGGTGACCTGCTCCCTAATTCTGTGGTACTGGCCAAGTAGCGACCTTCCATCTTCTGATACCGCACGGCTGAGGGTTTTCCCCATCCTCAGCCGTGACAACCACACAGCCAGTGCTTGCCAGATATTCCTGCAGCTCCTTTAATGTTGCTATAGGCCTCTTGGTTGCCTCCCAGACCAGTTTTGTTCTCGTCTTTTCATCAATTTTGGAGGGACGTCCAGTTCTTGGTAATGTCACTGTTGGGCCATATTTCCTCCACTTGATGATGACTGTGTTCCATGGTATATTTAATGCCTTAGAAATTCTTTTGTACCCTTCTCCTGATTGATACCTTTTAACAATGAGATCCCTCTGATGCTTTGGAAGCTCTCTGTTGACCATGGCTTTTGCTGTGGGATGCGACTAAGAAAATTTTAGGAAAGACCAACTAGAGCAGCTGAACTTTATTTGGGGTTAATCAGAGGCACTTTAAATGATGGCAGGTGTATGCTGACTCCTATTTAACATGATTTTGAATGTGATTGCTTAATTCTGAACACAGCTACATCCCCAGTTATAAAAGGGTGTGCACACTTATGCAACCACATTATTTTAGTTTTTTTTTGTTTTCTTCCCTCCACCTAAATGATTTCAGTTTGTTTTTTCAATTGAGTGGTACAGTTTATAGGTCACATTAAAGGTGGAAAAAGTTCTGAAATGATTTATCTTTGTCTAATTTTTTTACATCACAGAAACCTGACATTTTAACAGGCGTGTGTAGACTTTTTATATCCACTGTAAGCACAATAGAATGGAGATGATGCAAACTATTGGCAAATGCCCTAATCCACATTTAAACTGTGGTCACAGAATTGTGCATCAGCTATTTTAACCACTATATCCGCATAGATGACCACTAATTGCCAATTACCAGTGTTATACTCCTTATTGCTTCAGTGCTTACCTTCTGCTGTATAGAATAGTTTCCTCTGTTGGATCTCGTGCCACATGTACCGCAGACATAAACAGAAACATACTTCACAATTTTTTAAGTTCACTTTTATTTTCTTATGGCAGAAAGATAAATTTATCTGCCATGTTTTCAAAGTGATTTCTGTTTAAAGGCCAACACTTGCCTGACCTTTCCATTTCTATCATTTGTATTCATTTTACTTTTCACCCAGTCGCTGTTCTTCAGTGCAGTTGCTTTTATGTGACAAAACTGCTACAACAGAACATTTTATTGCTATTCCAGCTGAATATGAAACCTTAACACTACTGGTTTGTCCTATAAAGGCAAGTCAGTTCAAATTTGAAACTTCCTGGATACTTACCCTTGGTGTATCATAAAAGGTCATAAAGAATTGAATTGCATTATTATTTCTATGTAATGTATACTTTTAATTTATTTTTATTAACTTCCTTAATTTAGGGAAATTCTGCTGAAGGTACCCCCTAATATTTTCTTCAACACAGAAAAAAATAGCAAATTTTTAGCTAATTCCTACAGTTTACCTTTTTGTGGGCCCATAAACAACCAGTGTGGTAATGCCCTGTGACATACATGATTCAGGAAACAATCTTTTTTTATTTTTTTTATTATTATTCTGACCTCTCGACCCCTAAATAAAAAACTTAAAAAATATATGTGCCCCCCTGAAGCTATTTTTTTTTGTTTTATTACATTTTATTAGAGGAGTTGGTCACTTTATGGGTACTGTTGTAACCAATGTGTTTGTAAGATGATTATATGGCACTTACTAATATAGCGTTTTTTTAATTCTGTGCCATTTTCTATATTTCATAAAGTACGTCCCTTGGTCTTCCAAGTCTTGTGTGCTGTCCACACAGAAATCCTGTCCATAAAATGGCTGCTGATGGATGGTCATGTGATCAGGCAGTTAACCTCTATGTGATGTCTCCTCCATTCAAACACACTGCACCTGTGATCTGCACTTGCACTGTTGGGAGTTTAGTGCAGGTGCAGCAGCCATTTTATGGACAGTACCTTTGTGTGAACAGCAAAAAAGACTTGGTAAGGGGGTATACCTTATGAAATATAGAAAAAAGCGCAGAATTTCAACAAAGACTACATTAGAAAGCGCCATATATTCATCTTGCATACACATTGGGCAACAGTAACCAGAAAGTGGCCAACCCATTTAAGCAAATTGGCAACATTGAAAAATATAAATACAGGTAAATTATAGCGGCTCCTCCCCAACCACCCCACTCATATGAGCCACCAGTTGAAGTGAGAGAGAGAAAAAGAATACCTTTACATAACCTGTGCTGCAAGCGGACACACTATAATTTCAAGTTCCAATTATAAATCTTATGCCAATATTTAGATCTAGATTATTAAACCAAATTTTCAAAATTGAGGACCAATCACTAGCTCTGTAGTTAGATAAAAAGTCTAAACTCCAGTAACATAAAATTTGAGACAGACCTCCCCCCAAGCCTAAACTGTAGGAAAAGTTGATGATAACCAGAATTTATTAATATCATTGCAAATGTTTGTACTCTTCCCAAAAATAGTACTCAATAAAAATGAAGTTAAATAGATCCCCAGGAAACAATACAGTGGATCCAGGGGATACTTAGGCCTCATGCACACGACCGTTGTGTGCATCCGTGTCCGTTGTTCCGTTTTCTGTGATTTTCTGTGGACCCACTGCTGCTGTTCCAATGCTTGCCAGTATTCTTCTTATCTCCATTTCCTGGTCCCATCTTAACACACAGGGCATATCAGGAAATGCCAGCTCAGGCAATCACTGGCTGCAGTGGTGATGTTTTATCCTTCAAGAGAGTAAAAAAACAATTCTTTAGAGATTTTGTATATATTGCCAATCGAAGTTGACATCTGGAGCTTCGCTTAAGGGTCTATCCACGGATCCGCAAAACACGGACACGGCAATGTGCGTTCTGCATTTTGCGGACCGCAAATCGCCGGCACTTAATAGAAAATGCCTAATTTTGGGACATGTTCTATTTTTTTCGGGATCGGAATTGCGGACCTGGAAGTGCGGGTCCGCATTTTCGGATCCGGGCAGCACATCGTGCAGCCCCATAGAAATGAATGGGTCCGCAATTCCGTTCCGCAAAATGCGGACGTGTGAATGAAGCTTTAGATTGTAACACCAAAAGAAAATATATTAATTATTATTTATTTCAAAACTATCAAAACAATCCTTATTAGACAACGTTCTCTTTTGGCTTCCTTTGTTTGCAGCCATCGTGTTCCTTTTATTTCTTATGTTAATAATTTATATCAGACGACTATACTCCTTGTGGCTAAAGTAGTGCACTTCTGTTTTTTTTACCTTGTTCTAAGGATTCTGTCTCCTTGGTGACACTAATTCTTTCAGTACCATTTCACAGTCACACCAGTAGGCAACCTATGTTGTCCTAGATTTTATATCAGTGCATCCCTAAAGGCATCTATGGAGGCATATGATGCATAACCTAGAGAGACATAACCTAGAGAGACAGTTTTATCTGACATGTTTTATACTAATAGTATCTGTCAAAGACAGTAAATCCACAATTTGAATAAAAATGAAATTACTTTCTGCTTTCAAATGCATTAAAATGTATTTAACTACTTCAGAACCTGGCAGATTGACAGACAATTTTATGAAAGCTATTTTTTAGTTAATAGGTTAAATAATGCTAAAGCCGATAATAATTATTACATTTATTTTCTGCCACTGGATCACAGCCTCTAGTTTCTCCAAAGGCTCCAGTGTGGATGCATCTTTAAACGGTATTCCATCTAGAAGCATTTATAACTAGAGATGATGAGCAAATCGATTAGAATCTAATCGAAATTGGACCCAAATAAAAAAAATATTGAGAGCTTTTTCCTGGCATTTAAAGTACTTCAGATTCAGGTAGAAGCGATTCGAATTTTTGGCAGATTCAGACCAATCGGACCAATTTTAGGAAATTCATCTCTCGTCATGAACTACAGAATCTATTAGGTCAGGGATCAGCAAACTTAGGCACTCCAGGTGTGGTGAAACTACGACTCCCAGCATGCACACTTGATTGGCTGTTCTCAGAACTCCCATAGAAGTGAAAGGAGCATGCTGGGGGTTGTAGTTTCACAACAGCTGGCGTGGCAGAGGTTGCTGACCCCTGTACTAGGGGATAAATGACAGTTGGGGATCCAACTTCTGAGACTGTAACTGATAACCAGAAAAGTGTCTCCCTATCCCCCATTTCCTCAGCCACAGGTCTGCAGCTAGGAGGCGTTTGAATGGAACAGCTGTCAAGTATGTGGTCTCATGCTCCATTTAACACCTATAAGACTAAGGGTCCATTCACACGTCCGTGGTGTATTGCGGATCCGCAATACACCCGGCCGGCACCCCCCATAGAACTGCCTATTCTTGTCCGCAATTGCGGACAAGAATAGGACATGTTCTATTTTTTTTGCAGAGCCGGGTCCCAGAAGTTCGGGGCCGAAGCCCGGAAGTTCGGGGCTGCCCTCCAGAAATGCGGAGAGCCCATAATGTGCTCTCCGCATCTCTTCCGGCCCCAAAGAGAATGAATTGGTCCGCAATATTGCGGAACGGATGAGGACCCATTTGCGGACGTGTGAATGGACCCTAATGGGAACTGCTGAGCAATGTGCTTGGCTGTTTCCATCAAAGTCATAGACTGTTGATGTGCTTGGCTCTTTCCACCAGTGCCGAAGACTTTCAATGGAGGGTCTTGGTGCATGCTGGACCATCTGCTTCATTCAAGCTCCTCCTAACCATGGCCTTGTGGCTGGGGAATCTGGTGATTGGTGAGGGGTCAGCATTATTCCTCCACTGATTTACTATAAATACTTCTGGCTGGAATACTCTCCTCTACTTATTCACTGTCCCTAGTCACAGAAGAACAGCTCTGAAAGACTAAATGCAGCTCTATGAAGTGAAATAATCTGCAGACTAACAAAAAGCTATTTTATTTGTTGGATGATGTAATGTTTATGTTGTATTATTGTGACTAATATGGCTATTTTACATTTATATTCCTATTTCAGATTTAATGTGCAAAAAGGTTTAAAGGGAACCTGTCACACTGAAAATGGTGTCTGAGCTAAAGGCAGCGTGTTATAGAGCAGGAGGAACTGTGTGATTCATATATACCGTAGGTTTATGAGAAAAGATTCAGTATAACTTGTAATTTATTCATTAAAATTTCCATTACGCCCCATGACAGCACCTGTGAGAGATCCTCCTCCTTCCGGACAGGAAACAGGAACTTCCCAGATCTTTAAATTGGTCCCATGCCTTCCACCTTCAGTTCTTTCCTGTTTCCTGTCCAGGGACAGGAGGATTTCTTTCCAGGTCTATTTTGTGGCTGCAGGACCTCTAGGGTTAAGACGAAACCTAGTGGAGGTACCTGTCGGCGTAAGTCTCCACTAGGAGCCGCTGAGAAGTCCGGCGTCTGCATTTTTCCCTTCTTCGGAGCCATGGGGGGATGCCTGGGCTGCCTCGTGTCCCTGCCTGCCGGCGAAGTCGCGGCATGAGGGGGGAGCTGCGTCTTCCCTCTCATTGAGGCTGGCTGTGCTGGACGCGCGCGTCGCGCCGGAAGTGACGCGTGCGTTCCACCGGCCGGAAGGGGAGGAGCTAAAACATGGCGGGCGCTGCGCGGCCCATTTGAAAAAGGGAACGCCGGCCAGCCAGCGTCGAGGGAGTAGCAGCAGGATCGACTGGCACAAGCGGCACCTACAGCCCTCGATTGCCCCCCTTTACACAGCACGATAATGCAGGAAGAAGGGGATGTACAACAGCGCACCGACAGACAGGAGCAGCTTTTGGAACCCAGCATGGTACTCCTGGGGGTAAGAGGGGTTAACCCCCACCATCTCCCTTTGGGGAGTTATTATTTTGGCCAGGTTAAACTGATGGGATGTCTTATTAAATGCAGGCTAAAGAGGCCCCAAGGAAAGCTTCCCACAAAAGAGCTAAGGTGTGTGGAATCTGCAAGAGGAAGTTGGATTCATCTTACTCCAAGACATGTTGTCAGCCATGTCTGGATAAGTTAGTGGCAGAGGAGTCGCCATCTTTATTACAGAGTATCCAGAATTTAGTAAAAAATGAAGTCCGTTCGTCCGTAGAGGAGCTTAGAAAATCCCTGCCTAGCTCATCCAGGCATAAGAAGGCCCAGGCGGTAGCGGAGGATACTACGGACTCCGAGTCTGAGGAGGGCGCTATTGTAGACTCAGATTCCTCTTCCGAGGATTTGACAGGGAAGCCGTTGTTTAGAGCTGAAGATACGGACCTATTATTGAAGGCGGTTAGATCCACGATGGAGCTGGGGGAGGAAAAGGAGTCCAGGTCTAGACCAGAGCTGATGTTTGAGAGCCTTAAGCCCAAAAGGTCTAGAGTTTTCCCCATTCAGGACTGTATAAAGGACCTGATTAAACGTGAATGGGAGAAGCCCGATAAAAAATTCTTTATCCCTAGAGCGGTCAAGAGAAAGTACCCCTTTGATGATCAGGAGGTCTCAGCTTGGCAGGAGGTACCAAGGGTAGACGCTCCTGTAGCTAAAATAAATAAAAAGTCAGCCCTTCCGTTTGAGGATCTAGGGTCCCTTAAGGATCCCATGGACAAAAGGGCTGACGCATACTTAAGGAAGAATTGGGAAGCTTCCACCTCTGCCTTTAAGCCAAATATAGCAACTACCTCGGTGGCTAGGTCATTAAAGCTCTGGTTGGAGGAATTAGAGTCTCATATAGAGAATAAGACTCCTAGGGATCAGCTGCTTGAGGCAATACCAACTATGTCCAGGGCAGTGGACTTTATTTCTGATGCCTCTGCTGATGCATTGAGGCTTTCCGCTAGGGCGGCTGCCCTATCCAATTCAGCCAGAAGGTCCTTATGGTTGAAAGGGTGGAGGGGCGACGTAGCTTCAAAATCTAAGCTTTGCGCCTTGCCTTGCCAAGAAGATTTTTTATTTGGATCAGCCTTAGATGACATTTTAGATAAGGCATCCGATAAAAAGAAAGGATTTCCAGCACCGTCCTTTCCTAAACAGGGGAAGCCATTTCGGAATAATGAAAGAAGGAAGGCTTTTGGGGATCCAAAGAAAAGGAGGGAGTGGAGATCTGATAAATCAAAAAGTGTCCTGTTTAAACCCAGACCTCAAACATCAGGTTCCACTCAACAATGACGCCAGACCCCAGGTGGGCGGTCGTCTTTCTTTATTTTTGCCAGCAGACAAAAAGGAGGGGATTCAGCAGAAGATCAGGTCTTTCAGCAAGGTCAAGGAAGTCCCCTTAAGAAAAGCTATGTCTATTCTGGGTCTGATGACGGCTTGTATTCCGGCTGTGAGGTGGGCCCAATTCAGGTCCAGAATACTGCAACGGCTCATTCTATCCAAATGGGATGGGAGGTCGCTATCCCTGGATCACAAGATTGTGGTCCCGGGTTCAGTAACCCGGTCCCTAGCTTGGTGGCTAAAGGCTTCGAACCTCGGTCAGGGGGTAGAGTGGGTGAGACACGATCCCTTGGGGATGGGGGGCCCATTCAGTTTTGGGGTTTTTCCAAGGTCCTTGGTCAAGAGACCAGAGTGCTCAGTCCCAAAATGCCAGGGAATTAAGAGCAGTCCTGTGCGCACTAGAGAAAAGTCTCCCTTTTTTGTCCCAAAAGCATGTCAGGATCCTATCAGACAACGCCTCGGTGGTGGCTTATATAAACAAACAAGGGGGGACAAGATCCTATCGACTAATGGAGCTGGCATCCAGGATTTTCTTGTTGATACAGAGGAAAGTTCTGTCCCTCTCAGCGGTGCACCTGAAAGGCTCAGAGAATCACCAGGCGGACTTTCTCAGCAGACACAGATTCAGTCAGGCGAATTGGTGTCTGAATCAGGAAAGACAGGACCTATTATATCAGGGCCCTCTACATCATCCGGAAGTCAAGAACCTCCACCTGACGGCTTGGATTTTGAGAGGACATTCTTCAGGTCTAGAGGCCTATCAGAACAGGTCATCGGGACTCTCCTAGCTAGTAGGAAGAAAGTCACCTCCGAAATCTATCTGAGAGTATGGAAAACCTTCCTTCGGTTTGCAGGTCCAGGCTTAGACTTGAGCTCACCCAACATCCCGTTAATTTTGAACTTTTTGCAGGAAGGCCTTAACAAAAAGCTTAAACCCAGCACTCTCAAGGTGCAGGTCTCAGCTCTGAGTGTCCTGTTTGACTTTCGATTGGCTACTCATCCTTGGGTCAAAAGGTTCATTAGGGGGTCCTCTAGACTATGTCCTATAGTTAGATCTAAGTCAGCCCCCTGGGACCTTAACCTGGTTCTTTCTGCTCTTACCAAGGCTCCATTTGAGCCTCTGGGGGACATCCCCTTAAAGATGTTGTCCTATAAGACCGTATTTTTAGTGGCCATTACATCTGCCAGACGAGTAGGAGAGCTGTCCGCCTTGTCCTCTTCCCCACCATATACTCAGATTCTGGAGGATAGGATTGTTTTCAAACCAGACCCTGCATTCCTGCCCAAAGTAGTGTCTGTATTCCATAAGTCTCAGGAGATAGTTCTCCCTTCCTTTTGTCAGGACCCAAAGAATGAGGGAGAAAGATCTTTTCATACTTTAGACGTTAGAAGGTGTGTCTGTGAGTATTTAGAGTCTACAAAGGACTTTAGAAAGACCCCGCAACTCTTTGTTCAATTTCAGGGTCAGAACAGGGGCTCAAAGGTTACAAGCCGTACCTTAGCCAGATGGATCAAGAGAGCGATAGGTTTGGCATATTCACTATCAGAGTGTCAGGTCCCTTCAGATTTTTCAGCCCATTCTACCAGGGCAGTAGCCTCTTCCTGGGCAGAAAAAGGGTGTGCTACTATAGAACAGATCTGTAGGGCTGCAACGTGGAGTTCTCCCTCTACGTTTTACAAGCACTACAGGTTGGACCTTTCATCTGTGCAGGATATGTCTTTTGGGAGAAAGGTGCTGCAGGCTGTAGTCCCTCCCTAATAATTATCTAGTCTAGTCTCTCACAGGTGCTGTCATGGGGCGTAATGGAAATACTTCAATTACTCTTACCGGTAATATGTTTTCCATGAGCCCATGACAGCACCTACATAATTCCCTCCCTTATTTAAAAAAATAAAATAAAAAATAAAAAATATATATATATAATAATAATAATAAGACTTTTATTTATAAAGAATGATGATGGGAAAAAAGGAAAAAAAAAAAAAAAAGAGAGAAGGAGAAATTTACTCTTTAGTATAGTGCCAAAGAAGAGATATGCCTGGCATATATTTGGCGCAGAGTTTTTTCTATTATGTTTTCTCGCCTATGTTGTTAGTTTTTACTATATATAGGTGCGTTGCTGGTCCCAGGAATCTTGTCAAATACTGAAGGTGGAAGGCATGGGACCAATTTAAAGATCTGGGAAGTTCCTGTTTCCTGTCCGGAAGGAGGAGGATCTCTCACAGGTGCTGTCATGGGCTCATGGAAAACATATTACCGGTAAGAGTAATTGAAGTATTTCTGCTCATTCTGGGCTTTGAAGTCCAGGAGGCGGTCCTATGAGTGATTGACAGCCTTCCCTCTATGACTGTGTATACATATATATCTGTCAATCACTGATAGATCTCCTCCTTGACTTCAAACCACAGAATGAGCAGAAATTTAGTTTTACTGAAAAATTTCCTACAAAACTATATATCAATCTGCTCTGCTCCTCCTGCTCTATGACATGCTGCCTGCAGATGATTTAGCATTTTCATGGTGACAGGTTCCCTTTAACAAATATACATTTTTTTTTTTAAATTGTATAGACTCAAATATGTGTTTGTCATCATCCATCATTCACTTTGATAAGGTAAATAATGGTTTATTGTTAGGTTGTGTTCACATCTGCATCGGAGACTCCATTCAGGGCCTCAGTAGCAGTTTCCATTAATAAAATGCAAAATTAACTTTTTTGGTAAAAAAAAAGTGGCACCCCAAACTGAAAACTGAATGGACTCTATTATAGTCAATGGTGCCTGTTCAACACCATTTGGTAATTGCTGAATCTGGAGCCTCCATTAGTTTGGTTGTTCTGTTTCTCTACTGAATAGTGTTGAACAAATTGGAGTCAAATGAATTGGCTATAATATGAATTTCAGGAAAAATTTGATTCACCACAAAATCTAATTTCCTTGCCTCAAATTTTTCAGAACTTTGCTCATCTCTACTATTGATGAAGAAGAACAACTGAAAATAATAGCTATGGTTTGAACCTATTCTTATGGCAATGATTGGTAGAAGTAGTTTTTTAGAGATAGGGTGGTATTTATTTTTTAATTTTTTTCTTTTCTATTTGTAGTCTGCCCCTCAAAAGTTAGAAAAACATTGGTAAACATTTTTTTTTACTCTAGTTCGGTGACTTGAAATCCTGCACCACTGTTAGGCTACTTTCACACTAGAGTTCGGGTGTCCGCTTGTGAGCTCCGTTTGAAGGCTCTCACAAGCGGCCCCAAACGCATCCGTACTGCCTAATGCATTCTGAGTGGATGCGGATCCGCTCAGAATGCATCAGTCTGGCAGCGTTCAGCCTCCGCTCCGCTCAGCAAGCGGACACCTGAACGCTGCTTGCAGCGTTCGGGTGTCCGCCTGGCGGTGCGGAGGCAAGCGGATCCGTCCAGACTTACAATGTAAGTCAATGGGGGCGGATCCGTTTGAAGTTGACACAATATGGCTCAATTTTCAAACGGATCCGTCCCCCATTGACTTTGAATGTAAAGTCTGGACGGATCCGTCTGAAGCTACTTTCACACTTAGAATTTTTTCTACAATATAATGCAGACGGATCCGTTCTGAACGGATCCCAAGTCTGCATTATATGAGCGGATCCGTCTGGGCAGACATCAGACGGACCCGCTCTGAACGGTAGTGTGAAAGTAGCCTTAATGTGAATGGCACTATAGAGACAGTAGCACTACTTCATATCTGATAATATGAAATTAGTGAAGACAGAATTGCAGAAAGTCACTTGTATCTTCTCCCTTAGGGGTCTGGCAGGACTGACAATCATACATTTATAACAGTAAAACATAATAAAGATTTCAACTTCTACAACGCTTTTCTTTTCCCAAAATTTTTACTCTTCTTCTTCATGTTCTCCCTTCTGTAGATCACAGTTTGTACTATAAAAACCTTTGTCCTCTGAGTAGATGCTAGGTTTCCTAATCTGGTATGAAATATTACTAGTATAAATTGTAATACACTTTTACTTATTATGGTAAAGTTTCATTTTTTTAAATTGTGAAATTAAATTTGATCTGTGAATATTATCATCAATCATGAATTAAATATTATTATCATAGTTTCTGGTACGATTAGCATAATGAAAATGTTCAATATGCCTAAGCAGGGCATTAGTCTACATTTGCATGAATAGAAGGACTAAAATGGACCTCGGCTGGAGGTATATGCAGTAAGACTCGCAATTAATTATGTTTAAAAGTAGTATCTCATGCTATATTTCATTGTTGAGAGAGCTTGGTTTTTTTAGTGCTCTGGTGATAAATTGCTATTTCCATTCATTTTCTGTTCAAATCTTTCATTTTATAAGGATTTGCAGGCTTTGAAAATAATTAATTGTTGAATATCCAAGTTGAATCCCTTCCCATCTGTTTTTATAGCAAACCATTAGAGAGCTTTCCTTGTAAAACCAGCCTGGAAGGCAGATTTAAAAACAAAATTAACCAGTCTCTGGCTGTCCATAGACAATAAACGTGCGGACGGTTGGGACATATCTCTGAATGGACTTTTTAAAACCGTTGATTAGAGATCACAGATGCACGCTAATCGTGCAGCTGCTGAGCAGAAAGCCAGTGGCATACCAAGGTGGGGAGGGGGGGGGGGGGGTCCGCCCAAGGTGCCCGCTCTTAGCAGGGTTCCAGAAGCAATGAGCACTTCCATCAATACAGGGGTCATTACTACCGTGATGGGGACACAGAGGGCATTAGTAATGTGAAGGGGTCACAGAGGGCATCACTAATGTGAAGAAGCACAGAGGGCTTTACTACTGTGAAGGGGGCATAGAGTGAATTACTAATGTGAAGGGGGCACAGAGGGCTTTACTGCTGTGAAAGGGGCACAGAGGGCATTACTCCTGTGAGGGGGCATAACTGTTATGGGACACAGAGTGGACATTACTACTGTGAAGGGGGCACAGTGGGCATTACTGCTATGAAGGGGGCAGAATAGGCATTACTACTGTGAAGGGCACACATAGGGCATTACTACTTTGAAGGAGGCACAGAGGGCATTACTACTATAAAGGGGCATAACTGTTATAGGGCACAGTGAAGGCATAAGTATACTGAAGGGGCACAGAGAGGGCATACTGTGAAGGGGGAACAAAGAGGGCATTACTACTGTGAAAGGGGCACAGAGAGAGCATAACTACTGTGAGGGGGGCACAATGAGGGCATAACTATTGTAAAGGTTGTACAATGAGGGCATAAGTACTGTGAGGGGGCACAGTGTGGGCATAACTACCGTAAGCGGGCACAATGTGGATATTATTAGGGGGCACATATCTGGACATAACAACTGTGAAGGTTGTACAATGAGTGCAACACCACTGTGTGGGGGCACAATTTTTTTTTAAGTATTGTGGGGATGGGTGCCAGAGAAAGGACCCGCCCCATGTGGCAAACACCTTAGGCACCCCAATGCAGGAAGCCCATAGGCAGGAATTATTTTTCATTGTCCCTGCCTTCCATATTGCTCTATACACAACCCAGAACTAGCATTGTGTATAAGATCAGTAAGCCCTATGTTGGTTCCTGTTCCAGCCCCAGCCATCATGTGACTGCCAGGGGCAAGATTAGCTCTGCAGTGAGGTTGTACAGCTTTTTATAGCAATGTGCAACCTTTCTGGGGCCTGTATTCTCCATGTAAGTGGGGCTACTATGTCAGCCTAAGTTACAGCAAAAATCAGCTAAACAATAATAATAAAAATAAAAAAAATGGAATTATAAATGTCCCACAAGGGTTTCATATGACCTTACTTAGTGTAAAATAAAAAAAATATATAAAAAAGGTGTTTTACAAAAATAAAAGTTCTATGTGTTAAAAAAAAGCCTCCTTCCCCTAATAAAACCATTTATCACGTAGATATATTAGAAGTTTCCTCGTCAGGAGCAAACTATGCCCCCCCCCCCCCCCCCCCGTCAGGTGAATGCCGTAAAATAAACTATGCCTGAAAAGCCATAGTTTTTTGCATCCCAAAAAACATTAAAAAATTGGATTTAACCCAAAAGGGTACCATTGAAAACATCAGCCTATCCTGCAAAAAATGAGCCCCCACAAAGAGACCATTACCAGAATCATTAAATATATATATATATATATATGGCTGTCAGAAAAGACGCTAAAATATTTTGTATCAAAAATGCTTTCATAAAAGTAGCAAAACTAAAAAAAAACTATATGAAATTGATATCTCTGTAATTGTACAATAAAGTATACCCACGGTATACACAAAAAGCAATGGCAATGGCAATGCCTTTTCTCCTCCTGCTTCCCAAAAATGAAATAAAAAGTGATCAGAAAGTCATATGTAGCCCAAAATAGTACCAGAGATAATGGCAACTTTTTCCACAAAAAAATAAACACTCACATAGCGCCATTAAAAGAAAAATAACATATGTATGTTTCTCAGAAAATAGCCGTGCTAGTACCCCAGAGACTGTGTGAAAGCAACATGGCACCCATAAACCAATCATCAAAATCTGTGCTACAAAACTCAAAAGGTGGTCTTTCACTTCTGAACAGTGTAACATACCCAAACAGCAGTTTAAGTCCACGTTCATGAAATTTCTGTACTCAGTAGAACCTGCCTAACAATTTATGGGGCATGCTTTGTCTCAGATGGCACAAACTGGGCACATCATAAGGGTACTGGAATGCACTGTTAAAAACTTGCAATTTTCATTTTCTGCCGTCCCCCAGTCATTTATTTCTGCAAAATACATATGTGTCAAAATGCTTACTCCACCTCTTCATAAATAACTTGAGGAATATAATTTCCAAAATGTGGTCAATTGTTGAGGTTTCCACTATATGGGTATTTTAGGGGTTCTTCTAATGTGATGTAGCACCCAATAACCATCCCATAGGGAGAGCATAGAGAGAGCATAGGGAAACGGAAGAAACTGGAATCTGAAGTTGAAAGCATCCATAGGAGACAGCGCAGTTTGCATAAATCCCTGTGTAGGGCACAGAGCTATCTAATTAAATAGTGTCCTCCTTGTTTAATAGATAATTCTATTAGTCCTTGAGTCTCGAATTGGGGTGAATAAGCTGTCTAATTTTGCTGTTAATGTGGTGTCCACCTTGTTTAATAGATAAGAAATTCTTTTAGGCCTTGATTTTCAAATTGGGGTGCATACGCCTTGTAATTTAACTGTTATTGTGTGTGGGGGGGGGGGGTGTACAGCTTGTTAAATAGATAAGCAATTCTATATAGGACTTGATTCTCAAATTGGGGGGTGAATAAGCTGTCTAATTTTACTGTTATTGGGATGTTCACCTTATTTAATAGATAAACAATTACCGTATTTTTTTCCCTTTATAAGATGCACTTTCCCCCCCAAAAAATTGGGGGGAAAATGGCAGTGCGTCTTATAAAGCGAACACTGCCATGTTTACTTTGGTGACGCTGATACATTGCGGCCTGCGATGTATCAGAGGGGTGGGAGGAGGGGACGGAGGCTGGCAACACTCGCGGCGGGGCCCGATGCAGTCACTGTACTGTAATACATCGGGCCACGCTAACGGCAATTTTCACATGTAAAGTCTATAATCTTCAAGCAGTATCTCTGCTTTAAACTAGGGCAATTCTCTGTAGTAGTACAACTCACTATGAAAGCGGCAGGCATGGCGGTAGCGTAACCTCGCGATTCTCACTCATTCACGCTCCTCCCACTTCATTCATAAAGGAGGAGCAGGAGCGTGAATGAGTGAGCATCGTGAGGTTACGCTGCCGCCATGCCTGCCGCTTTCATAGTGAGTTGTACTACTACAGAGAATTGCCCTAGTTTAAAGCAGAGACACTGCTTGAAGATTATAGACTTTACATATGAAAACTGCTTCATTACACTCTGCTTTCTTCTATAACAGTACTCACTATGAAAGCAGCGGTCCAGCCGGCGCGTGACGTCACTCACTCGGTCATGCTCCTCCCACTTCATTAATGAAGCTGGCAGGAGCGTGACTGACTGAGTGAGTGACTTGACGTGCTGGCCGGACTGCTGCTTTTATAATGAGTACTGTTATAGAAGAAAGCAGAGCCATTAAAAGATTTTACATATAAAGTCTACTGTGTGCCCTGTGGTGTAATGGGGGTCACTATTCGCACAGGGACAATATACTGTGACACATATGATACTGTGACCAGCATAAGATCATCTTATGGTGGTCACAGTATCATATGTGTCACAGTATATTGTCCCTGTGTGAATAGTGACCCCATTACATAAGATGCTATATATGATGCTACATCCCCCATAGTAGTGTATCATCCACACATTCCCCTCATAACAGTGCGTCATCCACAGATCCCCCATAACAGTGCGTCATCCACAGGTCCCCCCATAACAGTGTCATCCACAGGTCCCCCCAAACCAGTGCGTCATCCACAGGTCCCCCAAACCAGTGCGTCATCCACAGGTCCCCCATAACAGTGCGTCATCCACAGGTCCCCCCATAACAGTGCGTCATCCACAGACCACCATTAGTTCAAAACCCACCGAAAGCACACCTTTTGGTTCAAATTTTTTTTCCTCTTATTTTCCTCCTCAATAATCTAGGTGCGTCTTATCATCAGGTGCGTCTTTTAAAGCGAAAAATACGGTATATTATGCCTTGATTCTCAAAATGGGGTGAATAAGCTTTCTAATTTTACTGTTATTGATGTCACCACCTTGTTAAAAGATAACCAACTCTGTTAGGCCTTAATTCTCAAATTGGGGTAAATTACTGGTATTGTGATGTCCACCTTGTTTACTAGATAACAATTCTATTACGCCTTGATTCTCAAATTGGGATGAATAACCTGTCTACTTATACTGTTATTGGGGTGTCCACATTGTTTATTACATAAGCAATTCTATTATGTCATGATTTTGAAATTTGGGTGAATAACCTCTGTTATTGGGGTATCTACTTTGTTTCATAGATAAGCAATTCCATTAGGCCTCGTTTCTCATATTGGGGTAAATAAACTGTGTAATATATCTGTTATTGGGGTATCTACTTTGTTTCATAGATAATTCAATTAGGCCTTGATTCACATATTGGGGTGAATAAACATGGTAATATAACTGCTATTGGGGTGTCTACCGTGTTTTATAGATTAACAATTCAATTATGCTTTGATTCTCATATTGGGGTGAATAAACAGTGTGATATAACTGTTATAAGGGTGTCTACCTTGTTTCATAGATAAACAATTCCATTAGGCCTTGATTCTCATATTGGAGTGAATAAACCATGTAAAATAACTGTAAGTGGGGTGCTGACCTTGTGTAATAGATAATCAATTCTATTACACCTTGATTGTCAAATTTGGGTGAATAACCTGTGTAATATAACTGTTATTGACATTTAATAACTTATAAAAAAAAAAATAATAATTAATAAATAAATGGTTGCTGCACCCAGCTTTTACACAGTCTGATATTGTCCACACCTCTCATCTTTCCTTCTAATCCCTGGTATGTCTGCACTGAACTTTAATGTCTCTTTTCCTGCTGGATTTATTGAGTATTTTTGTACATTGACTATTTCACCCTGTATTTGGTCCTCCCTTGATTTGGACATATGTAGCCCCCTCCCTTCTTGGTCACACCTGAACCTGAACACTGAGTGGTATAAATCTAAGTCCTTAGGTCTTTTCAGACCTTGGTCTTTTACATCTTTCAAAGGCAACTCTTTAAGTGCACATACCGAATGATACCAGAATGGAACCAGAAGGGGATCACAGGTAATTACAGAAATAGTTAATGCAAACAATGTTTAACTTTTTCATCTTACTCTTCCCACTTTTCCAAACCCTCCTGAAATACCCCCACATACATTCACCCAGCAAGGAACTATTCATCTCTTCCTCCATCTTACCTTCTCATCTGACCGCTTGCACAAACCTGTTTGGCAACATAAAACACTTCCTTCCCAAACACACACAGATACCTCCTGCCCTCTCTTTTTCTCATCTATTAACACTTTCTCTGCTTCTCCTTATTGCTGGTGATTAGGGATGAGCGAACCCGAACTGTATAGTTCGGGTTCGTACCGAATTTTGGGGTGTCCGTGACACGGACCCGAACCCGAACATTTTCGTAAAAGTCCGGGTTCGGTGTTCGGCGCTTTCTTGGCGCTTTTTAAAAGGCTGCAAAGCAGCCAATCAACAAGCGTCATACTACTTGCCCCAAGAGGCCATCACAGCCTTGCCTACTATTGGCATGGCTGTGATTGGCCAGTGCAGCATGTGACCCAGCCTCTATATAAGCTTGGGTCACGTAGCGCTGCACGTCACTCTGCTGATTCAAGCATAGGGAGAGGTTGCTGCTGCGACGTTAGGGCGAGATTAGGCAGATTAACTCCTCCAAAAGACTTAATTCAGTGATCGATCTCCAGCTGTGGATCATTGAAGTGCTGATATTGAATTTCTCACTTTTTTGAGGCTGCCCAGAGCGTTTTTATATCACTTTTTTCTGAGGTGATCGGCGGCCATTTTGTGGCTTGTGGTGCGCCAGCACAAGCTACCACCAAGTGCATTTAACCATCAATAGTGTGGTTATTTTTTGCTATATCCTACATCAGCTGCAGGCTGAGCCTGTGTCACCCAAGTGCATTTAACCATCAACAGTGTGTTTTTTTTTTGGCCATATACTACATCAGGTGCAGGCTGAGCCTGTGTCACCCAAGTGCATTTAACCATCAACAGTGTGGTTATTTTTTGGCCATATACTACATCAGGGGCAAGTTGAGCCTGTCACCCAGCGCCTAAAAAATAGCTCTGACATTTATATTCCTCCAAATCAGTACTGTTTTAGCTGGTCAAGTTATTTGTAGTGACCGTAAAAGCACCGTTTTTGTTCTGGGTTGAAAAAGTATTCCCAAATTTGCCATTTTCTAAATTGGTAGTTTCTGCTATATCAGGCTTACTTTAAAGGGTTTCTGTCACCCCATAAAACTCATTATTTTTTTGGGGATAGTTAGATTCCTTATAGCGTGATATAGGAGAATATAATAGTCTTACTTACTTTCATGCGGCCGATTCTTTAGAAAACGAAGTTTTATAATATGTAAATCAGGGCTCTACCAGCAAGTAGGGCGTCTACTTGCTGGTAGCCGCAGCAGAAATCCGCCCCCTCGCCGTGTTGATTGACAGGGCCAGCCGTGATCTCCTACTCCGGCCGGCCCTGTCAGTATTTCAAAAATCGCGCGCCTCTGGTCATTCGGCGCAGGCGCTCTGAGATGAGGAGGCTCGTCTCCTCAGCACTCCCTCAGTGCGCCTGCGCCTATGACGTCTTCTCTTTCGGTGATGTCATCGGCGCAGGCTCACTGAGTGAGTGCTGAGGAGACGAGCCTCCTCATCTCAGAGCGCCTGCGCCGAATGACCAGAGGCGCGTGATTTTTGAAATACTGACAGGGCCGGCCGGAGGAGGAGATCACGGCTGGCCCTGTCAATCAACACGGCGAGGGGGCGGATTTCTGCTGCGACTACCAGCAAGTAGACGCCCTACTTGCTGGTAGAGCCCTGATTTACATATTATAAAACTTCGTTTTCTAAAGAATCGGCCGCATAAAAGTAAGTAAGACTATTATATTCTCCTATATCGCGCTATAAGGAATCTAACTATCCAAAAAAAAAAAAATGAGTTTTGTGGGGTGACAGAAACCCTTTAAATCTATCCCAAAAAGGTATATTAGATTCAAGGTGCTGATAGTGTCATTCTGAAAAACTTAACACACACGCTACAGTGCAGCTACAAGTCGAATTCTGTGATTAAAGGTATACCTGTCACCCAGCGCCTAAAAAATAGCCCTGACATTTATATTCCTCCAAATCAGAACTGTTTTAGCTGGTCAAGTTATTTGTAGTGACCGTAAAAGCACAGTTTTTGTTCTGGGTTGAAAAAGTATTCCCAAATTTGCCATTTTCTAAATTGGTAGTTTCTGCTATATCAGGCCTACTTTAAATCTATCAAAAAAAAGGGTAAATTAGATTCAAGGTGCTGATAGTGTCATTCTGAAAAACTTAACACACACGCTACAGTGCAGATACAAGTCTAATTCTGTGATTAAAGGTATACCTGTCACACAGCGCCTAAAAAATAGCCCTGACATTTATATTCCTCTAAATCAGTACTGTTTTAGCTGGTCAAATTATTTGTAGTGACCGTAAAAGCACAGTTTTTGTTCTGGGTTGAAAAACTATTCCCAAATTTGCCATTTTCAAAATTGTGGTGAACGGGAACAATGAGGAAAACATCTAGTAAGGGACGCGGACGTGGACATGGTCGTGGTGGTGTTAGTGGACCCTCTGGTGCTGGGAGAGGACGTGGCCGTTCTGCCACAGCCACACGTCCTAGTGTACCAACTACCTCAGGTCCCAGTAGCCGCCAGAATTTACAGCCATATTTGGTGGGGCCCAATGCCGTTCTAAGGATGGTAAGGCCTGAGCAGGTACAGGCATTAGTCAATTGGGTGGCCGACAGTGCATCCAGCACGTTCACATTATCTCCCACCCAGTCTTCTGCAGAAAGCGCACAGATGGCGCATGAAAACCAAGCCCATCAGTCTGTCACATCACACCCATGCATATCAGGGAAACTGTCTGAGCCTCAAGTTATGCAGCAGTCTATTACGCTGTTTGAAGACTCTGCTGCCAGGGTTTCCCAAGGGCATCCACCTAGCCCTTCCCCAGGGGTGGAAGAGATAGAATGCACTAACGCACAACCACTTATGTTTCCTGATGATGAGGACATGGGAATACCACCTCAGCACGTCTCTGATGATGACAAAACACAGGTGCCAACTGCTGCGTCTTTCTGTAGTGTGCAGACTGAACAGGAGGTCAGGGATCAAGACTGGGTGGAAGACGATGCAGGGGACGATGAGGTCCTAGACCCCACATGGAATGAAGGTCGTGCCACTGACTTTCAGAGTTCGGAGGAAGAGGCAGTGTTGAGACCGAGCCAACAGCGTAGCAAAAGAGGGAGCAGTGGGCAAAATCAGAACACCCGCCGCCAAGAGACTCCGCCTGCCACTGACCGCCGCCATCTGGGACCGAGCACCCCAAAGGCAGCTTCAAGGAGTTCCCTGGCATGGCACTTCTTCAAACAATGTGCTGACGACAAGACCCGAGTGGTTTGCACGCTGTGCCATCAGAGCCTGAAGCGAGGCATTAACGTTCTGAACCTTAGCACAACCTGCATGACCAGGCACCTGCATGCAAAGCATGAACTGCAGTGGAGTAAACACCTTAAAAACAAGGAACTCACTCAGGCTCCCCCTGCTACCTCTTCTGCTGCTGCCGCCTCGGCCTCTTCTGCTGCAGCCTCGGCCTCTTCCTCCGCCTCTGGAGGAACGTTGGCACTTGCCGCCCAGCAAACATGGGATGTACCACCAACACCACCACCTGCGTCACCAAGCATCTCAACCATGTCACACGGCAGCGTTCAGCTCTCCATCTCACAAACATTTGAGAGAAAGCGTAAATTCCCACCTAGCCACCCTCGATCCCTGGCCCTGAATGCCAGTTTTCCTAACTACTGGCCTATGAAATGCTGTCATTTAGGCTGGTGGACACAGACAGCTTCAAACAGCTCATGTCGCTTGCTGTCCCACAGTATGTTGTTCCCAGCCGCCACTACTTCTCCAAGAGAGCCGTGCCTTCCCTGCACAACCAAGTGTCCGATAAAATCAAGTGTGCACTGCGCAACGCCATCTGTGGCAAGGTCCACCTAACTACAGATACGTGGACCAGTAATCACGGCCAGGGACGCTATATCTCCCTAACTGCACACTGGGTAAATGTAGTGGCGGCTGGGCCCCAGGCGGAGAGCTGTTTGGCGCACGTCCTTCCGCCGCCAAGGATCGCAGGGCAACATTCTTTGCCTCCTGTCTCCTTCTCCTTCTACTCAGCTTCCTCCTTCTCTTCTTCCACCTGCTCATCCAGTCAGCCACACACCTTCACCACCAACTTCAGCACAGCCCGGGGTAAACGTCAGCAGGCCGTTCTGAAACTCATATGTTTGGGGGACAGGCCCCACACCGCACAGGAGTTGTGGCGGGGTATAGAACAACAGACCGACGAGTGGTTGCTGCCGGTGAGCCTCAAGCCCGGCCTGGTGGTGTGCGATAATGGGCGAAATCTCGTTGCAGCTCTGGGACTAGCCGGTTTGACGCACATCCCTTGCCTGGCGCATGTGCTGAATTTGGTGGTGCAGAAGTTCATTCGCAACTACCCCGACATGTCAGAGCTGCTGCATAAAGTGCGGGCCGTCTGTTCGCGCTTCCGGCGTTCACTCCCTGCCGCAGCTCGCCTGTCTGCGCTACAGCGTAACTTCGGCCTTCCCGCTCACCGCCTCCTATGCGACGTGCCCACCAGGTGGAACTCCACCTTGCACATGCTGGACAGACTGTGCGAGCAGCAGCAGGCCATAGTGGAGTTTCAGCTGCAGCACGCACGGGTCAGTCGCCCTGCGGAACAGCACCACTTCACCACCAATGACTGGGCCTCCATGCGGGTCCTGTGTGCCCTGTTGCGCTGTTTCGAGTACTCCACCAACATGGCCAGTGGCGATGATGCCGTTATCAGCGTTACAATACCACTTCTATGTCTCCTTGAGAAAACACTTAGGGCGATGATGGAAGAGGAGGTGGCCCAGGAGGAAGAGGAGGAAGAGGGGTCATTTTTAGCACTTTCAGGCCAGTCTCTTCGAAGTGACTCAGAGGGAGGTTTTTTGCAACACCAGAGGCCAGGTACAAATGTGGCCAGACAGGGCCCACTACTGGAGGACGAGGAGGACGAGGATGAGGAGGAGGTGGAGGAGGATGAGGATGAAGCATGTTCACAGCGGGGTGGCACCCAAAGCAGCTCGGGCCCATCACTGGTGCGTGACTGGGGGGAAACACAGGACGATGACGATACGCCTCCCACAGAGGACAGCTTGTCCTTACCTCTGGGCAGCCTGGCACACATGAGCGACTACATGCTGCAGTGCCTGCGCAACGACAGCAGAGTTGCCCACATTTTAACGTGTGCGGACTACTGGGTTGCCACCCTGCTGGATCCCCAGTACAAAGACAATGTGCCCACCTTACTTCCTACACTGGAGCGTGATAGGAAGATGCGCGAGTACAAGCGCACGTTGGTAGACGCGCTACTGAGAGCATTCCCAAATGTCACAGGGGAACCAGTGGAAGCCCAAGGCGAAGGCAGAGGAGGAGCAAGAGGTCGCCAACGCAGCTGTGTCACGGCCAGCTCCTCTGAGGGCAGGGTTAGCATGGCAGAGATGTTGAAAAGTTTTGTCACCACGCCACAGCTAACTGCACCACCACCTGATACGGAACGTGTTAGCAGGAGGCAACATTTCACTAATATGGTGGAACAGTACCTGTGCACACCCCTCCACGTACTGACTGATGGTTCGGCCCCATTCAACTTCTGGGTCTCCAAATTGTCCACGTGGCCAGAGCTAGCCTTTTATGCCTTGGAGGTGCTGGCCTGCCCGGCGGCCAGTGTTTTGTCTGAACGTGTATTCAGCACGGCAGGGGGCGTCATTACAGACAAACGCAGCCGCCTGTCTACAGCCAATGTGGACAAGCTGACGTTCATAAAAATGAACCAGGCATGGATCCCACAGGACCTGTCCATCCCTTGTGCAGATTAGACATTAACTACCTCCCCTTAACAATATATTATTGTACTCCAGGGCACTTCCTCATTCAATCCTATTTTTACTTTCATTTTACCATTATATTGCGGGGCAACCCAAAGTTGAATGAACCTCTCCTCTGTCTGGGTGCCGGGGCCTAAATATGTGACAGTGGCCTCTTCCAGTGGTGGGTAACGTGAAGCCTGATTCTCTGCTATGACATGAAGACTGATTCTGTGCTGACATGAAGCCAGATTCTCTGTTACGGGACCTCTCTCCTCTGCCTGGGTGCCTGGGCCTAAATATGTGACAGTGGCCTCTTCCAGTGGTGGGTGACGTGAAGCCTGATTCTCTGCTATGACATGAAGACTAATTCTGTGCTGACATGAAGCCAGATTCTCTGTTACGGGACCTCTCTCCTCTGTCTGGGTGCCAGGGCCTAAATGTGTGACAGTGGCCTCTTCCAGTGGTGGGTGACGTGAAGCCTGATTCTCTGCTATGACATGAAGACTAATTCTGTGCTGACTTGAAGCCAGATTCTCTGTTACGGGACCTCTCTCCTCTGTCTGGGTGCCAGGGCCTAAATGTGTGACAGTGGCCTCTTCCAGTGGTGGGTGACGTGAAGCCTGATTCTCTGCTATGACATGAAGACTAATTCTGTGCTGACATGAAGCCAGATTCTCTGTTACGGGACCTCTCTCCTCTGTCTGGGTGCCAGGGCCTAAATGTGTGACAGTGGCCTCTTCCAGTGGTGGGTGACGTGAAGCCTGATTCTCTGCTATGACATGAAGACTGATTCTGTGCTGACATGAAGCCAGATTCTCTGCTGACGTGAAGCCAGATTCTCTGCTATGGGACCTCTGTCCAATTGATATTGGTTAATTTTTTTTTTTTTTAAATTTTAATTCATTTCCCTATCCACATTTGTTTGCAGGGGATTTACCTACATGTTGCTGCCTTTTGCAGCCCTCTAGCCCTTTCCTGGGCTGTTTTACAGCCTTTTTAGTGCCGAAAAGTTCGGGTCCCCATTGACTTCAATGGGGTTCGGGTTCGGGACGAAGTTCGGGCGAACTTCTCGAACCCGAACATCCAGGTGTTCGCTCAACTCTACTGGTGATATCTCTCCAAATCCAGGCCCCCCTCAGCAAATCCCCACTATCACCTCCATGTCCCACTACAAATCTCCTTCTACATATTTCTGCAACCCCTTAAACCTAATAACCATTCCTCTGACCCTTGCTCCTTTGGTTCCTCTTGCAGGAGCATTATGGAATGCACGCTCTGTCTGTAACAAACTGTCCTACATTCATGAACTTTTCATCTCTCAAAAACTTTCCTTTCTTGGTCTCACAGAAACATGGCTGACATCCTCTGACACCTCCTCCCCTGTTGAACTCTCATATAGTGGATTTCAATTCACTCACCACCCCCCCGCCCCGGCTGCAAACATGGTGGAGGAGATGGTCTTCTCCTATCATACACCTGCTCCTACACCCCAACTCCACTGCCACCCTCCATTACGCTTACCTCATTTGAAGTACACTCTGTTCGCATCTACTCTCCCTCCAACCTTCAAGTAGCTGTCATTTACTGCCCCCCAGGCCCAGCCACCATCTTTCTTGACCACTTTAACACCTGCACTTTCTTTCTGCCGACATCCCCACTATCATCATGGTTGACTTCAACATCTCTATTGACACCTGCCACTCGGCCGCCTCTAAACTCCTATCACTGCCTTACTCCTTTGGCCTATCTCTGTAGTCTTCAGCTCCCACCCACAGATATGGTAACACTCTGGATCTTATCTTTACCCACCTCTGCTCCCTATCTAACCTTTCTAATTTGCCTCTCCCCTATCCGACCACAACCTACTCCCCTTCTCTTCATTGGTCTCTTCTGCTGCTTCCCCGATCCACACACTAGCACACCCTCGCAGGAACCTTAAAGGGAACCTGTCACCGGGATTTTGTGTATAGAGCTGAGGACATGGGTTGCTAGATGGCCGCTAGCACATCCGCAATACCCAGTCCCCATAGCTCTGTGTGCTTTTATTGTGTAAAAAAAACCTATTTGATACATATGCAAATTAACCTGAGATGATTCCTGTCCCTGACTTATCTCAGGGACAGGACTCATCTCAGGTTAATTTGCATATGTATCGAATCGTTTTTTTTTTACACAATAAAAGCACACAGAGCTAAGGGGACTGGGTATTGCGGATGTGCTAGCGGCCATCTAGCAACCCATGTCCTCAGCTCTATACACAAAATCCCGGTGACAGGTTCCCTTTAAACATCTTAACTTTCGTTTGCTTTCTGACTCTCTTCTCCCACTCTCTACCATCTGTTCCCTCCAAGACCCAGATTCGACCACCACCCTATATAACACCACAATAAGTACAGGTCTAGACACTGTTGCCCCCCTCACACACAACAAAACCCCAAAAATTAACAGACAACCCTGGCACACCAATCTGACCAAAAAACTCAGACAAGCTTCCAGGGCTGCTGAGCGGCGATGGAAGAAATCCCATTCTAAAGATCAATTCACCGCATACAAGCAATCCCTCCTCATATTCAATTCCTCACTCGCTGGTGAAAAACAGGCCTACTTCTCATCCCTCATATTTTCCCTGGCCCACAGCCCTAAACAACTTTTTAACACTTTTTACTCCCTCTTCTGTCCCCCAGCGCCCCCATCCACTCCTCTCATCTCAGCTGAGGACTTTGCCAAATACTTCAAACAAAAGATAGGCAACATCAGAGAAAGCTTCAGTACACAGTCCCCACAGACCCTCTACAGAACTGCTCGGTCCTCTTCTCCCAAAACCCGGTTCTCCACCATTACAGAAGAAAAACTGTCCACTCTACTCTCCAGATCACATCTCAACACCTGTGCACTTGACCCAATCCCATCCCACCTCATCCCTAACCTCAACACAGTGTTTATCCCAGCCATAACTCATCTCTTCAACCTATCACTAACCTCTGGTGTCTTCCCCTCTGCTTTTAAACATGCTACCATTACACCCATCTTCAAAAAGCCTTAATTTAACCCATCTTCTTTGTCCAGTTATCGCCCCATATCACTTCTTCCATATGCCTCAAAGCTACTTGAATAACATGTCCATTCGGAACTGTCCTCTCACCTCTCCTCCTGCTCCCTCTTTGACCGGCTACAATCTAGCTTCCGACCCCACCACTCGACTGAGACTGCCCTTACCAAAGTCACCAATGACCTACTAACAGACAAAACAAAAAAAATTACTCTGTCGTCCTTCTCCTTGACCTGTCCTCTGCCTTCGAAACTGTTGACCACTCCCTTCTGTTGCAAACTCTCGCATCCCTGACCTGGCCCTCTCCTGGATAACATCATACCTCACAGACCAGATGTTTAGCGACTCCCACTCTGGCACCACCTCCTCGTATCATTCCCTCTCTGTTAGTGTCCCGCAATGCTCTGTCCTAGGACCCCTGCTTTTCTCTATCTACACCCTCGGCCTGTGACATCTCATAGAGACCCATGGCTTTCAGTATCACTCTTATGCTGACGACACACAAATCTACCTCTCTGGTCCAGACATCACCACCTTACTATCCAGAATCCCACAATGTCTATCTTCTATATCATCCTTCTTCTCCTTTCGCTTTATAAAACTTATATTAACATGGATAAAACAGAATTCATCATCTTTCCCCATCTTGCTCAACCCCCCCAACAGACCTATCTATCATGATCAATGGCTGCACACTCTCCCCGGTCAAACAAGTCCGCTGCCTTGGAGTGACCTTGGATTCTGCCCTCTCCTTCCGACCGCACATCCAAGCCCTTTCCACCACTCCAAGCCCTTTCCACCACCTGCCGCCTCCAACTCAAAAACATCTCCCGCATCCGCGCTTTCCTTAACTTTGAATCTGCAAAAATGCTTGTACATGCCCTCATCATCGCCTCCAAGATATCTCCAGTGCATCCCCCACCCTCTGTAAACTTGCTACCCCAACATATCAGACTCTCACCTACAGTGGAATCCTTCAAAAGAAACCTGAAAACCCACCTCTTCAGATAAGTCTACAACCAGTGACCCTGCTGCCTCTATACTGCCATGACCAACTTCACCCGCACCTACTGTGTCCTTCTCACATACCATGTAGATTGTAAGCGCTAAAAGGCAGGGCCCTCTCTCCTTCTGTACCAGTTTGTAACTTGTCTTGTTTATGATTAGTGCAATTGTCTTCATTATGCATGTATACCCCTTTTCATATGTACAGCGCTATGGAATGAATGGCGCTTTAATAATAAATAATAATAATAACATATTTTTCATATACAGTTACTGTTATCGTAAAGAGGTGCCAGAGCCCTCCAAAGGAAAAGACAGAAGAAGGGGTGGTGGTAGCAGAAGCCACAGAAACAATCCAGAGCTGCCAGTGTCATCCATAGGTCATTTTTTGCTGACCAATCCTGCTGTCCTGGAATGCTTGACTCGGTCTTCAACGTCATCTCAACTGACATCAGACTCCTGAGTAGTGGATGATGATGATGTAGCCCAATTACACAAGGTAGCCAGGTGAAGAGGGGGCTGCATCATCAGGATGCAAGGGTGGCAGCTTTCCGCTGAGCCAGCAGGGTGAAAGCATAGCCATGAGCCAGCAGGGTGGTAGCAGTGTGATATCTGGAGCCAAACGTGCCCAGAGTAGACTCTCTGCTACTCAGGAGCCTACCTGTCTGGAAACAACTAGCGGTGCATGACATCATAGAAACAGCGGCAGGAAGTCAGCATGCAGTGGTGGGGGTAAAATGCTTCTTTTGCCGGTGTGGGAATTTTTCATCAAGTCACCGTGGTCGTATACAGTTGCAAGAAAAAGTATGTGAACCCTTTGGAATGATATGGATTTCTGCACAAATTGGTCATAAAATGTGATCTGATCTTCATCTAAGTCACAACAATAGACAATCACAGTCTGCTTAAACTAATAACACACAAAGAATTAAATGTTACCATGTTTTTATTGAACACATCATGTAAACATTCACAGTGCAGGTGGAAAAAGTATGTGAACCCTTGGATTAAATTACTGGTTGAACCTCCTTTGGCAGCAATAACTTCAACCAAACGTTTCCTGTAGTTGCAGATCAGACGTGCACAACGGTCAGGAGTAATTCTTGACCATTCCTCTTTACAGAACTGTTTCAGTTCAGCAATATTCTTGGGATGTCTGGTGTGAATCGCTTTCTTGAGGTCATGCCACAGCATCTCAATCGGGTTGAGGTCAGGACTCTGACTGGGCCACTCCAGAAGGCTTATTTTCTTCTGTTTAAGCCATTCTGTTGTTGATTTACTTCTATGCTTTGGGTCGTTGTCCTGTTGCAACACCCATCTTCTGTTGAGCTTCAGCTGGTGGACAGATGGCCTTAAGTTCTCCTGCAAAATGTCTTGATAAACTTGGGAATTCATTTTTCCTTTGATGATAGCAATCCGTCCAGGCCCTGACGCAGCAAAGCAGCCCCAAACCATGATGCCCCCACCACCATACTTCACAGTTGGGATGAGGTTTTGATGTTGGTGTGCTGTGCCTCTTTTTCTCCAAGCATAGTGTTGTGTGTTTCTTCCAAACAACTCAACTTTGGTTTCTTCTGTCCACAGAATATTTTGCCAGTACTGCTGTGGAACATCCAGGTGCTTTTGTGCAAACTGTAAACGTGCAGCAATGGGTTTTTTTGGACAGCAGTGACTTCCTCTGTGGTATCCTCCCATGAAATCCATTCTTGTTTAGTGTTTTAAGTATCGTAGATTTGCTAACAGGGATGTTAGCATATGCCAGAGACTTTTGTAAGTCTTTAGCTGACACTCTAGGATTCTTCTTCACCTCATTGAGCAGTCTGCGCTGTGCTCTTGCAGTCATCTTTACAGGACAGCCACTCCTAGGGAGAGTAGCAGCAGTGCTGAACTTTCTCCATTTATAGACAATTTGTCTTACCATGGACTGATGAACAGCAAGGCTTTTGGAGATACTTTTATAACCCTTTCCAACTTAATGCAAGTCAACAATTCTTAATCGTAGGTCTTCTGAGAGCACCTTTGTGTGAGGCATCATTCACATCAGGCAATGCTTCTTGTGAAAAGCAAACCCAGAACTGGTGTGTGTTTTTTATATGGTAGGGCAGCTGTAACCAGCACCTCCAATCTCATCTCATTGATTGGACTTCAGTTGGCTGACACCTCACTCCAATTAGCTCTTGGAGATGTCATTAGTCTAGGGGTTCACTTACTTTTTCCACCTGTACTGTGAATGTTTATATGGTGTGTTCATTAAAAACATGGCAACATTTAATTCTATGTGTGTTATTATTTTAAGCAGACTGTGATTGTCTATTGTTGTGACTTAGATGAAGATCAGATCATATTTTATGACCAATTTGTGCAGAAATCCATATCATTCCAAAGGGTTCACATACTTTTTCTTGCAACTGTATAAGATCTGTGGGCAGAAGGTTAAGCGTGACCAGGGTGCCAATGTTGGCACCACGACACTAATCAACACATGGATCGTTGCTATAAGGAGGCCTGAGAAAACCGTGGTGCTAATGTAATGGTACAGCCTGACGCATCTCCCAGCAGCCCATACCCCTTCTCCAGCAGTTAGGGCTCTGCAGAAGGGAGCTGAGTTTTCCTTCCCATCATCTACTGGTCCTGATGCTCCTCCTCCTACTCCTCGTCATGCGTTTTGCCAGCAATCAATCACTGAGGCGATTGCAAAGAGACTACAGTATGCTTGCATTATTTAATAGTACAGAAGCTGAACGTGCTCTTGGCCAAATTGCTGGTACTAGAGTCTCTCCCTTTCCATGTGGTTGACTGCACATTTAAGAGAACTGATGGCTTGTGCCTAACCAAGGCAGAGAGTCCCAAGCCATCACTACTTCTCTAAAAAAAGCTGTACCAGCTCTGCAAATGTACATACAACAGAAGGTGGCCCAGTCCAAGGCAGCGGACTTGGTTGACCGGGGAGAGTGTGCAGCCATTGATCGTGATAGATAGGTCTGTTGGGGGGGATTGAGCAAGATGGGGGAAAGATGATGAATTCTGTTTTATCCATGTTAAGTTTTATAAAGCGAAATGAGAAGAAGGATGATATAGAAGATAGACATTGTGGGATTCTGGATAGTAAGGTGGTGATATCTGGACCAGAGAGGTAGATTTGTGTGTCGTCAGCATAACAGTGATACTGATAACTGCATACATACAATGTTGTAATACAGTAAGGCTAGGTCTACACAACGACAGAGTAGGCACAACTATCTGGATTTTCTGCGACTGCAGTGCAACACCCTAGACTGCATTATAAAAATTGTCGCGCGACATTTGTGCAACAAACTATCGCGCGACAAATGTCGTCGTGTAGACCTAGCCTAAATGATGAAACTCATATACACTTTATTCAGAAACATAAATGGCGATAAGGATGGAAATAATTGCTGTTTACCTTTCCTCCTAATAGCGGTTCTAGTGTTGATGTTTAGATGAAGAAATTGTCAGATCAGTCTGGAAGCTAATGAGTTTTGAAATGTGCTTGAAACAAAATAATAGCAATGTCAAAGGTCTGATTTAAACAAGTTCCTGAAAAATTCTGCTGCAATTTTGTCAATAGCAATTAACATTTTATAAATGTTCTGCATATTTCATTATAAAGCAGAAAACTTATTAAACCATTTTATACCATATATGTTTAAAGACTCTCTATAACCTCTTAAATACAGATGGAACAGACTTCTGCTACTGTATTGGCAAAGGCCAAGTCACATGTTATCGGGTAAACTAATTTATGGTGACTAAGTGCCACATTATGTTAGACTGTTGGAAAGGAAAAAGTGGAGGTGTTACCTATAAAGAGCTCAAGGTCCATCAAGAAAAACATAGTCAGCACTGCTGGGTGTGTATAACGTCTAATAGACCCTTCAACGCACAAGACAAATAGTGACAATCAGTGGCACTCTGCTCTATGCGTAATCAAAAGAGAAACTTGTGGGTTAGAAGAAAAGGTAGCGGCATTCACCGTTAAATAAACTTTGGCAGCTTTATTAAAGATAAAAAAAGGTCGGACACAGGCATTGCACAAAAGGTCAGGCTACAGCCCTTTTCGAGCACCTTACGCTTTGTCAAGTCTACAATGAACCGATGTGGGTGTGAGTTATACCTCACTCCCTCCTCCCCAGTCACATGACCACCCACAGGTGAATAATTAATGAAGTGATTAAAAAGGTGACACTGATCGTCAAATACATATACATACATATATCAATACTCACCCGTAAAAACAAATCGGACAAAGATAGCAAGGTCATTTTTATCGTTGAGTCCTAACGGGCCCATGGCATTGGTTTTGATGATCCAAGCCACTTCCCTCTGCTGAAGGGATATAGACCCTCCTCTTACCGGCATATGAACCACCTCCAATCCTGCACACTTCAGGACATGCTTGTCACCTCCATGTTCCTCGTGTACATACTTAAACGAGTGGCTCTTACTCCTGTGTCAATGGACTTTTTGTGTTCCCTAAACCTGATATATAAGGGTCTAAAAGTTTTGCCAATATAAAACTTTCCGCACGGGCAAAAAATGACATTTACAACATTGCGTTTTGCACGATATAAAGCTTTTAATAGAATGTTGCACCCCCCCTATTGTTAGGTACTTGAACTTATACATGTATCTGCACATGGAACACCTACCACACGCAAAGTTAACATTGGGGACACATTGTCCTAACCAGTTAGTGTCATTGATCTGTAGATTGCTTCTGACAATGGCATTCCCTATAGTACCACTTCTCCTGAAGCTAATGATGGGATTCATCATTGTCTTAGCCTTGAGAGACTCATCCTGCACCAGCATCTGCCAGTTGTTGAGTATGGCCTTTTTGATCAGGGGTGCCATCAGAGTGTAGTCAAATGTGAATATAACCCATGCATTATCCTAATTATCCTGTCTGATTTTTTATTTTTTCTACTACAGTCTCTTTGCTTGAGTCTAATGACTCTCTGATAGGCTGCATCAATAACTCCCTCCAGGTACCCCCTCTGCAGAAAACGGAGTTTCAAATCCATACATTGCTCTTTGATTTCATTATCATCTGAGACTATTCTCCTCAGATGCAGAAACTGCCCAAAGGGGACAGCCTTTGACACAGGGCGGGTGAAAACTGTCATACCGCAGAAAGGAATTTGTGGAAGTAGGTTTTCTAAAGACATTGGTACAAATCTCACCATCTTTTACACTTATATTGACATCTAAAAAGTTAAATTCACTATGGTGAATCTGGCTTGTAAATCTCATATTCATGTCATTAGAGGTATTCAAGAAATCCACGAATTCCCCAAATTGCGTCTCCGTACCTGCCCAGATAATGAACACATCATCAATGTATCTAAGGAATAACCAAATATTTTGTACAAAAGCGTTATTAATAGTGAACACAAACTTTTCTTCAAACGTACAGTAGCTAAGAATAGATTAGCAAATATGCATGAGACAGGGGTCCCCATTGCTGTTCCTGATACTTGGCGGTACCATTTTTGGCCAAAGGTAAATGCATTATGCGTCAAAATGAATCTCAGCGCTTGCGTTACGAAATCATTGTGATCGACACTGCACCTGCTCGCTCCAGAGCTCTGCAGATGCACTGCACACCTAGTTCCTGAGAAATTCTAGTGTATAAGCTTTCCACATGTATAGACGCAAGCAAATATTCAACTTGCCACTCAAAATCTTTCAAAACCTCCAATAAGTCACCAGTGTCCTCCAGGTAAGAAGCTATTCCCTTCAATAATGGATGCAACAACCAATCCAAAAATTGTCATAACTGTTCGGTCACGGACCCGATACCCGTCACAATTAGTCGACCCGGAGGGTCTACCAGTGACTTATGGATTTTGGGAGTACAGTACCAAACAGGTACAGTCGGAAACTGTGGGTAGAGTTTCTCCGCTGTGCTCCGGGGCAGGAAGCCAGTGTCGACGTAACGCCAAAGTAAAGCTCTTAATCGGTATCATGTAATTACCTTTCTGTCTCTCCAATATATGCATCCCTATACATGACCACTATACTACCACCCTTGTCCGCCGGTTTAATTACCAGGTCGCTACGCCGTTTCAGCCATAGCAAGGATGCCCGCTCACCAGCAGTAAGATTAGACTTACATTCCGGATAAATCAAGGCTTTAACTTCCTTTAATACTTGTTTTTGGAACAAATCCAAACTACTGCCGGCAGGCAAAGGTGGAGTAAAAGAGGTTTTGAGTCCCTTAGTAAAGCGCTCGTTCACACTAGTCGTATCTTGCTGTCGGTCGAACTCACATCCCTGCTATTCTAAAAGGGTATGAACCACATCCCTGTGCACTTGTTCAAGGTGCTCATCCCAGTGGAATCCTAATGCTCCAACTCTAGCAAGTTGCTGTGGATCTATATTGCTATCTCCCATTCTCTCCCGTGCACTATTAAAAATCTATACAGGTTCAACTTCATTACCCCTTTGAACAAATCAACCTAAAAAGCCACTTCATTAAATTTATGTATCAAACTGAAATTGAGGCCCCCTAACCAAGAGTGACAAACAATCATGATTCAACACCACATTAGTTAAATTGACCACATTTTCCCCCATCGGTGATACCAGCACCTGTCCCAAGTGGAAAGCTAGCGCTTCCACGCTACTTGTTTTCTCTTGAAACCGCTTCTGTGCACCCTTCCTTCTGGTTCTCCCCCTTCTGATTCTCCTCCTAAAGGGGGTTTAAACTGAGAAGGTTGTTCATCTGAAATCTGTGCTCTCTTCATTATAAGTCCAGTCCCAGGTACATCTTCTGAAGCACTAGAGTCTGATTCGGTTGTACAATACTCTTGGGTACGACGTTTTCCCTGGCGGTTACATCTTTGAGGGCGCTTTTTAGTCATCCAGTCAAAGATCTTACCACTCTCATAATTATACTTATCTCGCAGAAATGGGTCCTTTTTTTCCTTCTTTAATATCAGATTGCACTGGGATTAATCGTTTTTCCAATCTCTTAAAAAATGACTGCTGCTGACTATCAGTCAATCTCGCCTTTAGTTGTACTTTGGCCATATTCAAGTTGACAACCACTGTCTCATATTCCTTGATGTTTCTCTCCAACACCAGTTGCATCAATTTAAAGGAATGCTCTAAATGGAGCGCTCTCCACTGATCTACAAACTCCTGGTCTTCTTGAAACTGTTAAATGTCCTTAAATACTCAGGACACGGTTGTTAGCCACATAGGGTTTCAATGAGTTAATGGTCCAAAATAGCCTTACTTCTTTTTCAGAAAGCTGGGTCCCTCTTATTTCCAATGCTCGTATGCTCATGACCTGCAAACTGTCTTTGTCATCACATTGTGCAAAAAATGTGCCTGCGTCTGCAAAACTCTTAGACCCCTATATATCAGGTTTAGGGAACACAAAAAGTCCATTGACACAGGAGTAGGAGCCACTCGTTTGATTAAGTACACGAGGAACATGGAGGTGACATACACGTCCTGAATAGAGATGTCGCGAACATAAAATTTTCCGTTGGTGAACGCGAATGTTCGCGAATGGGCGAACCAGGCGAACCGCCATAGACTTCAATAGACAGGCGAATTTTAAAACGCACAGGGACTCTTTCTGGCCACAATAGTGATGGAAAATTTGTTTCAAGGGGACTAACACCTGGACTGTGGCATGCCGGAGGGGGATCCATGGCAAAACTCCCATGGAAAATTACGTAGTTGACGCAGAGTGTGGTAAGTTGAATTCGCAATGCGATTAATATAACCTGTATTAATCGCATTGCGATTACAACATAGATCTGAGTTCCTAATGGTTGTATTGCTAGAATTGACGAATATAACGAATATAGCTCTATATTCTCAATCTTCGTTATATGCTAGCAATACAACCATTAGGAACCCAGCTCTAAGTTGAATTCGCAATGCAATTAATATAACCTGTATTAATCGCATTGCGATTACAACTTAGTCAAATTTGTGACACTGCAGCTTCAGAATGAATCTAAGATGGATGCTGTCCTTACTTTTTGATAGGAGGTGGGAGGGTCTGGGAGGGAGGGTATGCTGATTGGCTGGAATGTGTCTGCTGATTGTGAGGTACAGAGTCAAAGTTTGCTCAATGATGATGTATAGGGGGCAAACCGAACATCGCATATGTTCGCCCGGCGCGGCGAACGCGAACAAGCTATGTTCGCCGGGAACTGTTCACTGGCGAAAAGTTCGGGACATCACTAGGCCTGAAGTGTGCAGGATTGGAGGTGGTTCATATGACAGTAAGAGGAGGGGATAGAAAGCGTCTCCTCCTGCAGAAGGTAGCGGCTTGGATCATCAAAACCAATGCCATGAGTCCGTTAGGACTCAACAATAAAAATGACCTTGCTGTCTTTTTCTGATTTGTTTTTACGGGTGAGTGTTTATTGATATATGTATCTATATGTATTTGATGATCAGCGTCACCTTTTTAATCACTTCATTAATTATTCACCTGTGGGTGGTCATGTGACCAGGGAGGAGGGAGTGAGGTATATTTCACACCCACACCGGTTCATTGTAGGCTTGACAAAGCGCAAGGTTGGCAAAACGGCTGTAGCCTGAACTTTTGTGCAGTGTCTATGTCCTTTTTTATCTTCAATAAAGCTGCCAAAGTTTATTTAACGGTGAGTGCCGCTACCTTTTCTTCTAACCCACAAGTTACCTATAGAGAGCAATTACATTCTCATTCCAGATTTTAATTTTCCAGAGATATTTGTTGTCTATAGGCAAAGACTCTACTTTACTTTGAATTAGTTTTCATAAATATTCCTAAATATATTTTAAATCTCTCTACAACTGAGACTGACAATGGGAGTTACAATTCTGTAGGTTTACTATGTCACCATGTGGGTTTGAGTACAGGAGCAGGACATTATAACAACTAAAATACTTCAAAATCTCAAGGTCTCAAGTCATTGTTCTAAATACAAGGAAAGACCTTCAATATCTGTAGTTAGTGGTTGATTAGTGTCTTTAACCCATTTTACCCCCGGCAATTTTCCATTTCTTGCGTTTTTGTTTTTTATTCCCTGCCTTCCCAGAGCCCAAACTTTTTTATTTTTCCATTCACATAGATGTTTTGGGCTTGTTTTTGTAGGACAAGTTGTACGTTCTAATGGCACCAGAATATAGTGCATACAATGTAGTGGGAAGCTGGAGAAAAATTCCAAATGGGGTAAAATTGGGGAAAAAAATAACAATTCCACCACAGTTTTATGGGTTTAGTTTCTACGGTGTTCCCTGTGCGGTAAATCTGACCCATTAATTTCATTCTCCAGTTCAGTACAATTATGGCCGATACCACATTTATATAGTTTGGAAAAAAATGAATTGCCATATTTTGAATCCCATAACTTTTTTAGAGTTGGAGCTGTGTGAGAGAATTTTTTTGCAGAACAATCTGTAGTTTTTATAAATACCATTTTGGGGTGTGTGACTTTTTTGGTCACTTTCTGACCAATTTTTTATGTGGTGAAGTGGCAAAAAAATGGGGAATCGGCCATTTTGATGATTTTATCTGTTACGCTGTTCACCATATGGGATGAATATGTTTATATTTTAATAATACAGGTGTATGTCCATGAGGTTTATTTTTTTCATTGTTTATTTTTATTCTACGAAAAGGGAGTGATTTTAAGTTTTATATATTTTACTTTTTTTATATAATATATTTTATATATTTAAAAGTTTTTTAAGCATAGCACTTCCGGTATTTGCGTTCTCAGATGCCGTGGTTACATTTGACCACAGCATCTGAGGGGTTAAATGCCTTTTAAGAGGGAACTGAAGCAGAGACCACAGGGAGCATGAAGCAACGAAATGGGAGCAATGGGAGATTGGTGTAAGTTCAGAATTGAATTTCTTTCAAAATATGTCATCACTAGCTGATTGGCAGAGGGTCTATTTTGCTTAGTCTGATACTTGTGGTGCTTACTGGATTATGATCTCAGCCTTGTCTCTAACTTTGCTCCTGTACGTAGCCTGGCACTGTAGTGTTCCTCTAGTCCTAACCTCTGTCTTTCCTGTGATTATCCTCTACTGTACCTCTGGAGTATTCCAAGGCCTGATGCCTCCTTTCAAACTGAGGCTTAGTTCCTATCCTTGCTACTGTCTCAACACCACAACACCCCAGTGGCCAATCTAAGACTGCTCTGGGGATTATGAACTGGTGATTCTCTGCAGTGAAGTCCAGATCCCTGTGCATGGGTTAAAGGGTGAAAAACAAGGAATCCCTTAGACTTTATGTCTTGGTTTAACCACTACTCTCAATGAACTATAACATTCAGGTTATTTGAGGTGGAAATGTGCTGAAGAGGAAATGGCATATCCCATGACCAAACCTGAGGAGATACTACAACAGGATCAGAGTTTCATTTGGCATGAATTTAATTAACTAACTTATGTAACCAGATATATTCAGTGCAAAAATCTAGGGAGGGTGTAAATAGTAATATAGTGATATTCTACTTTTCTACTATTTTCATTTGTTTTTGGTTGAGAACCTTTATTGTATTGAATCTCTAAGTTAATTTAATATGCATTAGAGTACTGAGAAATCAATACACTCAGTAGTGTTTTCAGTCCAAGAGAGGAAGAAAAGGCCAAAGGCATGAGAAGTAACCTAATGATTCATTTGGCTAAATATAGGTACCTTAAAATAACTCCGCTAGAATCCCATGTAACTTGTAATTTTATATTTCTTTATTATGTTAGTTCTCTCTGTAGCTAATGGTGATATGTTAATGTGAAGTATGAATGTTAATCTGTTATTTTTACTGTATATTAAAACTAATATGTCACCTTAGGGCCACTTTTACATAGTCAATAGTAGGTCAATAGTTCGCATCAGTATTCATAAGCCAACACTAGGAATAAAACCTACAATTTAAAAGTATAATGGAAAGATTTGCGCCTCTTCTGTGTTATGGACCCACTACTAGTTTTGGCTTAAAAATACTGATGAAACTACTGACCATGTGAAAGTGGTCTTTTTTTTATTCCTACAACAATCATATTAGTGCCAGAATATTATATATTCTATATATTATTGGACTTACTGCAAAGACATCTAACTTGAAAGTGTTAAGAACCTTTAACCCCTTACGGACACAGCCTTATTTCACCTTAAGGACCAGGCCATTTTTTGCAAATCTGACCAGTGTCACTTTATGTGGTGATAACTTTAAAACGCTTTTACTTATCCAGGCCATTCTGAGATTGTTTTTTCATCACATATTGTACTTCATAACACTGGTAAAATGGAGTCAAAAAATATCATTTTTATTTATAAAAAAATACCAAATTTACCAAAATTTGGGAAAAATTAGCAAATTTCCAAGTTTCAATTTCTCTACTTCTATAATATATAGTAATACCTCCAAAAATAGTTATTAGTTTACATTCCCCATATGTCTACTTCATGTTTGGATCATTTTGGGAATGCCATTTTATTTTTTGGGGACACTACAAGGCTTAGAAGTTTAGATGCAAATCTTGAACATTTTCTGAAATTTTCAAAGTTCAGGTCTGAAGTCACTTTGTGAGGCTTACATAATAAAACCACCCAAAATTGACCCCATTCTAGAAACTACACCCCTCAAGGTATTCAATACTGATTTTACAAACATCATTAACCCTTTAGGTGTTCCCCAAGAGTTGATGGCAAATGGAAATTAAATTTCAGAATTTAAATTTTTTGCCAAATTTTCCATTTTAATCCATTTTTTCCACTAACAAAGCAAGGGTTAACAGCCAAACAAAACTCTATATTTATTGACCTGACTATACGACCGATATGTGGTCGTACACCACTGTACGGCCCCACGTCAGGGCGTAGAGGGAAAAGAGCGCCGTGTGGTTTTTAGAAGGCAGATTTCGCTGGACTGGTTTATTTATACCATGTCCCATTTGAAGCCCCTGATGCACCCCTAGAGTAGAGACTCCAAAAACGTGACCCCATTTTGGAAACTACGGGATAAGGTGGCAGGTTTTTTGGTACTATTTTAGGGTACATATGATTTTTGGTTGCTCTATATTGCACTTTTTGTGAAGCAAAGTAACAAAAAAAAAAGTTCTGAAATTTCATCTCCATTTGCCATTGACTCTTGTGGAACACTTAAAGGGTTAACAAAGTTTGTAAAAACTGTTTTGAATACCTTGAGGGGTGTAGTTTCTTAAATAGGGGCACTTTTTGGAGTTTTTACTCTAGGGGTGCATCAGGTGGGGCTTCAAATGGGACATGGTGTCAAAAAACAAGTCCAGCAAAAACTGCCTTCCAAAATCCATATGGCATTCCTTTCCTTCTGCGCCCTGCCGTGTGCCCATATGACTGTAAACTAAAGAATCAGGGCAATAAATATTGAGTTTTTTTTTGGCTGTTAACCCTTGCTTTTTTACGGGAAAAAATTGATTAAAATGGAAAATTTGCCAAAAGATACCTGTTTTGGCACAGTTTTTATTTTTTATATTTACAACGTTCATCTGACAGATTAGATCATGTGCTACTTTTATAGATCAGGTTGTTACGGATGCAGGGATACCTAATATGTTTACTTTTTTAAATTTATTTAAGTTTTACACAATAATATCATTTTTGAAACAAAAAAAATCATTTTAGTGTCTCCATAGTCTGAGAGCCATAGTTTTTTATTTTTTTTGGGAGATTGTCTTAGTTAGGGTCTCTTTTTTTTGCAGGATGAGATGACTGTTTTAATGGTATGATTTTGGGGTGCATATACCTTTTTGATCGCTTGCTATTACACTTTTTGTGATGTAAGGTGACAAAATTATGGCTTTTTTACACCATTTTTATTTTTTATTTTTACGTTGTTCACCTGAGGGGTTAAATCACATGATATTTTTTATAGAGCAGGTTCTTACGGACACGGCAATACCTAATATGTGTACCTTTTTTATTTATTAAGGTTTTACACAATAATATCATTTTTGAAACCAAAAAAACTTGTTTTAGTGTCTCTATAGTCTGAGAGCATTATTTTTTTTATTTTTTGGGTTATTGTCTCATGTAAGGGCTCATTTTTTGCAGGATGAGGCAATGGTTTGAATGGTACTATTTTGGTGTACATACGACTTTTTTAATCACTTTTATTACCTTTTTTAGGAAGTAAGGTGGGCAAAATTTCAATTTAATCATAGTTTTCATTTTTTATTTTTTATGGCATTCACCGTGTGGGGAATGTAACATGACCGTTTTATAGATCAGGTCGTTACGGACGCGGTGATATATAACATGTGTAGAGAATTTTATTTTTATTTTTTAATCAGGGATAAATGATTTTTTTATTTTTACTTTTTTTTCACTTTTTTACCCAGACCCACTTGGTTCTTGAAGATCCAATGGGTCTTATGTCTGTATAATATAGTACAGTACACTATATAGGGGCGGGTGATGTGTAGGTCACTGTTAAAGGGTCGGGCGCTGTGAAGGTCACTGTTAAAGTGGCAGGCACTGTGGAGGTCACTGTTAAAGGGGCTGGCACTGTGGAGGTCACTGTTAAAGGGGCGGGTGCTGTAGAGGTCACTGTTAAAGGGGCGGGCACTGTGAAGTTCACTGTTAAAGAGGACGGCGCTGTGGGGGTCACTGTTAAAGGGGTGGGCACTATGGAGGTCACTGTTAAAGGGACAGGCACTATAAAGGTCACTGTTAAAGGGGCGGGCACTGTGGAGGTCACTGTTAAAGGAACGGGTGCTGTGGAGGTGATTTTTAAAGGGCGGGCACTGTGGAGGTCACTATTAAAGGGGCTGACGCTGTGAAGGTCACTGTTTAAGGTGCGGGCGCTAAGAAGGTCATTGTTAAATGCGTCGGCGCTCCGAAGGTCACTGTTAAAGGGGTGGGCACTGTGGAAGTCACTGTTAAAAGGGCAGGCACTGTGGAGGTCACTGCTAAAAGGGGCAGGCACTGTGGATCTCACTGTTAAAGGGGAGTGCACTGTGGAGGTTACTGTTAAAGGGTCCGGCATTGCGGAGGTCATTGTTAAGGGGGCGTGCGCTGTGGAGGTCACTGTTAAAGGGGCAGGCACAGTAGAGGTCATTGTTAAAGGGGCGGTCACTGTCATTGAGTTTTGTTTGGCTGTTAACCATCGATGTGTTAAAGAAAAAAATTGATTATAAAAGGAAAATCTGCCAAAAAAGTGAAATTTCAAAATTTGATCTCCATTTTCCTTTAATTCTTGTGGAACGCCTAAAGGGTTAACAAAGTTTGTAAAATCGGTTTTGAATACCTTGAGGGGTGTAGTTTCTACAATGGGGTCATTTATGGGGGTATCCACTATGTAGGCCCCACAAAGTGACTTCAGACCTGAACTGGTCCTTATAAAGTGGGTTTTGGCAATTTTCTTAAAAATTTGAAGAATTGCTTCTAAACTTCTAAGCCTTCTAACGTCCTAAAAAAATAAAATGACATTTCCAAAATGATGCCAACATAAAGTAGACATATGGGGAATGTTAAATAATAAATATTTTATGAGGTATCACTTTCTGTTTTAAAAGCAGAGAAATTGAAATTTAGAAAATTGCGAATTTTTCAAATTTTTGGGTAAATTTGGGATTTTTTCATAAATAAAGGTGAAATATTTTGACTCAAATTTATGACTATCATGAAGTACAATGTGTCACGAGAAAACAATCTCTGAATGACTTGGATAAATAAAGGCGTTCCAAAGTTATTACCACATAAAGTGAGATATGTCAGTTTTGCAAAATTTGGCCTGGTCAGGAAGGGGGCAAAGGGCCCAGATGGGAAGTGGTTAAAGGGGTGGGCACTGTTGCAACTGTTAAAGGGGCGGGCATTGTGGAGATCATTGTTAAAGGGGTGGGTGCCGTGGAGGTCACTATTAAAGGGGCGGGTTATGTGTAGGTCACTGTTAAAGGGTCGGGCGCTGTGAAGGTCACTGTTAAAGAGGCAGGCACTGTGAAGGTCACTGTTAAAGGGGCGGGCACTGTGGATGTCACTGTTAAAGGGGCAGGTGCTGTAGAGGTCACTGTTAAAGGGGCGGGCGCTGTGAAATTCACTGTTAAAGAGGAGGGCGCTGTGGGGGTCACTGTTAAAGGAATAGGCACTATGGAGGTCACTGTTAAAGGGGTGGGCACTGTGGCTGTCACTGTTAAAGAGGCGGGCACTGTGCATGTTACTGTTAAAGGGGCATGGCACTGTGGAGGTCACTGTTAAGGGGGCAGGTGCCACTATTAAAGGGGAAACTGCTGTGGAGGTCACTGTTAAGGCAGCAGGGTATTGTGAGGTCACTGTTAAGATAGTTTAGTATTGTGGAGGGGGGCGGTCCCCTGAGGAAGTCACTGTCAAGGGAGTAGGGTGCTGTGAAACTCACTGTTAAAGAGGTGGGCTGCTGTGAAGGTCAAAGTTAAGGGGATGGGCAGCTGTGGAGGTCCCATTTTAAAGTGGTTGGGCACTGTAGGGGGCTCAGTGTTAAGGTGTGGGGGACTGTTGTGTTCACTGTTAAAGGGGCGGGGTGCTATCGAGGTCACTGTTATGGGGGATACTGTTGATATCTTTTAACGACACACAGAAACATTAAATGAAATAGATGAAATATGTCCATGCAAAGCCAGGTCCTTCTGCTAGTATATATATATATATATATATATATATATATATATATATATATATATGTCAGGTCCATAAATATTGGGACATCGACACAATTGTAAAATTTTTGGCTCTATACACCACCACAATGGATTTTAAATGAAACGAACAAGATGTGCTTTAACTGCAGACTGTCAGCTTTAATTTGAGGGTATTTACATCCAAATCAGGTGAACGGTGTAGGAATTACAACAGTTTGCATATGTGCCTCCCACTTGTTAAGGGACCAAAAGTATTTGGACAATTGGCTTCTCAGCTGTTCCATGGCCAGGTGTGTGTTATTCCCTCATTATCCCAATTAAAATGAGCAGATAAAAGGTCCAGAGTTAATTTCAGGTGTGCTATTTGCATTTGGAATCTGTTGCTGTCAACTCTCAAGATGAGATCCAAAGAGCTGACACAATCAGTCAAGCAAGCCATCATTAGGCTGCAAAAACACAACAAACCCATCAGAGAGATAGCAAAAACATTAGGCCTGGCCAAAACAACAGTTTGGAACATTCTTAAAAAGAAGGAACCCACCGGTGAGCTCAGCAACACCAAAAGACCACGGAAAACAACTGTAGTGGATGACCAAAGAATTCTTTCCCTGGTGAAGAAAACACCCTTCACAACAGTTGGCCAGATCAAGAACACTCTCCAGGAGGTAGGTGTATGTGTGTCAAAGTCAAAAATCAAGAGAAGAGTTCACCAGAGTGAATACAGAGGGTTCAACACAAGATGTAAACCATTGGTGAGCCTCAAAAACAGGATGGCCAGATTAGAGTTTGCCACAACAACAACATCTAAAAAAGCCTTCACAGTTCTGAACCAACATCCTATGGACAGATGAGACCAAGATCAACTTGTACAAGAGTGATGGGAAGAGAAGAGTATGGAGAAGGAAAGGAACTGCTCATGATCCTAAGCATACCACCTCATCAGTAAAGCGTGGTGGTGGCAGTGTCATGGCGTGGGCATGTATGGCTGCCAATGGAACTGCTTCTCTTGTATTTATTGATGATGTGACTGCAGACAAAAGCAGCAGGAGGAATTCTGAAGTGTTTCGGGCAATATTATCTGCTCATATTCAGCCAAATGCTTCAGAACTAGAGTTGAGCGAACACCTGGATGTTCGGGTTCGACGAGTTCGGCCGAACTTTCGAAAAATGTTCGGGTTCGGGATCCGAACTCGACCCGAACTTCATCCCGAACCCGAACCCCATAGAAGTCAATGGGGACCCGAACTTTTGGGCACTAAAAAGGCTGTAAAACACACCCGGAAAGGGCTAGAGGGCTGCAAAAGGCAGCAAAATGTAGTTAAATCCCCTGCAAACAAATGTAGATAGGGAAATGATGAGTTAACATAAAATAAATAAAAATTAAACAATATTAATTGGAGTGAGGTCCCATAGCACAGAATCAGGCTTCAAGTCACCCACCAATGGAGAAGGTCACTTACTATTATTTTGACCACAGCACCCAGACAAAGGAGAGAGGTCCCACAGCAGAGAACCAGGCATCATATCACCCACCACAGGAGTAGGCCACCATTTAGTTACTTTGACCCCTACACCCAGACGGAGGAGAGAGGTTACACAGCAGAGAATCAGGCATTTAGATCACCCACCACAGGAGTAGGCCACCATTGAATCAGACCCCGGCAACCATGTCAGATGGCACAAGCATAAGCTTTATATTAATCAGCACAGGAGAAGGCGACTTTGACAGACTTTGACCCCTACACCCAGACGGAGGAGAGAGGTTTCACAGCAGAGAATCAGGCATTTAGATCACCCACCACAGGAGTAGGCCCCCATTGAATCAGACCCTGGCAACCATGTCAGATGGCACAACCATCAGCTTTATATCAATCAGCACAGGAGAAGGCGACTTTGAAAGACTTTGACCCCTACACCCAGATGGAGGAGAGAGGTTTCACAGCAGAGAATCAGGCATCATATCAACCACCACAGGAGAAGCCACCATTTAGTTACTTTGACCCCCGCAACCAGGAAGAGGAGAGAGGCACCACAGCACATATTCTGGCATCATATCAGCCACCACAGGAGAAGCCACCATTGAGTTACTTTGACCCCCGCACCCAGGAAGAGGAGAGAGGCACCACAGCACATATTCTGGCATCATATCAGCCACCACAGGAGAAGCCACCATTGAGTTACTTTGACCCCTGCACCCAGGAAAAGGAGAGAGGCCCCACAGCACATATTCTGGCATCATATCAGCCACCACAGGAGAAGCCACCATTTAGTTACTTTGACCCCTTGACCCAAACAGAGGAGAGAGGTTCCACATCAGAGAATCAGGCATCATATCAACCACCACAGGAGTAGGCCACAATTTAATGGGACCCCGGCAACCATGTCAGATGGCACAACCATCAGCTTCATATCAATCAGCACAGGAGAAGGCGACTTTGAAAGACTTTGACCCCTACGCCCAGACGGAGGAGAGAGGTTTCACAGCAGAGAATCAGGCATTTGGATCACCCACCACAGGAGTAGGCCCCCATTGAATCAGACCCTGGCAACCATGTCAGATGGCACAACCATCAGCTTTATATCAATCAGCACAGGAGAAGCCACCATTGAGTTACTTTGACCCCTGCACCCAGGAAGAGGAGAGAGGCCCCACAGCACATATTCTGGCATCATATCAGCCACCACAGGAGAAGCCACCATTGAGTTACTTTGACCCCCGCACCCAGGAAGAGGAGAGAGGCACCACAGCACATATTCTGGCATCATATCAGCCACCACAGGAGAAGCCACCATTGAGTTACTTTGACCCCTGCACCCAGGAAGAGGAGAGAGGCCCCACAGCACATATTCTGGCATCATACTAACCACCACAGGAGAAGCCACCATTGAGTTACTTTGACCCCTGCACCCAGGAAGAGGAGAGAGGCCCCACAGCACATATTCTGGCATCATATCAGCCACCACAGGAGAAGCCACCATTGAGTTACTTTGACCCCCGCACCCAGGAAGAGGAGAGAGGCACCACAGCACATATTCTGGCATCATATCAGCCACCACAGGAGAAGCCACCATTGAGTTACTTTGACCCCCGCACCCAGGAAGAGGAGAGAGGCACCACAGCACATATTCAGGCATCGTATCACACACCACAGGAGAAGGCCTCTTTCAGTGATTTAGGCCTTTGGACCCAGACAGAGGAGAGAGGCACCACAGCACATATTCTGGCATCATATCAGCCACCACAGGAGAAGCCACCATTGAGTTACTTTGACCCCTGCATCCAGGAAGAGGAGAGAGGCCCCACAGCACATATTCTGGCATCATATCAGCCACCACAGGAGAAGCCACCATTGAGTTACTTTGACCCCTGCACCCAGGAAGAGGAGAGAGGCCCCACAGCACATATTCTGGCATCATACTAACCACCACAGGAGAAGCCACCATTGAGTTACTTTGACCCCTGCACCCAGGAAGAGGAGAGAGGCCCCACAGCACATATTCTGGCATCATATCAGCCACCACAGGAGAAGCCACCATTGAGTTACTTTGACCCCCGCACCCAGGAAGAGGAGAGAGGCACCACAGCACATATTCTGGCATCATATCAGCCACCACAGGAGAAGCCACCATTGAGTTACTTTGACCCCTGCACCCAGGAAGAGGAGAGAGGCCCCACAGCACATATTCTGGCATCATACTAACCACCACAGGAGAAGCCACCATTGAGTTACTTTGACCCCTGCACCCAGGAAGAGGAGAGAGGCCCCACAGCACATATTCTGGCATCATATCAGCCACCACAGGAGAAGCCACCATTGAGTTACTTTGACCCCCACACCCAGGAAGAGGAGAGAGGCACCACAGCACATATTCTGGCATCATATCAGCCACCACAGGAGAAGCCACCATTGAGTTACTTTGACCCCCGCACCCAGGAAGAGGAGAGAGGCACCACAGCACATATTCAGGCATCATATCACACACCACAGGAGAAGGCCTCTTTCAGTGATTTAGGCCTTTGGACCCAGACAGAGGAGAGAGGCACCACAGCACATATTCTGGCATCATATCAGCCACCACAGGAGAAGCCACCATTGAGTTACTTTGACCCCTACACCCAGGAAGAGGAGAGAGGCCCCACAGCACATATTCTGGCATCATATCAGCCACCACAGGAGAAGCCACCATTTAGTTACTTTGACCCCTGCACCCAGGAAGAGGAGAGAGGCACCACAGCACATATTCTGGCATCATATCAGCCACCACAGGAGAAGCCACCATTGAGTTACTTTGACCCCTTCACCCAAACAGAGGAGAGAGGTTCCACATCAGAGAATCAGGCATCATATCAACCACCACAGGAGTAGGCCACAATTTAGTTTATTTGACCCCTGCACCCAGGAAGAGGAGAGAGGCCCCACAGCACATATTCTGGCATCATATCACACACCACAGGAGAAGGCCTCTTTCAGTGATTTAGGCCTTTGGACCCAGACAGAGGAGAGAGGTCAGAGATTAGCTTCATATCCCCCAGCACAGCAGAAGACCGCTTTATTTGACTTAGGCCTCAGCACCCAGACAGAAGACAGAGGTAGCATGGCAGAGGTTATGGCTTCATGTCACCCGTTAGTTTAACCGGCCACTTTCATCTGGTTAGGCCCCGGCGCCCAGACAGAGAAGAGTTTCATTCAACTGTGGGTTTCATAAAATTTGTATCAAATAAAGAAGTGGCCCGTAGCACAACAAGACATGTTTTAGGCAGTTAATAAGGACTACTCTGCACAAGGGAGGGACAGGTCCTGTGGGATCCATGCCTGGTTCATCTTTATGAAGGTCAGCTTGTCCACGTTGGCTGTGGACAGGCGGCTGCGCTTGTCAGTAATGACGCCCCCTGCCGTGCTGAATACGCGTTCAGATAAAACGCTGGCCACCGGGCAGGAAAGCACCTCCAAGGCATAACATGCTAACTCTGGCCACGTGGACAATTTCGAAACCCAGTAGTTGAATGGGGCCGAACCATCCGTCAGGATGTGGAGGGGTGTGCAGACATACTGTTCAACCATGTTAGTGAAATGCTGCCTCCTGCTAACACGTTCCGTATCAGGTGTCGGTGCAGATAGCTGTGGCGTGGAGACAAAACTTTTCCACATTTCTGCCATGCTAACCCTGCCCTCAGATGAGCTGGCCGTGACACAGCTGCGTTGGCGACCTCTTGCCACTCCTCTGCCTTCACCTTCCACCTGTTCCCCTGTGACATGTGGGAATGCTCTCAAGAGCGCCTCTATCAGCGTGCGCTTGTACTCGCGCATCTTACGGTCGCGCTCCAGTTCAGGAATTAAAGTGGGCACATTGTCTTTATACCGGGGATCCAGCAGGGTGGCCACCCAGTAGTCTGCACACGTTAAAACGTGGGCAACTCTGCTGTCGTTGCGCAGGCATTGGAGCATATATTCGCTCATGTGGGCCAGGCTACCCATGGGTAAGGACAAGCTGTCCTCTGTGGGAGGCGTATCGTCATCGTCCACCGTATCCCCCCAGCCACGCACCAGTGATGGGCCTGGGCTGCCACCCCGCTGTGAACTTGCGTCATCCTCGTCCCCCTCCACCTCCTCCTCCTCATCCTCCTCATCCTCCAGTACAGTGCCTTGGCTGGCGACTTGTGAACCTGTCCTCTGCTGCTTAAACAAACCTCCCTCTGAGCCACTTCGAACAGACTGGCCCGAAAGTGTTAGAAACGAGCCCTCATCCTCCTCCTCCTCCTCCACCTGGGCCACCTCCTCTAACATCATTGCCCTAAGTGTTTTCTCAAGGAGACATAGAAGTGGTATTGTAACGCTGATAACAGTGTCATCGCCACTGGCCATGTTGGTGGAGTACTCGAAACAGCGCAGCAGGGCACACAGGTCTCGCATGGAGGCCCAATCATTGGTGGTGAAGTGGTGCTGTTCGGCAGTACGACTGACGCGAGCGTGCTGCAGCTGAAACTCCACTATGGCCTGCTGCTGCTCGCACAGTCTCTCCAGCATGTGCAAGGTGGAGTTCCACCGGGTGGGCACGTCGCATATGAGGCGGTGAGCGGGAAGGCCGAAGTTCCGCTGTAGCGCAGACAGGCGAGCAGCGGCAGGATGTGAACGGCGGAAGCGCGCACAGACGGCCCGCACTTTATGCAGCAGCTCTGACATGTTGGGGTAGTGGTGAATGAACCTCTGCACCACCAAGTTCAGCACATGCGCCAGGCAAGGGATGTGCGTCAAACCGGCTAGTCCCAGAGCTGCCACGAGATTTCGCCCATTATCGCATACCACCAGGCCTGGCTTGAGGCCCACCGGCAGAAACCACTCGTCGGTCTGTTGTTCAATACCCCGCCACAACTCCTTTGCGCTGTGGGGCCTGTCCCCCAAACATATGAGTTTCAGAATGGCCTGCTGACGTTTACCCCGGGCTGTGCTGAAGTTGGTGGTGAAGGTGTGTGGCTGACCGGATGAGCTGGTGGAAGCAGTGGAGGAGGAAGCCGAGTAGGAGGAGGAGGCTACAGGAGGCAGAGAATGATGCCCTGCGATCCTAGGGGGCGGAAGGACGTGCGCCAAGGAACTGTCCGCCGGGGGCCCAGCCGCCACTACATTCATCCAGTGTGCAGTTAGTGAGATATAGCGTCCCTGGCCGTGCTTACTGGTCCACGTATCTGTGGTTAGGTGGACCTTGCCACAAATGGCGTTGCGCAGTGCACACTTGATTTTATCGGACACTTGCATGTGCAGGGAAGGCACGGCTGTCTTGGAGAAGTAGTGGCGGCTGGGAACCACATACTGCGGGACAGCCATGGCCATCAGCTGTTTGAAGCTGTCTGTGTCCACCAGCCGGAATGACAGCATTTCAAAGGCCAGCAGTTTAGAAATGCTGGCGTTCAGGCCAAGGGCTCGAGGGTGACTCGGGGGGAATTTGCGCTTCCTCTCTAAGGTTTGAGATATTGAGAGCTGAACGCTGCTGTGTGATATAGTGGAGACGCTAGTTGACGGTGGCGGTGGTGGTGGTGTCGGTGGCACATCCTCTGTTTGCTGCTCGGCAGGTGGCAACATTCCTCTCGAGGCGGAAGCCGAGGCAGCAGCGGTAGAGGGAGCAGGGGGAGCCTCAGCGAGTGCCTGGTTTTTAAGGTGTGTACCCCACTGCAGTTCATGCTTTGCATGTAGATGCCTGGTCATGCAGGTTGTGCTGAGGTTCAGAACGTTAATGCCTCGCCTCAGGCTCTGATGGCAGAGCGTGCAAGTCACTCGGGTCTTGTCGGTAGGACATTGTTTAAAGAAGTGCCATGCCAGGGAACTCTTTGAAGCTGCCTTTGTGGGGCTGGGTCCCTGTTGGCGATGTCCAGTAGCAGGCGAACTCTGGGGGCGGCGGCTCGTCTGCTTTGGCCCCCTGCTCCCTCTTTGGCTTCGCTGTTGTCTCGGTCTCACCACTACCTCTTCCTCTGAACTGTGAAAGTCATCGCCACGACCTTCAGTCCATGTGGGGTCTAAGACCTCATTGTCCTCTGCATCGTCTTCCACCCAGTCTCCCTCCCTGACCTCCTCCTGTTCAGTCTGCACACTGCAAAAAGACGCGGCAGTGGGCACCTGTGTTTCGTCATCATCAGAGAGTCGGTGACTCTGCTGTGGTGGTATTCCCATGTCCTCTTCATCTGGAGACATAAGTGGTTGTGCGTCAGTGCATGGTATGTCTTCCTCCACTGGGGAAGGGCTAGGTGGACGCCCCTGGGAAACCCTGGAAGCAGAGTCTTCAAACAGAAGAAGAGACTGCTGCATAACTTGTGGCTCAGACCGTTTCCCTGATATGCTTGGGGGTGATGTGACAGACTGATGGGCTTGGTTTTCAGGTGCCACCTGTGCGCTTTCCGCAGAAGACTGGGTGGAAGACCATGTGGTGAACGTGCTGGAAGCACTGTCGGCCACCCAATCGATTAATGCCTGTACCTGCTCAGGCCTTACCATCCTAAGAGCGGCATTGGGCCCCACGAGATATTGCGGTACATTCTGCCGGCTAGTTGAGGGAGTTCGTTCCCTACTGTGTGCGCCTGGGGCCGAACGGCCACGTCCTCTACCAGCAACAGAGGCTCCACGGACACCACCACGACCGCGTCCTCGTCCCTTAATAGTATTTTTCTTCATTGTTGCGATTCAACTCGCACCACAATGAAATATATTATTTTTTATAAGCAAAATCCCCTCACTGGAATACTTTCAGTCTTTTGACTGTATGGATTACAGATGGAATGACTGTTATATGTGAGTACCGCTTTCTTTGACAGATTCTAGTATGGGTACATATATGTTTTCCCAACCCCAGCACATTAGTTTGCTAATTCCAGATGTATGAAACGCAGGCCTAACTGTATCTAGTATATTGAACGCCAGATAAACTAACTTGGCCTTTTTTAAATAAAAAAAATCCCCTCACTGGAATACTTTCAGTCTTTTGACTGTATGGATTACAGATGGAATGACTGTTATATGTGAGTACCGCTTTCTTTGACAGATTCTAGTATGGGTACATATGTTTTCCCAACCCCAGCACATTAGTTTGCTAATTCCAGATGTATGAAACGCAGGCCTAACTGTATCTAGTATATTGAACGCCAGATAAACTAACTTGGCCTTTTTTAAATAAAAAAAATCCCCTCACTGGAATACTTTCAGTCTTTTGACTGTATGGATTACAGATGGAATGACTGTTATATGTGAGTACCGCTTTCTTTGACAGATTCTAGTATGGGTACATATATGTTTTCCCAACCCCAGCACATTAGTTTGCTAATTCCAGATGTATGAAACGCAGGCCTAACTGTATCTAGTATATTGAACGCCAGATAAACTAACTTGGCCTTTTTTAAATAAAAAAAATTCCCTCACTGGAATACTTTCAGTCTTTTGACTGTATGGATTACAGATGGAATGACTGTTATATGTGAGTACCGCTTTCTTTGACAGATTCTAGTATGGGTACATATATGTTTTCCCAACCCCAGCACATTAGTTTGCTAATTCCAGATGTATGAAACGCAGGCCTAACTGTATCTAGTATATTGAACGCCAGATAAACTAACTTGGCCTTTTTTAAATAAAAAAAAAATTCCCTCACTGGAATACTTTATGGCTTTTCACTGTATGGATTACAGGTGGACTGGTATTAGTAGGGGTGACACAAGCACACCCAAGTCCCTGATGTAGGATTTCTATGGCACAGACCACTATTACAAGTGATTAATGGACGTTGGGAGAGATTGTGCTGCAGCACTAGTCCCAAGATGGCCGCCGCCTATCAGCCCAGTAACATGTGCCACAAAATGGTCTGCACAACCTTTAAAAAAAATAGCCTTGGACTGTGCTGCTAAATCGCTATTGGTCTGAATCCCAGGTGTAGATGTCTGACTTGTTTGGAGCTTTGGAATGCACACTGTGGCAGCTTCTGCTGCAGCACTACAAGTCGCAAAATGGCGGCCGGCGGTCAGCCCAGGTACATGTGGATGGAAAAATCACTCTGGCCACTCTAAAAATAGCCAATCCCTATCAAAAAAGCAGCTCAGCTGCAGTTGTTCAGATGAATCACAGGTGGAGGAGAGAAATTTGCTTCCAGTTATTCAATTATCCCTGCCTATTCTCGCCCTAGCATCAGCTGCGTCTATCCCTGTTCTATTCACATCGGGAGTGAGCACGTCCCGACGTGCGCACAAGCTTATAAAGAGGCTGAGTCACATGCTGCACTTGGCCAATCACAGCCTTGCCAATAGTAGGCATGGCTGCGATGGCATCTTAGGGCAAGTAGTATGATGCATGTTGATTGGCTACTTTGCAGCCTTTCAAAATGCGCCAAAATACATGCCGAACGACGAACCCGAACCCGAACTTTTACGAAAAAGTTCGGGTCCGTGTCACGAACACCCCAAAATTCGGTACGGACCCGAACTATGCTCGAACTGTTCGCTCAACACTATTCAGAACTCATTGGACGGCGCTTCACAGTGCAGATGGACAATGACCCAAAGCATACTGTAAAAGCAACCAAAGAGTTTTTTTAAGGGAAATAAGTGGAATGTTATGCAATGGCCAAGTCAATCACCTGATCTGAATCCGATTGAGCATGCATTTCACTTGCTGAAGACAAAACTGAAGTGAAAATGCCGTAAGAACAAGCAGGAATTGAAGACAGTTGCAATAGAGGCCTGGCAGAGCATCACCAGGGATGAAACCCAGCGTCTGGTGATGTCTATGCGTTCCAGACTTCAGGCTGTAATTGACTGCAAAGGATTTGCAACCAAGTATTACAAAGTGAAAGTTTGATTTATGATTATTATTCTGTCCCATTACTTTTGGATCCTTAACAAGTGGGAGGCACATATGCAAACTGTTGTAATTCCTGCACTGTTCACCTGATTTGGATGTAAATACCCTCAAATTAAAGCTGACAGTCTGCAGTTAAAGCACGTCTTGTTCGTTTCATTTCAAATGTATTGTAGTGGTGTATAGAGCCAAAAATTTTAGAATTGTGTTGATGTCCCAATATTTATGGACCTGACTGTATATATTTATATATCAGTAGGCACCATGTATTGTTTCAAACTTGAGAAACCATGGTGACTGAAGCTAATCTCAGTAAACACAAATCACTCTCATAACCTGAAAGGGCTTTTCAAACCGGACCCAAACTATGAGAAAAATGTTATATGGCACAAAATCTAATTTAAGGGACTTTAGATTTTGATATTGGATTCATTTTGATCTTTTGTTATTCGTTATTTGTTGACTTTTAATTATTGTTTTCTTCAGTGTTTAAAGTTTTATTTCTAAAGGACAGATCTGAGTTCAATCTCTCTCAAAATTGCAAAAGAGCCTACAGCATTGTGGTGGCAGACTGTCAGGAATAGAATACCCTTCATCAACGGAGTAAAATATTCTTTATATTAATGCAAACAATATGAGATGTAGTCATTCTGGCAGACAATGTCCAAAAGTCAGATCCATTTTGAGAGGCAGTAACACATCATGAAAGACTATCCAAACCTTCAACACAATTTCATCATTCTCGACCAAGTAGTCTACAAAAAAGTGAAGGTCATATATAACATTGAAAGCAATGTTGTTTATAAAATATTTTTTTTTCTATTTTTTTTCTCTTTAAGGATACTAGATCTGACACAAAAGCCCATTATGGATAACCATATTTGGAAAACGAGGTCATGTTTCTTTTTCTCCCAAAATACTTCCAAAATGTGAAATGCGTAAAATTGACATATTTCATGTCTCCTGAAAGCAAGCATAATAGGCTATTCTTAGATGTCTTGATTCCCCCCCCCCCCCCCTCTCTTTTTTCAATGAGTCCAATACTGATGTCTGTCTTGTAATTAAGAATCTCAGATGAGGATTCGTTAGCTCAATGATTTGTGGGGATTCGCTCTGGTAGGCAGGTTAGAGGACGCAGTATAGAGGCAAAGGACCAGGTTGTAAATTACTCTTCAGTGTTTATTCACACTTATGACATAACACAACAGTCAATTTTCAGGCTTGGTGCTTGCTCACACACAGAAAAACAAAATAAAGTTCACCTGGTATCCTGGGTGTCAGTTCACACCCGGCTGAATGCTCAGCCTCAGAAAGTCCATTTGCATGCTTTAAGGCGGCCTGCTCGCCTGAAACACGGTCTTCAGACCTTAGCACCGGCATCTCTAGAGCTCCACTGTCAGAGGGAGGTAATCCACACTAGTGCTGGCTGTTTTTTATAAGTCTGCCAAGACCTAGCCTGGCACGTGGAGAGTAGTCACCCACCCAGCATTTTGACTACTCCCAGTAAGAGCCATCCCGGATCAGCTATTTACAGCCATACTGAATAGCAAAGTGTCAATCAGCATTAGCTGCCACTGACACATGAAAATACCTCGGTGAAACATACCTACCATCAATGACGACCCCTTGTACCTTCCTACATACCTCCCCCTTTGTTCAACACTGAGGGGATGAAAACACGTCAAACAGTGTACCCAGGACAGGACATCCACGTTTCCCTGTAACCGGCCTGCCTTGTGTTCCACCGAAAACGTAAAGTTCTGTAAAGAGAGAAACCATCGAGTGACCTGGGCATTTCTGTCCTTGGCCTGGCTCATCCATTTGAGAGGGAGTGGTCGGTTACCAGACTGAACTTTCTCCCTAACAAATAATAGTAGCGAGACTCGAGTGACCACTTAATAGCCAGGCACTTGGTCTGTACAGGGTGGGCCATTTATATGGATACACCTTAATAAAATGGGAATGGTTGGTGATATTAACTTCCTGTTTGTGGCACATTAGTATATGTAAGGGGGGAAACTTTTCAAGATGGGTGGTGACCATGGCGGCCATTTTGAAGTCGGCCATTTTGAATCCAACTTTTGTTTTTTCAATAGGAAGAGGGTCATTTGACACATCAAACTTATTGGGAATTTCACAAGAAAAACAATGGTGTGCTTGGTTTTAACGTAACTTTATTCTTTCATGAGTTATTTACAAGTTTCTGACCACTTACTAAATGTGTTCAATGTGCTGCCCATTGTGTTGGATTGTCAATGCAACCCCTTTTCTCCCACTCTTCACACACTGATAGCAACACCGCAGGAGAAATGCTAGCACAGGCTTCCAGTATCCGTAGTTTCAGGTGCTGCACATCTCGTATCATCTGAAGGCAATCGTCTATGCTGTGAAGATACGAGATGTGCAGCACCTGAAACTACGGATACTGGAAGCCTGTGCTAGCATTTCTCCTGCGGTGTTGCTATCAGTGTGTGAAGAGTGGGAGAAGAGGGTTGCATTGACAATCCAACACAATGGGCAGCACATTGAACACATTTTAAAAATGGTCAGAAACTTGTAAATAACTCATGAAAGAATAAAGTTACGTTAAAACCAAGAACACCATTGTTTTTCTTGTGAAATTCCCAATAAGTTTGATGTGTCAAATGACCCTCTTCCTATTGAAAAAACAAAAGTTGGATTCAAAATGGCCGACTTCAAAATGTCCGCCATGGTCACCACCCATCTTGAAAAGTTTCCCCCCTCACATATACTAATGTGCCACAAACAGGAAGTTAATATCACCAACCATTCCCATTTTATTAAGGTGTATCCATATAAATGGCCCACCCTGTAGTATAAACTCCTTTTTGAAGTCAGTGGTCACCAAAACCGGGGACCCACACAGAGCCGACTTCAAAGCAGAGAAAGCCTCTTCCACCTGATCATCCCAGTGGACCATCACTGACTTCAAGAGCCCTGTCAATGGTGTGGCCACCGTAGCAAAGTGGGGGACAAACCTCATATAATATCCCACCATTCCCAGGAATGACTTTACTTGCCTAGTAGTGACAGGTCGGGGCCAATTCCGTATCGCCTCTATTTTGTTCACTTTGGGTTTGATGACTCCGTGCCCAATGACATACCCCAGGTATTTTGTCTCCTCTAACCCTATTGCACATTTTTTTGGGTTAGCTGTTAGTCCAGCCTTTCGAAAGGAGTTCACTACAGCCTGTACTTTTGGTAGGTGACTTTCCAGGTTGGCACTGAGAAAGAAAATATTGTCCAGGTAAGCCAAAGCATACCGCCGATATGGACGCAGCACAATGTCCATGAGCCGTTGAAAAGTGGCAGGGGTGCCATGCATACCAAAGGGTAACACCTTATATTGGTACAACCCCTCTGGTGTGATGAAGGCAGTTTTCTCTTTGGCAGCCTCTGTCAAGGGTACCTGCCAGTACCCTTTGGTGAGGTCTAAAACAGAAAAATACCGGGCTTGGCCTAACCTCTCAATAAGCTCATCCACTCCCGGCATGGGATACCCGTCGAACGTAGATACCTTGTTTAATTTTTGAAAATCGTTACAAAACTGCAGCGTCCCATCCGGTTTGGGTATTAAGACTATTGGACTAGCCCATTCACTTTTTGACTCCTTAATGATGTCTTAGCTGCACTTCTTCCGAGATGGCTTGTCGCCAAGACTCGGGTACCCGGTATGGTTTCAACCAGATTCTGCCCTGAGGCTCAGTGACAATGTCATGTTGGATGGTAGAAGTGTGTCCAGGGAGGTCCGAGAACACATCCGTGTTCCTGCTGATAAACTCCCTGGCCTCCTGAGTCTTTTTAGAGGAAAGGCTGTCAGCAATCTTCACTTTGGCAACTGCTTCCCTTGCATCAGACTGTGGGGCTGGAAACTCTTTCCCTAGAAAACTCAGCCGCAGGCTGTTGTCCATACTGGTCTCCCTATCTTTCCAAGGTTTAAGTAAATTAACATGGTACATCTGCTCTGGCTTTCGCCGCCCTGGCTGGTGTACCTTTTAATTTACCTCACCAACTTTTTGAGAACTTTGTAGGGTCCCTGCCACCTAGCCAGGAACCTACTGACCACCGTTGGTACCAGAACCAAAACCAGATCTCCCGGGTTGAGAGATCCGGACCTGAGCCTGCCGATTATAGACCCTACTCTGGGCTCGCTGGGCTGCCTCCATCTGTTCCCTAACAAGCGGCAACACTGTCTCCATCCACTCTTGCATCTGAGTGACATATTCAATTACACTTTTATACGGTGTAGGTTGTTGTTCCCACGCCTCTTTGGCTTTGTCCAACAAACCGCGAGGATGTCGGCCATATAGCAGTTCGAAGGGCGAGAACCCAGTAGAGGCCAGGGGCACCTCTCGCACTGCGAACATGAGATAGGGCAGAAGAAGGTCCCAATCCATCCCATACTTTGACACCACTCTTTTTAACATGTTTTCTAATGTTTGATTAAACCTCTCTACCAGGCCGTCAGTTTGTGGGTGATAGACGGATGTGCGTATCTGTTTGATATTTAGCAACTTACAGAGCTCCCGCATGACCTTGGACATAAAAGGACTCCGCTGGTCAGTCAGAACCTCTTTGGGTATCCCCACTCGGGAAAACATCTCCATTAACTCTTTTGCTGTGAGTTTGGCCGATGTATGTCGCAGTGGCACCGCCTCCAGGTACCGAGTGGCGTAGTCCAGGGCGACCAAGGTGTGTTGGTGCCCCCTAGCGGACTTCGTTACTGGGCCTACGAGATCCATAGTGATTCTCTTAAATGGTACCTCGATAATCGGGAGGGGCACTAAGGGACTGCGGAACCGGTGCTGGGGGCTAGTGGTTTGAAAGGTCGGGCAAGACTTACAAAAGTTATCCACCTCTCTAAAGACACTGGGCCAGTAAAACCGTTGTAGTATCTGGTCCTGTGTCTTCTGCAGTCCCAGATGACTGGTGGTGGGCTAACTCTTCCATAAATTAGTTCTGTACAATCTTTAAGGGGTAGATTTCTTTCCGGGGATCATCTCCACAAATGCCTTGGCAGACAACAGGTTTTCATGTCCCAACTCGTGCTTTATTGCGACACAATCACAAACAAATGATACAAAACAAAATGAAAGCCTGCCCGACTGGGCTCTATCTACAGATGTAGCAGGGTTAGCACTCCAGCTCTTAACTCAAATTTCTTAACTCATTGCGTTATCTTGAGACAAAAGCCATTGAAAAGTAATTGAAGGTGTTTGCTTAGATTAGATAACACAACTCAGAAATCTCAGAAAACAGGAGTGTTAACTCTACTCTATCCGTAAACACAGTACGGTATATCCCTGACTCACCTAAGTCACCGTTCACACACACACGTGAACCCATGTGGCTTTCCCAGCCTAATGTCCATCAGCCTCCTGTCTGTTACCACACTGGTGTCATGTGTTGTGTTGTACAGAAGCCTGGAGTGGTTCTGTGTATGGTCTGAGCTGGGAGCGTGGCTGAGATACCACCAGGCTGGGATTAGCCTGAGGTTTGGGGGGTCCCGCAACGCCTAGGGATAAGGGTCGCATGGTCAGCGTCGGGCGGACGACTAGACCTCAATCCCCCAAAAGACACCGGTGTGTTAACAGCCAGGAGGCTGATGGACATTAGGCTGGGAAAGCCGCATGTGTTCACGTGTGTGCAAACGGTGACTTAGGTGAGTCAAGGATATACTGTGTTTATGTAGAGCCCAGCCAGGCAGGCTTTCATTTTGTTTTGTATTTTTTGTATGTGCTTGTGTCGTAATAAAGCACGAGTTGGGAGATGAAAACCTGTTGTCTGCCAAGGCATTTGGGAGGATGATCCCCGGAAAGAAAGCTACCCATTACAGATTGTACAGAACAAATTTATGGAAGTCCTGCCAAGTCAGTGGTAGCATTTCTAGCTCTTTAGGAAGAACCAAAAATAAATAACATTCTTTTAGTTAAGTGAATTTTAACAACTGTTAGGGGTGACAGAATTTTTTTTAATCATTTTGCTGTATGGCATCTAAATGGATTATATAGCAGTTTCTGGGTAGGTATCCTTTTGGTATGCAAGAGTTGTAGTGTCCCTTAGTTACATCTCCTGCATCATCTGTATTGACTAATAGTCATATCTCATTCTCTAGTCATGTTTGAAGGCTTTGTTTAGCGTTTGACGTTCAGGTACTAGACAGATGTTTTTCTTCCTTCTTGAAGGTAGCTAGTTTGCATATTTTTCCTATGGAGCATTGCATACACAGCGGGGTCTCTTTAATGAGAACCAGCCATCCCGAAAGCAACACTGAACATCATAAAAAATATTTTTATTTTAAAGGGGTTATCCAAAAATTTTATATTGGTGACCTATTCTCTGGTTAGGTCATAATTATCAGAATATCACCCCTGACAATCAGCTGTTTGAAGAGGCTAAGGCATTCTCCTAGGCCAGTGACATCATGTTCATCAGTCATGTGGCCTAGGCGCAGCTCAGCCTTATGCAAGTGAATTGAATTGCATTACCAAGCACAGCTGTATGGAGCAGGAGCTCCGTACAGTATTAGAATGTTTTGGCTCCGATGAGCCGAATTTATTACTTTGCGAACCAGAGTTCGGGAAAAGTTTTTTTACAGTACAAATTAATGTATGAATTTATGAAGTCTCGCAAGACTTTGCGAAGCAATAACGTCGGCTCATCGGAGCCAATACATTCTAATACTGTACGGAGCTCCTGCTCTGTACAGTATTAGAACAAAGTTTTATGCGAATCGACTTTGGATGTTTTATCTGAAGTCGATTTGCTCATCCCTAATTGTAATGTTTTTAAGTTAACAGCAAAAATACACAGACTTCAACTTGTCAAAAGATTACACTTTTAGAAGGCAAAGGAATGCTTAATTATGTTTCTCTTTAGTGAGCAAATGTAATTTATTGAGTATTTATGAATTTGTTCAGTCAATCAAGTGTTTAAGTCTGTATCCATTTTTTGCTGATCCCTAAGTATACTACATTCACTTTTTATCTTTCTGTGAAAATATAAGAATTCTTTACTTATCATTAGACACAAGTCTCCAGATAAATAATTTCATTAGTAAAACTAATTTGTTTTAGCCAGTCTGCTGCCTCTCTTTTGGAGGGGTAACCTGAACATTAAGAAGATAACAAGTAGATCATTTACTGTTCAGTAAGCAGCCCATATCCCCAGCTAATTTATGAATTTCCCATCTAATGCTTTGGATGAAAAGTAACCTTACCTGAAATAAGTGGAAATCGCTGATGATGATTAACATTAACAATTCTTAGCTCAATGGTTTCCTCGTTCCACTATAAGCTCTACTGGGAGCATCTCTATCAAGTTACTCCTCTTCCCATTAATGGTTTTTATAACTCTACGCCGGAAATATTCAATTTATTTATTGCATTACTATACTGTAACTGAGCAACTATTATGACTGTAGTTTATATTACATTTGTCTATCTTTCTATCTACTGATGTAGCAGTGTTGAGTTTTTCATGTAAATCTTTGGGATACCATTTGTGCATTATGTCAACTTAATAGATGACAAAATAAACATTGAGTAGAGATGAGAGAATTTCTTAAAATGCAGGTCCTATTTGGGATGATTTCATTCTCTCTCTCTCTTTCTCACTCCTGGATTCTCCTGATTCAGAACTTCTTTAAAAAAAATTGTCAAATTTCCAAATTTTTGAATCCATTCGCTCAGCTCTGAGTTCTAGGCCACTCATTATGTTGGGTTTTAATCTTTGAAGCACTACTTACATTAGTGACAAATGCTGGGATAGCACCCAAGGCTAAGAGAGTTTGTGCTTTAAATTAGGAGAGATGAGAGAGCCTCTGCCAAACACCTCTGGAAGTGGATTATCACCTGGGAGAATGAAACAATGGGACATTGACAACGTTTGGGGAAGAAACCAGGAGCTCCCCACACGCATGTTTGTAGGTCTGTCCTGCCAGAAAATGGCAGGGTTAGACAACAATAGATTAATGTGTATGTGGGTCTTACCCGCTGTGACATCCTTAGTGTTTTCCTGCATAGCAACATTCCTGGCCACCTAAAGTGCAGGGAACTGCAGCAGAACCTTATTTATGTGATCTATTCATTTTTATAATATGGTTATGAGTGTGCATTTAAGTTTTTTTAGTCATATGCAGCCACTTTTTCTGACCCAGATTAAGTTAACAAGAAAGAAAAGATTCTGTATTCCTGTGGCTATCGCTTGTAGAAATCAGTGCATATTCTTTTATACAGCTCCATTGTACTTATCAGAAATACAAACAGTGAGCTCTCCATTAGTTGTGGCTACACACAAGCAGGATTTCATTATTTTACTAGGAAAATTCAATGATGGGCCCTCAATCCCCACAAAATAGAATTGTCTGCCTCGATAAGGTTGTCAATTGTCCTTATTTCATTTTAGAGAGAAAATAAATGTATTGATCTTTATATATGTCTACATAGTAATTAAAGCGACCTTCCAAGTTCAGTTTTCATCTTTTCAGCTGCAGATTCACCAATTCCCAGATTCCACTTCTGTTATTCAAGATGACTTCACCATTTCTCAGACTAACTGATGCGTCGGTAGACTAAGGCATATCCTATTTGTCCAGCCCTGCTCTTGGATTGGCCAGCCCTGCTCATGTGGACAAGACAGCTGGAAGTGTCTTAGGCTGCCAAATGCACAGTATGCTCAGGTAGTCTGAAAAGTGGTACAGAAGAGGAACGCAGGAATTGGCAGATCTTCAGCTGAAAGCTAAGCTCTAAAGCAAGTTCTCGATATTAACCACCTCCGGACCGCTGTACGCACAGACGCGTCCTGGAGGTGGTTGTTTCATTCCAAGTGGACGCGCCGGCGCGTCCTCTCGCGAGACGCGAGATTTCGGTCACAGCCGGCCCGCGCATGCGCATCGCGGGCCGGCAAAAGTTCGAGGAGAATTGCATCAGCAACCTGCCAGCCAATGATCGTCGCTGGCAGGTTGCTGATTTTTAAAAAATCGAATCACAAGCCATATAACAGATCATATTAGTAAATATGATCTGTTTATATGGCTTCTCTGCTCCTGTGCTGGTCCTTTTCGTCGGTTGGATCCAGCACAGGAGCAGACTGAACTGTGAGTAGCACCAACACTACACCTTAGCCCCAGATCACCCCCCTGCACCCCAATTAACCCTTTGATCACCCCTTTGATCGCCCCTGTCAATTACTAGTGAAAGACAAAAAGTGATCAGTGTAAACTGTCCCTTTTTTTTTTCACTAGTATTGGCTGTTAGGTTTTAGGGATAGTTTAGGCCCCTTGGTTAGGTAGTTAGCGTCAGTTAGCGCCCACCCCACCGCACCGCAGTCACTTTTATTCGCTGATTTGCGTATCGCTAATCAGCATTTGTACTTTTATAGTATCTGTAAGTGATCAAAACTGATCACAGTCAGATCTATAATAGTATTAGTGTCACCTTAGCTCGCCCTCCACCCAAAACGCAGTGTTTGCCCGATCAGGCCTGATCGGTCGCCCACACGTGCGTTCACCCACGCCCGCCCCTCCGCAGTGACAAAAAATTATAATTTTTTGATCACTGCACTTTCACTTTACACGCACTGCGGCGATAAAAAAATCAGTTTTGATATTTTTTATCAACCGCAGCGGCCTCCGGTACTTCGCTAGCCTCCCCTTTGTAAGACAGGTTTGCTTTTTTTCTTGGGTAGTCTCAGGGAATACCCCTAAATTTAGTAGTCCAAAATGTCAAACAGGGGGTATTCTTCTGAAGAGGCCTACAGGATTCTGACCCAGTCGGATGAGGAATGGGAACCCTCATCTGACGAATCTAGCGGGTCAGAATATGAACCTGTGGAAAGCAGTGGCTCTCTGACCCAAAGTTCGGACGAGGAGGTTGAGGTCCCTGGCAGCACCAGGCGTACCCGGCCCCGTGTCGCTAGACCACAGGTTACGCAGGATCCGCTTCAAGAGCAGCAGAGTGGGGCTGTCGCTGCCGGATCACGTGGTGAGGCATACACTAGCAGCGCAGCCCTTCCTGGACCTAGTACCAGCACTGCCGTACAACCTGGTGAAGTAGCGAGCACCAGAAGGGCAGTTGAAGCTGGTACGGTGGCACGTGCAGTAGTTACCCCGTCGCAGCCACCGCGCAGACAGGCCCGTAGAGCCCCTAGAATCCCTGAGGTGCTGGCAAACCCTGATTGGCAGTCACCAACTTCAGCCGCACCTGTAGTTCCCCCTTTCACCGCCCAGTCTGGAGTTCGGGTTGAGACGGCTCAAATCGGTTCGGCCCTGGGATTTTTTGAGCTGTTCTTGACTGCGGAGCTCTTGGACTTAGTCGTGGCAGAGACAAACCGGTATGCCACACAATTTATAACCGCAAACCCGGGAAGCTATTATGCCCAGCCTTTCCGGTGGAAACCAGTCCAAGTTTCCGAACTTAAAATTTTTCTGGGCCTTCTCCTCAACATGGGCCTGACAAAAAAGCATGAATTGCGGTCATATTGGTCCACGAACCCAATTCATCACATGCCCATGTTCTCTGCTGCTATGTCCAGGACACGATTTGAGACCATCCTGCGTTTTCTGCATTTTAGCGACAACACCACCTCCCGTCCCAGAGGCCACCCAGCTTTTGACCGGCTCCACAAAATTCGGCCCCTCATAGACCATTTCAACCAGAAATTTGCAGATTTGTATACCCCTGAGCAAAACATCTGCGTAGACGAGTCCCTAATACATTTTACCGGGCGCCTTGGATTCAAACAATACATCCCAAGCAAGCGTGCCCGGTATGGGGTCAAATTGTATAAGCTCTGTGAAAGGGCCACAGGCTATACCCACAAATTTCGGATCTATGAGGGAAAAGATCAGACCCTGGAGCCGGTCGGTTGCCCTGACTACCTGGGGAGCAGTGGGAAGACAGTCTGGGACTTGGTGTCACCCTTATTCGGCATGGGGGACCATCTTTATGTGGACAATTTATACACAAGTGTGGCCCTCTTTAGGCATTTGTTTCTAGAACGGATTTGCACCTGTGGCACCGCGCGAACTAGTCGCGTGGGCTTCCCCCAACGGCTTGTAACCACCCGTCTTGCAAGGGGGGAGAGGGCTGCCTTGTGTAACGAAGAACTGCTCGCGGTGAAATGGAGAGACAAGCGTGACGTTTACATGCTCTCCTCCATTCACGCAGACACGACAATCCAAATTGAAAGGGCAACCCGTGTCATTGAAAAGCCCCTCTCAGTCCACGACTATAATGCGCTCATGGGAGGGGTGGACTTCAATGACCAGATGTTGGCTCCCTATTTAGTTTCCCGCAGAACCAGACGGTGGTATAAGAAGGTGTCTGTATATTTAATTCAATTGGCGCTGTATAATAGTTTTGTTCTCTACAGTAAGGCTGGGAGAACAGGATCCTTCCTCAAATTCCAGGAAGAGATCATCGAGAACCTCCTTTACCCAGGAGGTTCCGTGGCCCCATCCACCAGTGTAGTTAGCCGTCTACACGAGCGACATTTCCCCAGTGTCGTTGCTGGTACCTCAACCCAACCGCCACCCCGAAAAAAATGTCTTGTCTGTAGCAGGAGTGGAATAAGGCGTGACACCCGCTATTTCTGTCCTGACTGCCCTGACCACCCTGCCCTATGCTTAGGAGAGTGTTTCCGGAAGTACCACACACAGGTACACCTAGCATAGGGATTGCATCTCACAGGACAGGCACACAGGGCTATTAGGGCCCTTTTACTCACAGCTGCTGCAAACCTCTCCTTTCACCTGGGATAAAGTGCATAACGTACTTCGCCACATCTTTGGGCGATTTGCGCTTTGCACATTGTCCCATGGGGAAGGAGAGGTTTGTTCTATAAAGGTAAAAAAAACTAAACCAAAAAAAAATTACCGGTAAGCAAAAAAGTTAAAAAAGTAAAAAAAAAGTTAATATGTTCTGTTCTAAAGTTAATAAAGTTATTGCTTTGCGGCCTGGTTTTTTCTTTTTTGTTTTTGTTTTTTTTACCTTCCAGGTGGACCAACCGATCGACTAGCTGCAGCACTGATGTGCATTCGGACAGAAGCATTGCGCTGCTGTCAGATTACACGCAAGTCGGTGTATGCGGCGCTGCAAGACGAGATTTCTCCTCTGCAGTAAAAGATACGTTTGCCGAGGCATATGAGCTGAGGAGGTGGCGGTGTTCATATACTTTGGCAAACACTTTGTATATATAAAAAAAAAAATCCCGGCAATGATTTATTGATCGATTGATGTGAATGGAGAAATCGGGTTTGCCAGGGCATACGAGCTAAGTGGGTATGGATGTTGGGCGGAGCTCCTATGTCCTGGCAGACGCCTTTCCCCTCCTTTTTCTTTTTTTGGCAGAGATTTTTTCATCCACATTGATCGATGCGAATGAAGAAATCTGTGCCGTTCATTTTTTTCTTTCAGCCCAGAGGCTGAACGGAAAAAAAAAATCTCATTACCTGTATGCTCAATATAAGGAGAATAATGCTGGGCATACATGTAATGATTGCGGAGACCCTCAAATGCCAGGGCAGTACAAACACCCCACAAATAACACCATTTTGGAAAGAAGACACCCCAAGGTATTCGCTGAGGGGCATATTGAGTCCATGAAAGATTGAAATTTTTGTCCCAAGTTAGCGGAAAGGGAGACTTTGTGAGAACAAAATCAAAAAAATCAATTTCCGCTAACTTGTGCCAAATTTTTTTTTTTTCAATGAACTCGCCATGCCCCTCATTGAATACCTTGGGGTGTCTTCTTTCCAAAATGGGGTCACATGTGGGGTATTTATACTGCCCTGGCATTTTAGGGGCCCCAAAGCGTGAGAAGAAGTCTGGTATCCAAATGTCTAAAAATGCCCTCCTAAAAGGAATTTGGGCACCTTTGCCCACCTAGGCTGCAAAAAAGTGTCACACATGTGGTATCTCCGTATTCAGTAGAAGTTGGGGAATGTGTTTTGGGGTGTCATTTTACATATACCCATGCTGGGTGAGATAAATATCTTGGTCAAATGCCAACTTTGTATAAAAAAATGGGAAAAGTTGTCTTTTGCCAAGATATTTCTCTCACCCAGCATGGGTATATGTAAAATGACACCACAAAACACATTCCCCAACTTTTCCTGAATACGGCGATACCACATGTGTGACACTTTTTTGCAGCCTAGGTGGGCAAAGGGGCCCACATTCCAAAGAGCACCTTTCGGATTTCACAGGTCATTTACCTACTTACCACACATTAGGGCCCCTGGAAAATGCCAGGGCAGTATAACTACCCCACAAGTGACCCCATTTTGGAAAGAAGACACCCCAAGGTATTCCGTGAGGGGCATGGCAAGTTCCTAGAATTTTTTATTTTTTGTCACAAGTTAGTGGAAAATGATGATTTTTTTATTTTTTATTTTTTTTTCATACAAAGTCTCATATTCCACTAACTTGTGACAAAAAATAAAAACTTCCATGAACTCACTATGCCCATCAGCGAATACCTTGGGGTCTCTTCTTTCCAAAATGTGGTCACTTGTGGGGTAGTTATACTGCCCTAGCATTCTAGGGGACCAAATGTGTGGTAAGGAGTTTGAAATCAAATTCTGTAAAAAATGACCTGTGAAATCCGAAAGGTGCTCTTTGGAATATGGGCCCCTTTGCCCACCTAGGCTGCAAAAAAGTGTCACACATCTGGTATCTCCGTACTCAGGAGAAGTTGGGGAATGTGTTTTGGGGTGTAATTTTACATATACCCATGCTGGGTGAGAGAAATATCTTGGCAAAAGACAACTTTTCCCATTTTTTTATACAAAGTTGGCATTTGACCAAGATATTTATCTCACCCAGCATGGGTATATGTAAAAAGACACCCCAAAACACATTCCTCAACTTCTCCTGAATACAGAGATACCAGATGTGTGACACTTTTTTGCAGCCTAGGTGGGCAAAGGGGCCCATATTCCAAAGAGCACCTTTCGGATTTCACAGGTCATTTTTTACAGAATTTGATTTCAAACTCCTTACCACACATTTGGGCCCCTAGAATGCCAGGGCAGTATAACTACCCCACAAGTGACCCCATTTTGGAAAGAAGAGACCCCAAGGTATTCGCTGATGGGCATAGTGAGTTCATGGAAGTTTTTATTTTTTGTCACAAGTTAGTGGAATATGAGACTTTGTATGAAAAAAATAAATAAAAAAAAAATCATCATTTTCCACTAACTTGTGACAAAAAATTAAAAATTCTAGGAACTCGCCATGCCCCTCACGGAATACCTTGGGGTGTCTTCTTTCCTCATTCATTGTTCCAATTGCTCTGCGAGATTTATTTCAAGCTGGCAGCTTAGGTGGTATGCACTCTCTCAGGGGACATGTCCTTTCTACTGCAGCTGGTGGCAGTTGAAGGATGTTAGTGAGCATGTGCCTCAATCTCAGTGAGCAGGACAGAAGAATTAGAAAAAGAACAAACAGCAGGTGGCTGTCACAGTGCAGTTCACTGTGACACTGTGTTGCCTTGCAGGCTGGCTGCATGCGCTCTTGTGTACTGGCTGCAGGCCGTAACCTGTGTAGCCTGTGTATGCTGGCTGCTTGGGTGCTGCATGCTGACTGTGGCCTTCTAGTTTGGGAACTGTGGTCTGTGAATTTGGTACTCCCTGTGTCTGTCTCACAGTGCAGTTCACTTTGATACTGTGTTGCTGTGTAGGTTGGCTGCATTGGCTCTTGTGTACTGGCTGCGCTGCGTTAACCGTGTATGCTGGTTGCGTGGATGCTGAGTGCTGGCTGTGGCCTTGTAGTGTGTGAACTATGTCGTGGTATATGTATGTTCTCTATGTTCATGTAGGATTATTGTTTCCCTGATCTGTGTGTCTGAATATCAGTTGACCTATGAGCTGTGTGATTTGAGTTCCTCCAGGAATGCTGTGTGCAGTCTACTGACCAATGTGTTGGTGATTCTCCCCTGACTTTTGTGGTCAGCCTGATATTTCATCAATGTTACCATGTCTTACTCTGTCTAGGGGTTTCTACTATGTTACTTTTTCTCAGTATTTTGTATGTCCATCTGTGATCGCCATGCACCCAGTTCTGCATGGGGTCCAGGCATGTCACTATGTCTTCATGTTTTGTGTGGTCATCTGTGACCACCATGCATCCAGTATCCATATCTGCTTGGGGGCCTGGCTATGTCTGTATGTCTTTGAATTTGTCCTGTCTGTCAGTGAGCGCCATGCTCCTTGTATCCAGTTTTGCAGGAGATCCTGACAATATGGCTCATCTGTGTTCTGGTTACTTGGTCTGTGTTTTAACAGTGTCCCATGTTGCATGTTTGTTTGGGTTTCTGGTCGTTTGCCTGTGTTCCTGGTTTTGTTTCTTGCCTGGACCGCTGTTGTTATGCACCAACGACTGTTTCCTTGCAGGTTTCTGCCAAGTGTACCTGGACCACACCAGGAGGTAGCAGTCCGGTCGCTCCCCTGTGGTGAAGGCCAGATCCCTATATATGGGTTAAAGGGTGAAAACCAGGGGAGCACCTGAATAACACCCTTAGGGTTTGGCCCTAGGTCAAGTTGGCCACTTAGCCCAGTTGTTCTATACCTGCCACTGTTTCCTACCTGTTTGTCCAGGATTATTATGCCAGTTGTTTTTGGTTGGTACTTGTTTAATAAAGTATGTGTTTTGGTTTATTGTTGTTTGTATGTTCTGAAAACACTAGAGTTTACTTGCTTGTGAAATGTTCAGGGGTTCTAGTGACCCTAGTATGTGACAGTGGCACTATTCGGATAGATTTCAGTGAATAACTCAGTGGCTACAAAGCTACATTTTTAATTACATGCAATTACAAAAGTATTCAGATACAGGTGCGACAGATGTGACTGTTTCTTCATCTTCAATTTGCCACATAATTCACTGTCACTCGTCTATCCAACAGAATTAGTTCACATGCACGCTCAATGTTGTCATCAGTCATGGACGTGAATGGGTGTCCAGTTCCTTCTTGGCTGACACTAGTGTGACCTTGAACTTCTCTATCCATTGAAATAAACCTGTTCACGACTAATCACTTGCTCCATACTGGCCACAAAGTCTTCAATAAATATTGGCACCAGACACTCCCTCAGACCACAAAAAAGGAATCACTGCACACTGCTCTTCTTGTGTGCAAATCACAAGTGGGGCAGCCATTGTTGCTCGCACTGCAGTCACAAATAAACTGACCTATTATTCATATCGGGACCTACCCTGGTTCAACGCCTGTACAGGCATTTGTAAATAAATTATTAAATAAACTGACCTAGCCCTGTCAAACCTGCACAGCAGTGACTAGGAAGATTATGTTGTAAAATGATGTATTTGTCTTTTCTGAAATTCGAATAAAATAAATTCTATAGCCAGAGTATGGATAATTTATAAAAGAACAATTAAGGATAGGTCTATACAATGAAGATTGTGGTTATGTATAGACCTTTAATTAAACTTTGTTGCATTGTTGTCACAGAAATGTACACTCACTGTACATTACATATGTAGCACTGTCATTTAAAGGGATTATCCCAGGAAAATAATTTTTATGGTTAGGTGATAAGTAGAGATGAGCAAAGTTATTGTAAACGATAATGGCAACGCCCCATCATTGAACCCCTCAGATTATGTGTCCATCACAGATTGTGGCATCTGAGATTAACATTGAGGACTTTCCGGGATTAATCCCCCCCAAAAAAAAATACCTTATCCATTCGCATAGAGGCCACCGCAGCCAACTTGATTGAAGACACCACCCAAAATCTTGCGCAGTGACGTGATGACATCATCATGTTGGCCAGCATGATTTCACGTGGTATCTTCAACTTAAGATGTTAGCAGCGGCCTCTTCACGCGCAGATGGATGAGGTTAGTAGATCATTTGTATGGGACTGGTGGAGTGCTGTCTATGTCAGGCCCATATAAATAAATGGAGCACTGGACTAATATGCACTCCATTCAGAGAGGGCACTTGGGGACCCTTCATTCTGGGGGCCTTAGCGGTTTGACCCCCATGACCTGCTCCTTTGAATAGGTGATAAATAATTTTTGTGGGATAACCACTTTAATTATTTTGCTTGAAATTGTTTGATGTTACAACACCAGGCTGTCCTACTGTTAGGTTCTGATATGTCCCCTTCTGATTTTGGTCATCTACTGCATCAGTATGAAGACCTTCCATCCATGTTGATACATATACAGTTAGGTCCATATATATTTGACAGAGACAACATTTTTCTAATTTTGCTCTGTACGTTACCACAATGCCTGAAGTCTTGAACTCATGGACATCCCCAGACGCTGTGTTTCCTCCTTTTTAATGTACTGCCAGGCCTATACTGCAGCAGTTTTCAGTTATTGTTTCTTTGTGGGCCTTCCTGTCTGAAGTTTAGTCTTTAACAACTGAAATGCTCTATTAAGTTCAGATCAGGTGACTGACTTAACCATTCAAGAATATTCCAGTTCTTTGCTTTAATAAACTACTGGGTTGCTTTGGCTTTATGTTTTGGATCATTGTCCATCTGTATTATGAAACGCCGACCAATCGGTTTGGCTGGATTTGAGCACACATATGTTTCTGAAAACCCCAGAATTCATCCGGCTGCTTCTGTTCTTTGTCATCATCAATAAACACTAGGGCCCCAGTGCCACTGGCAGTCATGCATGCCAAAGCCATCACACTGCCTCTGCCGTGTTTTACAGATGATGTGGCATGCTTTGGATCATGAGCTGTACCATGATTCGCCATACTTTTTTCTTTCCATCATTCTGGTAGAGGTTGATTTTGGTTTCATCTGTCCAAAGAATGTTCTTGAAGAAGTGTGCTGGTTTTTTAAGATTTTTTTTTTAGCAAAGTCCAATCTAGCCTTCTAATTCTTGAGGCTTATGAGTGGCTTGCACCGTGCAGTGAACTCTCTGTATTTACTTTCATGCAGTCTTCTCTTTTTGGTAGATTTGAATATTGATACGCCTATATCCTGGAGAGTGTTGTTCACTTGATTGGCTGTTTTGAAGGGGTTTCTCTTCACCAAGGATAATTATTCTGCGATCATTCGCCACTGTTGTCTTCCATGGGCGTCCAGGTCTTTTTGCATTGTTCAGTTCACCAGTGCTTTCTTTCTTTCTCAGGATGTACCAAACTGTAGATTTTGCCACTCCTAATAGTGTAGCTTTTTCTTGGATGGGTTTTTTCTGTTTTCACAGATGAAGGATGGCTTGTTTCACCTTCATGGAGAACTCCTTTAACCGCATGTTTACTTTTCAGCAAAATCTTCAAAATGCAAGCACCTCACCTCAAATCAACTCCAGGCCTTTTATGTGCTTAATTTAGAATGAAATAATGAAGAAATTGCCCATGAAGCCTTTGAGTCAATTGTCCGATTACTTTTGGTCACTTTAAAAACAGGGTGCCACATGTAAAGGATCTGAAACTCCTAAACCCTTCATCAAATTTTAATGGGAATACCCTCAAATAACAGCTAAAAGTCTGGACATTATGTCCATGTCCATTATATAACAATAACTTGAATATGTTTTAGTAAACAGGCAATAAAAACAAATTTGTGTCAGTGTCCAAATATATATGGACCTAACTGTATTAGACTGTCACTTCTGAGAGTAGGATGTAGATATTGCACTAAATAAAACCCCAATTTGTGCATGCCAGGAGAAAATTAGCCTTGTTAGGTAGGTTTTTAAAATGTTAAATTATAAACCAAAAATGGACCTCAGATGAACAGATTTGCTTCAAGTAATTGTTTAAATACTTCAGTTTACATTGAAGAATGTGCTATAACCTTTTCTGATGGTGATAACATTTGCTGCAATCAGAATAATGTGTTAAATGTGTTTGTTGATTTTTTTACAATTTCGAAGACAAGAAATAATAGCAATGTTGTGCACATTGTCTTTTTGCTCTATGGTCTTAACAAGATGAAGTCTCGCACACTCGTCTTAAAAAATTGCTATAATTTACTGTCTTACATTAACATCTATTTTCCTGCTGAGAATTGATGTAGCATAAAGAGCTGTGAATAGTGATTTTACCTGGGAAAAATACAATATATTGACATTAGTCCGGAGATGTATCTTTCACAACATGTGTTGGTAGGAAAAGAATACTGTAGCTTAGCTAGCAAAGCAGTATATATTAGAATAAATCAAAGATAGAACTGAAGTGTAACCTTGGGGGGCTAAAATTGATATCTGCTCGTTTTTAAATATATATCAAGAGCTGTCTCACTACAGATATTAAAGACATCATATGTCATCAATATCCAATTGGTGGATAATTGTGACTCTAATTTAATGTAATCTCTAGAATGAAGAGTCAACAACACTTCAACTGCATAATGCCACTTTGGCTCCTAAAGGTTAAACTTTTTGGGAGAACAATTCTTCACCCAATAATTGTCATGGATGAGCACAAAGCCTCCAAAACAACAGGAGCCAAAATGGCACAATGCTTTCTTAGCAGTCAGACCTCCTCCAATAAGACATTGATGGAATATCCTAGCAATATACCGTCAACATCTGTAGAGACCTCCTATAACCCTAAAAACTGAAATGTAAGGTTAAACCCAAGTTTAATGTCATTTTTTCCAACTTGCAAATCAATTTCCAAAGTGCAATAAACAGGCTCAGTTTTATAGAAATTGGAGCCCTGAGCAAAAAGAAGAGAAGTTTAGGCAGTGTTGGGTTGCGGCCATGCTACAGACCACTTTTTATAGTCACTCTTCATTGTTAATGGCCACGCAGCAACTTCAAAACCGCGCAATCATTAACCCTGCACAGGTGGACGTGACTTAAGGACCAGTGCAATACATGTACTGCAGGCTGATCAGGCCGGTGCAGGAGCTGTACCCGCCCGATCAGCGGCACATACCCGGCACTCACTGACAGCTGGGCCCCTGCTGCATAAGTCAGCATTGATGAAAATACAGATGCCGACGTATTAACCCCTTGTATGCCACGGCAAAGCTGGCCATAGCATGCAGGGGGTTTGCGGAGGGTACAATTTCCCTCCGCGTCCCCATTGAATTCCCTCACGGCAGCGATGGGGACCACTATGACAGAGAAGGCAGCCTTATGCCTTCCATAGGCATCGGGACTTACCTTCTACAGAAGCCTGTGAGATCCAGCCCCTTAGGTAAGGCAGGCTGTCAGTGTAAAAGTTGACATGCAATCCATTACAATACAGGATTTATTGTAATGCATTGCAGAGGGGATCAGACCCCCAGAAGTTGAAGTCACAGAGTGATACAAAAATAAAAACGAAAAAAAGTGTTTGTATGATAAAAAAAATTAAGTTTCAAGTAAAAACAAGCCACTTTCCAATAATAAAACACATAAAATTGTAGAAAAACAAAAATAAAAAACATTTTTTGTCACCTTACATCACAAAAAATTTAATACCAAGTGATCACGAGTTTTTCTTATTCTGTTCTTAGGGTTGCCATGCATTCTATCCTACTGCATTAGAAATCAATCTTAAAATGGTCAGACTTCATAAAGATTTATAATTGCACTCTTATATCAGTTTTTTTAGCTTTAATTCCTCTTTAGTAAACCAGACAGGGCTAAATAGCTCTAATAGAAAATTCAATAAACACAAGTCAAGCACTTACCTCTTATTTAAAAGTACCTTTTAAAATGGTAGAGCAGGACCTCCAATTACAAAACAAGATACAACAGAAGCTCCAGGTAGATACCATACAAAGCATCCTCATTAGTACATTTGTTTCCCCATAAGTATGCTAATGGCTCAACCCTGGCATACAGTATATCCCCATGTACAGAACTGTCTTCCTCAATTCCACAAGAATACAAATACAGGGAGTGCAGAATTATTAGGCAAGTTGTATTTTTGAGGATTAATTTTATTATTGAACAACAACCATGTTCTCAATGAACCCAAAAAACTCATTAATATCAAAGTTGATTATTTTTGGAAGTAGTTTTTAGTTTGTTTTTAGTTTTAGCTATTTTAGGGGGATATCTGTGTGTGCAGGTGACTATTACTGTGCATAATTATTAGGCAACTTAACAAAAAACAAATATATACCCATTTCAATTATTTATTTTTACCAGTGAAACCAATATAACATCTCAACATTCACAAATATACATTTCTGACATTCAAAAACAAAATAAAAACAAATCAGTGACCAATATAGCCACCTTTCTTTGCAAGGACACTTAAAAGCCTGCCATCCATGGATTCTGTCAGTGTTTTGATCTGTTCACCATCAACATTGCATGCAGCAGCAACCACAGCCTCCCAGACACTGTTCAGAGAGGTGTACTGTTTTCCCTCCTTGTAAATCTCACATTTGATGATGTACCACAGGTTCTCAATGGGGTTCAGATCAGGTGAACAAGGAGGGCATGTCATTAGATTTTCTTCTTTTATACCCTTTCTTGCCAGCCACGCTGTGGAGTACTTGGACGCGTGTGATGGAGCATTGTCCTGCATGAAAATCATGTTTTTCTTGAAGGATGCAGACTTCTTCCTGTACCACTGCTTGAAGAAGGTGTCTTCCAGAAACTGGCAGTAGGACTGGGAGTTGAGCTTGACTCCATCCTCAACCCGAAAAGGCCCCACAAGCTCATCTTTGATGATACCAGCCCAAACCAGTACTCCACCTCCACCTTGCTGGCGTCTGAGTCGGACTGGAGCTCTCTGCCCTTTACCAATCCAGCCACGGGCCCATCCATCTGGCCCATCAAGACTCACTCTCATTTCATCAGTCCATAAAACCTTAGAAAAATCAGTCTTGAGATATTTCTTGGCCCAGTCTTGACGTTTCAGCTTGTGTGTCTTGTTCAGTGGAGGTCGTCTTTCAGCCTTTCTTACCTTGGCCATGTCTCTGAGTATTGCACACCTTGTGCTTTTGGGCACTCCAGTGATGTTGCAGCTCTGAAATATGGCCAAACTGGTGGCAAGTGGCATCTTGGCAGCTGCACGCTTGACTTTTCTCAGTTTATGGGCAGTTATTTTGCGCCTTGGTTTTTCCACACGCTTCTTGCGACCCTGTTGACTATTTTGAATGAAACGCTTGATTGTTCGATGATCACGCTTCAGAAGCTTTGCAATTTTAAGAGTGCTGCATCCCTCTGCAAGATATCTCACTATTTTTGACTTTTCTGAGCCTGTCAAGTCCTTCTTTTGACCCATTTTGCCAAAGGAAAGGAAGTTGCCTAATAATTATGCACACCTAATATAGGGTGTTGATGTCATTAGACCACACCCCTTCTCATTACAGAGATGCACATCACCTAATATGCTTAATTGGTAGTAGGCTTTCGAGCCTATACAGCTTGGAGTAAGACAACATGCATAAAGAGGATGATGTGGTCAAAATACTCATTTGCCTAATAATTCTGCACGCAGTGTACAGAATTTATTGTGAAATTATGATGGTGATTATTATTAGCATTATTACATTTCCAGTTGACTTCAAAATCTGCATGCAATATTGCTAATTATACCTGTTCAACTCTTGCAAACATATTGTGTTTTATATATGAAAAATGGCAGACAGAAACCTAAAGGTATCTTTTAGGATAGTGATTTGTTTTCTATGGACAGCTGCTCTACTTTTTATCTTTTGTAGATTCTATATATAAAACTAGAGATGAGCGAACTGACTCTAAACTATTTGAACTTGACTCGAATTTTGTAGATGCTCAAGTTGAATCCAAATAAAAAAAATATGATTTGATTAGGGTACATTTTTGGGAGAGAGAGTGGAAGAGAGGAGGAAAAATAAATTGTGAAAAGTTAACTACAAAGGAGAAAAAGTCCTAAGAGACCTCAGAGTGTCGTAGACAATTTTTTACGGACAGTTAGAGAACATTTAATTCAAACCCAAATTAAATTTTGGAAGATTCACTTATCTCTACATAAAGCCTACTAAATAAAAATTTCAAACTTCAAATTCACAATGAATATAATTATAGTACAGTCAGACAGATTAATCTATACATTTTTTTTCTATTATTCATCTAGTGCTATGATATTCTACAGCACAGTACAGAGACTATCACTCATATCAGTCCCTGTCCTTAATGGGGCTTACAGTCTAATTTACGTATCTAAGACACATACTCGATGGCCAATTTCATTAGAAGCCAATTAACCAGAATGTTCTTGGAATGTGGAAGAAGATCAGAGTACATGGAAGAAGTTCACAGATACTTGGGAAGAATCGGCCAATGCCAGGTAGATGTTGCCCTCATTCAAATTCAAACCCAAGGCTCAAGTGCTGCCTTGCAAGGAAGCACAATATATTTGCACTTATTTTGTTATGTATATACCTTCTAAAATATGGACACATCTTAAGACTTACCCTCAATATAGCTTGTTCATTAAAGGGGTTATCCCATGATTAATGTAAAATATGAAAATCAGACATCATATAATGCATGATAATCTTTTTCTAACAAAACTAGAACCAGTACTGTACCTCACATGGATCCAGAGATCTCCACATTCATTGCAGCTTTCTCTCTCACAACTCAGGAAGCAGTTGAAGGATAAAACTGAACATGTGTCCAACTCAGCAAGGTGGACAGAGAAATAAGAAAAGATAGAAAACAGCAGGTGGCGCTATACAGATACATTTTATTGATTAAGTCCACTTACTAACTATACAAAATTTTTAAATACATGCAATTATAAAAGTATTAAGATCCAGATTTTAGTGGGACAACCTCCTCAAATTTTATCAATGCAAATGCCTCTTTTTCATCAAAAGGGTTCTGCAACATGGTAATAAATATGGCACATGTTGCATCAGGAAAAAGACTGGTACCCTATTAATACCCTATTTATTTCATTTTAAAATATATATATATATTTAACTTTATTGCAAGCAAAATATATGTCCACTGTTTACATATTTAATTATTTAGGAACTTCAAATCTTTTCCGTTCTTTTAATCTGCTTTTTACATGATTTATATTTAGATGGTATCCAGCGCTATAATTAAACAAGATATGTAGGTCACCCAATTGGTATCAACGCTCAACAATTTCAGAAAGTATTTTTTTTATTTCTACTGGGAACAAAATCTGATATGCTGAAGAAAAAATTCAAAATTGTTATAGACTTATTAAAAGCAATAACAGACTAAGCTACCATGTTTAATTAGATGTAGTTATCTGCATGTTTTCTGACAATAAAAATGATTTCAGGATATTTTTAGAAATGCATCCAGCTCAGTGAATCTCACTTGAATTTAAGTGTCTTTGTTCCGTAGTTTTGAGCAAGGACAGATTAAAATATATATATTCCACGCCAGTTTTAAACTCTTTCTGTCACTTCAGCAAGTGGCATTTATCATGTAGAGAAAGTTAATACAAGCCACTAATGCATTGTGATTGTCCATATTGCCTAATTTGCTGGCTGGATTCATTTTCCCATCACATTATACACTGCTCGTTTCCATGGTTATGACCACCCTGCAATCCAACAGCGGTTGGCCGTGCTTGCACACTATAGGAAAAAGTATCGGCCTCTTTGGTGACCGCGACCGTGGGAGCGCTCATAGGTTGGTGCTTTTTTTTTTATAGTGACTTTATTATGTGACTTTAATACACAAAAAAGTGGCATATAAGAGTTAATAAATGTCCCTCAAAATCATTGCAAAATACACAACCTTAACTATATGATATGTGTAATGCGACATGAAGATTGCAATGTCGCATTGCAACTTTGTTTCTAATGATTGTCAATGTGACAAGTCACATGCCGTATCTGCGACAGTTGCAATAAATTCACCTGTTGGATTTTTAGTTTCTTGTGGACCACAATGCAAGTCTTGGGCAACTGCAGCTTGCCTGAAACTTTTTCTGTGATTTTCAATTTAATAAAAAGACATCAGGAATAACTAAAATAGAGATTGGAATGAAACAATGTTCTTTTTTTTTAAATATAAAGTGGTTTTCTGGGATTTTCATATTGATGGCCTACCTGCAAGATAGGTCATCAATACAAGACAGGCGGGGGTCCGATTACTGGAACCACCCGCAGATCAGCTGTTTGATTAAGCTGTAGCCTCCTCACAGTTTACCAAGCAAAGTGCCATTTATTGGATAGTGGATGTGCTTGGTATCTCCAGGCACATGACAGATGAACGCACTGGCCTAAGAAGACGCCCAGTGCTCACCAAGCACGCATTCTCTTCATACAGCTGATCAGTGGGGGTGCTGGTAGTGCTGAGGAAAGGCTGTCAATATGAAAATCCCAGAAAAACCCTTTAAGTGAAATGAATAAAAATAGGGGTCAAAGAAATGTCAGCTTCCAATTTGTGAAACTATAATTTAATAAAACACATATCTTAGACTGTATTATTTTAGAGAATAATGTTTCATTGTAAAATATAAATCAATACCGTTCTACTTCAGAAATACTGAAGGTAATATTTGAAATCAATTTTGTTTGAGACTGCATTGGCGTACTTTGCACCACGTTTGTCAAACTGTGCATGATCTTTGTTAACTTTGGTGTCTTTTTAAACCCAATGCTTTAGTCTAGAAATGCTATTCCAGTTATCTTACGCCACCCACATGCTGGAGTGAGTTGGCAACTTTTTTTGCAACTTAAGAAAATAAAAATCACAGTAATAAATCTGGAGTGAAGCTTATTAACATAGCTAACCATGTGAGAGTTGTAAAAATGCAAAAGGTTGCACATTTCTTGCGCAAATGAGCCCTAAACAATTTTGCGACTTTTTAATGCTAGACTTCTGGAGTGCAAGGCTTGATATATCACCCCTATATCTTTTTACCTACAGACATTTATATTAGATATATATTAGGAAGATATATTAACTTGAATAATAGCAAAATGTGAGTGTGTATGGCTTGTAGCAAACAGCCTACAGTATATTTTACACTGGATATCGTGTCTAGCTACTATTGAGATACAGATTTAACTTTTGTACTGCAAATATGTCACATATTTAAAATGCGGTTTTGAGAAACTGATGTTAGTCAGGAAAAGGAAATGACAGCTTTGAAATATTTCTGATCTTCAGGCAAGACGAATACTAATGTTTTCAGTGAATGACAAAAAATGATAAGAGCAATATGATTTTTACATTCAGTTCGGATGACATCTCTTAACTGGATACTGAATGCTATATATACAGTTGCAAGAAAAAGTATGTGAATCCTTTGGAATGATATGGATTTCTGCACAAATTTGTCATAAAATATGATCTGATCTTCATCTAAGTCACAACAATAGACAATCACAGTCTGCTTAAACTAATAACACACAAAGAATTAAATGTTACCATGTTTTTATTGAACACACCATGTAAACATTCACAGTGCAGGTGGAAAAAGTATGTGAACCCTTGGATTTAATAACTGGTTGGCCCTCTTTTGGCAGCAATAACTTCAACCAAACATTTCCTGTAGTTGCAGATCAGACGTGCACAACGGTCAGGAGTAATTCTTGACCATTCCTCTTTACAGAACTGTTTCAGTTCAGCAATATTCTTGGGATGTCTGGTGTGAATCGCTTTCTTGAGGTCATGCCACAGCATCTCAATCAGGTTGAGGTCAGGACTCTGACTGGGCCACTTCAGAAGGCGTATTTTCTTCTGTTTAAGCCATTCTGTTGTTGATTTACTTCTATGCTTTGGGTCGTTGTCCCGTTGCAACACCCATCTTCTGTTGAGCTACAGCTGGTGGACAGATAGCCTTAAATTCTCCTGCAAAATGTCTTGATAAACTTGGGAATTCATTTTTCCTTCGATGATAGCAATCCGTCCAGGCCCTGACACAGCAAGACAACCCCAAACCATGATGCCCCCACCATCATACTTCACAGTTGGGATGAGGTTTTGATGTTGGTGTGCTGTGCCTCCTTTTCTCCACACATATTGTTGTGTGTTTTTTTCAAACAACTCAACTTTGGTTTCATCTGTCCACAGAATATTTTGCCAGTACTGCTGTCTAACATCCAGGTGCTCTTGTGCAAACTGTAAACGTGCAGCAATGTTTTTTTTGGACAGTAATGGCTTCCTCTGTGATATCCTCCCATTAAATCCATTCTTGTTTACCGTTTTACGTATCGTAGATTTGCTAACAGGGATGTTAGCATATGCCAGAGACTTTTGTAAGTCTTTAGCTGACACTCTAGGATTCTTCTTCACCTCATTGAGCAGTCTGCACTGTGCTCTTGCAGTCATCTTTACAGGACGGCCACTCCTAGGGAGAGTAGCAGCAGTGCCGAACTTTCTCCATTTATAGACAATTTGTCTTACCGTAGACTGATGAACAGCAAGGCTTTTGGAGATACTTTTATAACTCTTTCCAGCTTTATGCAAGTCAACAATTCTTAATCTTAGGTGTTTTGAGAGCTCTTTTGTGCCAGGCATTATTCACATCAGGCAATGCTTCTTGTGAAAAGCAAACCCAGAACTAGTGTGTGTTTTTTAAAGGGCAAGGCAGCTGTAACCAACACCTCCAATCTCATCTCATTGATTGGACTCCAGTTGGCTGACACCTCACTCCAATTAGCTCTTGGAGATGTCATTAGTCTAGGGGTTCACATACTTTTTCCACCTGCACTGTGAATGTTTACATGGTGTGTTCAATAAAAACATGGTAACATTTAATTCTTTGAGTGTTATTAGTTTAAGCAGACTGTGATTGTCTATTGTTATGACTTAGATGAAGATCAGATCAAATTTTATGACCAATTTGTGCAGAAATCCATATCATTCCAAAGGGTTCACATACTTTTTCTTGCAACTGTGTATATATATATATATATATATATTATTTTTTTTAAATATGAATTTCTTAGTACAATAAAAAAAACTTAAAACAATCCTGTATGCGTGTTAAAAGGGTTGTCTGGCTTTGGAGTTGATATCCCCTGGGTCCTACTATAACCCCTGAACATAATTACTCCACCCACCTCTCCAAGGTTCTGCCACTACTTGGTCCCATGGCAGCTGCAGCCAATAACAGGCTCAATGGTCACAGCGGCTTGAATGCTACTGTATGTGAAAGCAAAGATGCAGCGTTCAAGCCACTGAAGTTTGTGGTTGGCTGCAGCAGTCATGGGACTAAGCCACTTCCTGGTCTTTTGAGGAGCAGCCACAAAACCAAGTTAGTGGGGTTTTATGTTCAGAAGAACAGAACACCAGGGGTTGGCAACTTCAAAGCTGGACAACCCCTTAAACAATCTATCCTCATAAACCTAAATAAAGTAAATATATCCAATCAGGTAGTGACGATGTCAACCATCTGTTTAAATACCCCAAATCAAAACACACCACACAACCCTTTATTATCTTCCCTGGTGGTTCAGTTATTGAGATCCAATACCTATACTATGATAATATTTCTTTTCACTGCTCCCTTAAGAAACACATGGAGGTAAACATTAAAGAGAACCTGTCTGAAAGACCATGGTTACCCTAACCATAGTCAGTATGACTTAGTTACAGGTTATTTTGAGATATTTTGATCTTGAATGCGCTGCTCCAGTGTTGTGTGATGGAAAATTGTTATTGAATTACGAGTTTAGAAAAAAAAAAAAATAGGGGTTGGTCACTTTATAAAATTATTTCAACTCCTAATATTTTATTTTAGCTACTCATTAGAGAATGCCAGGCTTTGAATCTATGAACTATGTAATCAGTGTAAAGTCCATGGGAAGCAATATGGTAGCGGTCATGTGATTCTCCTGTCTCTGGCTACATCCTCTTTCATGGAGATACTGAATATGCCCAGTGTCACTGCAGGATTCAGCTGTGAAAAGCAGAGAAAGTGGTGATGGTAAATCATGTGAATGCCTCCATCTTGCTTCCTGTAGAAGGGACCGTGCAATGTTTACAATGTTAGATTCTGTAATGAGAAACTCACCTCTCTCTGAGAACATTGAGGTTTGATAAGGTAGCCTGGTTGAACCAGAAGGCTTTCCATAGTGGGGCTTCAACCTTACCACATAAATATATCTTTAACAATATCTCTTTAACTCTTTGTTGAATTTCATAGAAGGGTTGCAAAAAGAAAGCCACTACTCTCTATGGCCTGCTACAGATTTTATTAATGGGAAACTGTCAGCAGATTGTGCCTTTGCAGCAAAAGGCACATTGCTGCACTGCACATTACACAGTTTTTAAACTTAGTTTTCTTATAACTAACCCTAAAGTTGTATTGCTGAAATAAAAGTTAGTATTTTGACCTAACCTGACCTCATAGTGGGACCAGGAGTTACAGCAGGGGCATATAACTGGAATCCCCAAGTCATGAAGTCATTGAAACCTGTGCTTCCTCCTCACTTGCAACTTCAATAGCTCACTAATATATATATATATATATATATATATATATAATTGATTTACGTATGTAACGCTATGTGAAAAGTTAGTGACATAAACCTTAAATGGAAACTTGTCCAGGGAGCTGCCTGAGCCCAGCCAGGTAAATAGCGCCCAATGCTCTCAGCATTCATTACATTTGGGAGCATCAGGAACTTATGTTAAGCGGCAACATTCTCCCTCTTGAATTCAAATGTATTCAGGATCAGGATGTCGTCAGGATGGTGGCACGGCAGAATACTGTGAAGCCTATGAGATAGTCTATAAACAGGACAGGTGGTAGCAAATCAATGATATTATGGCAACCACTGGGAATCAGGTGGCGCAATTACGTAATAGGGACCCCCTGTATCCTCAGACGGCAGGCTGGAAAATAATTTTGGCTGCATTTTAGAGGGTTGCATGGAATGGGTGAGCATTTTATTTGATTTTATTTGTTTGATACTGGAGGTACTATAAGGGACATTACTGGGAACACCTTGGGGGTATTTTTAATACAGGAAGAAAGAACCCGCGCTGACCTTGTTCCTACCTATAAGATATACTACTAATGAAGCACTGGATATAGTAGACACTGCCCTAAACTTTCTGGTGTCTATTGTGGTACCTCTATTATCGTTCGTTTATACACAGTCACAACATGCGTTTTGTTCCAGTAGCATATGGTGAATATTGCACAGTGATATAGTACTACTAAGATAGTCTGCTGTGGCAGGGCAGTGGTTAACACTTACTGTTATGTGCCCCCGCTCAGTCCGTTCCTGCAGAAAACTGCTGTTGTAGGTAGAGATGCTGGTAATCCTCTTCTCTTGTCCTGTTCTATCTTCAGCTTGCTCTGTATTGCGTGCGCAGCTCCGGCCGGTAGCTTGCGCGCGCACAGAGCAGCCGTTGTTAGATTCGTTGTCCTGGAGACCTGCAGTGTGACGTCACACCTGAAGCTACGGAAGCCTCTAGGGTCCACAATTCCTCCGACGCGTTTCGGAATAGACGTATTCCTTCCTCAGGGATGACTGTAGAGCCTGTTCAGCCGATCTTTAAGCTTGCAGGTTTCCATGGAGACGCTTTTTTGTTTACAGGACAATAGAGCCGCAGTACAGAAAAACTACAAGGAGTGTTGGGGGACATAGAAACAAAAAAGGAGCATATGCAGTTGTTATGTGATATATATAATGTTATTATGGGTCCTTTTGATTCTTTTGAACTATTATTCCCCAAATTACCAAGTTCTATAGTGTGGTTGGGGTGTATATTAATTAGTATGGGGGGAGGGCCTAAATATTTGAATAGTCTTTTTATTGTTATTGTTTTCTTACATAATAGTATCTTGTTACTTCATATATAGAGAAGTTTATAGAAATGCGAACAATTCGATTTCTTGATTAAGGCCTGTAGGGGCCAGGGTATTTAGGTTGTAGATCCACTCACTTTCTTTGCGGGACATTGCTTTTATATAGTCTCCTCCTCTGGGATCATGGCTCACTTGCTCTATACCTCCAAAGGATGAGCCCTCGAATTTGCCCTTATGTTTTTCCGAGAAGTGGCGTGATAGTGGATGGCCCACAAATTTTTTACTTATGTTTTTTACATGTTCCCATATCCGGACCTTTAGTTCGCGTTTTGTTCTCCCTACGTATACCTTCCCGCACGGGCACTTGATATAATAGATGACCCCCTTTGAAAAACAAGACAGGTGGTTTTTTATTTTGTATGAATTGTTTTCACTACTAATTTCCTTAATAATGTCTTTTTGTTTGGACGCAAGGCACGCCTTACATGTTCTACAGGGAAAAAAACCTTTTTTATCGTCTGGTATAGTGGCCTTTTTGTTTTTCCCTTTAGTTGTGGTTCTAATTGATGGGGCAATTAAATTTCCCAAATTTTTTGATTTTCTAAAGATAAATTTAGGAGCCTTTGGTAATTTCTCTCCAATGATTTTATCGTGCTTTAGGATGTCCCAATGTTTTTTTATTATTTTTCTGAACTGGTATTCTTTTTCATGATATTGGGTTATTATGGGTATATCAAAAACGCTGTTATCTTCTGGTGTGTTTTTTTCGCTATCTGAGATTGTGTCTTTCTTTTTTTCTTCTTTTTGGTGTTTCTGAATGAGTGATTGCCGTTCTATTTTCATAACTTCATTTTTTATTTCTTCTAGTTTGGTGGCATTGTACCCCTTTTCCAAGAATTTTTGCTGTAAATTAGTTGCCTCGTGTTCGAACCGTTCATTCAGGGTACAATTCCTCCGTAAGCGGATGTATTGGCTCCGTGGGATATTGATGAGCCAGACTGGAAGATGGCAACTATCTAGAGCAATGAAGCCATTGCTGTCTGTAGGTTTTGTGTATGTTTGGGTTAGTATTTTGTTATTCTGAATTTTAATGGTTAAATCCAGGAAGTTGATTTCCTGGGTACTATAGGTGGACGTGAATTTTAAGTAAAAATCGTTTTTATTTATTTCATTTAAAAAATATTGTAGGGACGGCATCCCCCCTTTCCATATAAAAACAATGTCGTCTATAAATCTCCGCCAGAGGACCAGGTTCGCGCGGAGCCCGCCATTGGGAAAGATGGTAAGCTCCTCCCACCTTCCCATGTATAGATTAGCGAAGCTCGGCGCGAATCTGGTCCCCATCGCGGTCCCCCACGTCTGGAGGAAAAAATTGTCCTCAAATTTAAAATAATTGTGATTCAGGATGAATAAAATGCATTCCCCAAGGAAGTCTATTTGTTCTGGTGGAATGTGTCCCTTTTTGTCCAGGAAGTGTTGGGCTGCTTCCTTCCCTTTATTATTTTCTATTACCGTGTATAAGGACGTGACGTCGAGTGTCCCCAGGATGTAGTCTGGTTCCCATTTTACTGTCTCCAGAATTTGTAGAATATGTTGTGTGTCTTTTAGGTAGGCAGGCAATTCTTGGACATATTTTTGAAGAATTGTGTCCACATATTTAGAGAGGTTACTAGTAAGACTACCTATGCCACTAATTATTGGGCGCCCGGGTGGTTGTGACTCTGATTTATGGATCTTTGGCAGATAATAAAAACAAGATATGCGGGGATGTCTTATATTTATAAAATCAGCTTCTTCCTTGTTTAAAATACCTAGTCTCCTTCCCTTTAATATCAATTTGTTGAGTCTCTGCTTATATTGTTCTGTCGGATCATTCTTGATTGTTCTGTATGTTTTTCCATCCTTGAGTATTTTATTAGATTCTAGTAGGTAATCTACATGATTTAGTATCACTATACCCCCTCCTTTGTCGGCGGGTCGAATAATGATGTCATTGTTGGTCTGAAGTGTTTTGATGCTAATTTGTTCTTGTTTGCTGAGATTATTCTTGCGTAGTTTATTGTTCTTTGACTTTATTTTCCTTAAATCCCTAGTGACTAGGGTTTCAAACGTTTTGAAAGATTCTGAATATTCGTTCAGTGGGTTGAACCAGGATTTATTTTTCAGTTGGGTGTGTAGGAAGTTAGTCTCTGTACTTGTGCTTTTATTTTCTTCAATCACTACCCTATTCACATATTTTGTAAGCCTCTTTTCTTTAACTGATTTGTAGTGGTCAAATTGGGGTTCTTTTTTCTTTAAAAAGTGTTTTTTCAGGGCCAAATGGCGTAAGAATTTTTTTAGGCCAATGAAGGCGTCAAAGGGGTGAAATTTGGCAGAGGGTGCGAACTTTAATCCTTTTTGCAATAGGTTTATGTCACTGTTAGTTAGTATATATTTGCTGAGATTGAAGATTTTTTGGCCTGTTATTTTGATTTCCTTTTTGGATAGTCTTTTTCCCCTCTGTCCTCTTTTTTGTGTTTTTCTTTTACGGTTCTTGGTTGAAAAAAATCCTTCCTGATAGATTTTTTCACTATACTGGTGGTCCCTATGCCTTGATTAGATGAGTTTCTCGTATTTATGGCATAATTGGATCTGTGGGATTTTTTTGGATCATTCTTTTGGACTACTGCACTGTAACTTAGAAGGCCTGGGGTACCCACGCCTGAGTTATTTTCATCTAGGTTTGATCTATTGGTGAATGTATTTTCAAGTGGACTGTATCTATTGGATAATTCCAAGGGGCTGCTTGGAGCTGTCTCCACCTGTTGGCTATTGTGGGTGTGGACTGTTGGAGTGGGTGGGATGGTTGGGGTGATTTTATCCCCTCTATTTTGTTTCTCCTTGGTATGATGTTTCCTCAATATGTGAACTACTGGGGTTATTGGGACGAAGTTGTTCTCTTCTTCTATTGTTGTTATTATACTCGTGTTGTGGAGTGTGTAGTCACTTTTATATGTGTCATCACAATTGGTTTCATCTATTGTATTCAGGGTGGATTTCTCAGACATAAAATTTCTAATGTCTGGTGCACTTATTTGTGGGATGCAATCTCTGTCAAATTTTTGTTTCTTTTTGCTTATTATTTCATCTTCTTTCATTTTTATTCTATTTTTAATTGATCCCTGTAGATGAATGATGTCTGGGTGATCTCTGAACGGCTTGAGACTCTCAAATAGCTCAGTGATCTCCCTATTGGTATTGATTAGTCCATTTCTCCTTTTATCAATGATGAAACGCATTGTTTGTCTTGAAAAATTATGGAAGAGCTCATCCCATTCTTTTTGTGTATGTTCATCCCCTACGTCGCCTGCTAGGGTTTTGTAAATTTTTAGCCCTTTTGGGATAATATCCCAATCCAGATATTTTTCAAGGGAAGCTACTTCCCATAGGTCCCGCATTTCACTTATTAGCAATCTTTCCAGATTTTTCATTCGTCCTAAAGCTTCTTTCACTTGTTTGTGTGCATAGTCAATATTGTCTAGAGAGACATTGGTATTTGAGTTGAAAAAGAATTTTTGAACAAATTTGATGCGATCTTTTCTGTCTAGCCATAATTCACTCATATTTTTGCTTTTTTAATGGATGGTGCTATTCAAGGGGTTGACGGTATGCTGCTGAGTGTTTGAGGCAATTATTTTAAGTAAATGAGCAAAAGCAATGAGTAAACACTCGCGCTGCCGTCTGGGTGAGGTGGGTTGGAGGTGAGCTCACACACAAGGACTATGTGTGGGCCCCGTCGCTGCTGGGTTCTGCTGTGGGGTTAATTGCCAAAAAACAGCCCACAGAATAGGAGAAGACCTAGTATTGGAAATAAAAGAAGAAAGAACCCGCGCTGACCTTGTTCCTACCTATAAGATATACTACTAATGAAGCACTGGATATAGTAGACACTGCCCTAAACTTTCTGGTGTCTATTGTGGTACCTCTATTATCGTTCGTTTATACACAGTCACAACATGCGTTTTGTTCCAGTAGGGGGTCATCTATTATATCAAGTGCCCGTGCGGGAAGGTATACGTAGGGAGAACAAAACGCGAACTAAAGGTCCGGATATGGGAACATGTAAAAAACATAAGTAAAAAATTTGTGGGCCATCCACTATCACGCCACTTCTCGGAAAAACATAAGGGCAAATTCGAGGGCTCATCCTTTGGAGGTATAGAGCAAGTGAGCCATGATCCCAGAGGAGGAGACTATATAAAAGCAATGTCCCGCAAAGAAAGTGAGTGGATCTACAACCTAAATACCCTGGCCCCTACAGGCCTTAATCAAGAAATCGAATTGTTCGCATTTCTATAAACTTCTCTATATATGAAGTAACAAGATACTATTATGTAAGAAAACAATAACAATAAAAAGACTATTCAAATATTTAGGCCCTCCCCCCATACTAATTAATATACACCCCAACCACACTATAGAACTTGGTAATTTGGGGAATAATAGTTCAAAAGAATCAAAAGGACCCATAATAACATTATATATATCACATAACAACTGCATATGCTCCTTTTTTGTTTCTATGTCCCCCAACACTCCTTGTAGTTTTTCTGTACTGCGGCTCTATTGTCCTGTAAACAAAAAAGCGTCTCCATGGAAACCTGCAAGCTTAAAGATCGGCTGAACAGGCTCTACAGTCATCCCTGAGGAAGGAATACGTCTATTCCGAAACGCGTCGGAGGAATTGTGGACCCTAGAGGCTTCCGTAGCTTCAGGTGTGACGTCACACTGCAGGTCTCCAGGACAACGAATCTAACAACGGCTGCTCTGTGCGCGCGCAAGCTACCGGCCGGAGCTGCGCACGCAATACAGAGCAAGCTGAAGATAGAACAGGACAAGAGAAGAGGATTACCAGCATCTCTACCTACAACAGCAGTTTTCTGCAGGAACGGACTGAGCGGGGGCACATAACAGTAAGTGTTAACCACTGCCCTGCCACAGCAGACTATCTTAGTAGTACTATATCACTGTGCAATATTCACCATATGCTACTGGAACAAAACGCATGTTGTGACTGTGTATAAACGAACGATAATAGAGGTACCACAATAGACACCAGAAAGTTTAGGGCAGTGTCTACTATATCCAGTGCTTCATTAGTAGTATATCTTATAGGTAGGAACAAGGTCAGCGCGGGTTCTTTCTTCTTTTATTTCCAATACTAGGTCTTCTCCTATTCTGTGGGCTGTTTTTTGGCAATTAACCCCACAGCAGAACCCAGCAGCGACGGGGCCCACACATAGTCCTTGTGTGTGAGCTCACCTCCAACCCACCTCACCCAGACGGCAGCGCGAGTGTTTACTCATTGCTTTTGCTTATTTTTAATACAGGGTCAATATAGGGACATTTATATCAATGAGAACATTGTAGAGGCATTATAGGAGGGCATTATTATTACTGGGGATACTATAGGGGGCATTACTACTGGGGTCACTATGGGGCATTATTACTACTAGGGAAACTATAGAGAAGCAATATTACTACTTGGGGCACTATACAGGGCATTATGACTACTGGTAGCATTAAAAGAGACATTATCATTACTGGGACACTATAGGGGCATTATTATTACTGGGGATATCATATGGGCATTATAGGGCATTACTTGGAGCACTACAGTGGCATTTTTAACACTGAGGCAATATAGGGACATTTTAGGGCAATATAAGGGCAATATTACCACTGACTTTTGGTATCAGGTTCTGCTGGAGTATTTTTTGCCTCACTACGGTATTGCTGGCCCCATAACTCCTCAACTTATGTTGACTCTGCCTACTTGTGTTGCCTTCACCTCATCTTCTGTCAGTTTGGACCTGTCTAAAACATGTGGCCAATATTAGTTTTTTTTTTCCCCTAGGGCCACTTTAAGTTCCCATTCCACCCCTCCTCCGAATGAGATCTGGAATCCTACTGATTGCTATTGGTACCTCTTCCACTTTTCATTTGCGCTATTTTTGATAACTGTCTCTCATGTTATTGAATTTTGGCACTAATTATACTATTTTTACAATTACAAGATAGAAGAGTAATGTCATAGACATCAGCTTGGCTTAGAGTAAAATATATTCCTCTAAGAGACATTTATTTTCACAAGGACATAAAAGTCAAAATGAATTAGTGAACACTGAAAGGAAGCCACCAATTGTAAAAGAACAGGATTGAAATTCACAAATAGGTCATGTAAGACTTACCGAAATGGTCAAAACTGTTTGACAAAGTCTAAAGAAACAGTAAACAATTGACTGATCAAGGGCAAATCTTGAAAAGCAGAACAAATTGACACAAAATCACTTTGATCACAGTCGTATTTTCCCACTGTCTAGTTAAGAGGATTTTTTTTTAAGTTTGTCACTTTTATAGGAGTATTAAATCTGTGCTGTGATTGTAATGGGAATTACAGTCCAACTTCATATATTCTTGTACAAAAATATGAAATATCTCAATAAGTAATGAGCAATATAATGGTACTGAGCATCCCGTTGTAGTATAGTATATCTCAGAGTAGTTAGAAACAGAATGTATATTTAATATTTAGTACAAGATATTATGCAAAAAACTGATGAATATATAGAGTGGATATAAAAAGTCTACACACTCCTGTTAAAATGTCAGGTTTCTGTGCTGTAAAAAAATGAGACAAAGATAAATCATTTCAGAACTTTTTCCACCTTCAATGTGACCTATAAACTGTACCACTTAATTGAAAAACAAACTGAAATCTTTTAAGTAGATGGAAGAAAAAAAAAAACTCAAATAATGTGGTTGCATAAGTGTGCACACCTTCTTATAACTGGGGATGTAGCTGTGTTCAGAATTAAGCAATCACATTAAAAATCATGTTAAATAGGAGTCAGCATACACCTGCCATCATTTAAAGTGCCTCTGATTAACCCCAAATAAAGTTCAGCTGCTCTAGTTGGTCTTTCCTGAAATTTTCTTAGTCGCATTCCACAGCAAAAGCCATGGTCCACAGAGAGCTTCCAAAGCATCAGAGGGATCTCATTGTTAAAAAGTATCAGTCAGGAGAAGGGTACAAAAGAATTTCCAAGGCATTAGATATACCATGGAACACAGTGAAGACAGTCATCATCAAGTGGAGAAAATATGGCACAACAGTGATATTAGAAAGAACTGGACGTCCCTCCAAAATTGATGAAAAGACGAGAAGAAAACTGGTCTGGGAGGTAACCAAGAGGCCTACAGCAACATTAAAGGAGCTGCAGGAATATCTGGCAAGTTCTGGCCATGTGGTACATTTGACAACAATCTACCGTATTCTTCATATGTCTGGTCTATGTGGTAGAGTGGCAAGACGAAAGCTTTCTCTTACGAAGAAAAACATCCAAGCCAGGCTAAATTTTGCAAAAACACATCTGAAGTCTCCCAAAAGCATGTGGGAAAAGGTGTTATGGTCTGATGAAACCAAGGTTGAACTTTTTGGCCATAATTCCAAAAGATATGTTTGGCGCATAAAACAACACTGCACATGACCAAAAGAACACCATACCCACAGTGAAGCATAGTAGTGGCAGCATCATGCTTTTGGGCTGTTTTTCTTTAGCTGGAACTGGGGCCTTAGTTAAGCTAGTGAAAAGTATGAACCTTCCAAATACCAGTCAATATTGGCACGAAACCTTCAGGCTTCTGCTAGAAAGCTGACCATGAAGAGGAACTTCATCTTTCAGCATGACAACGACCCAAAGCATACGAACATCTAAATCAACAAAGTAATGGCTTCACCAGAAAAAGATTAAAGTTTTAAAAATGGCCCAGCCAGAGTCCAGACCTGAATCTGATTGAAAGTCTGTGGGGTGATCTGAAGAGCGCTGTGCACAGGAGATGCCCTTGCAAGCTGACAGATTTGGAGTGCTTTTGCAAAGAAGTGTGGGCAAATCTTGCCAAGTCAAAATGTGCCATGCTGATAGACTCATACTCAAAAAGACTGAGTGCTGTAATAAAATCAAAAGCTGCTTCAAAAAAGTATTAGTTTAAGGATGTGCACACTTATGCAACCATATTATTTAAATTTTATATTTTTTCTTCCCTCTACCTAAAAGATTTCAGTTTGTTTTTCAATTGAGTTGTACAGTTTATAGGTTACATTACATTTGTCTAGTTTTTTTTTTACATCACAGAAACCTGATATTTTAACAGGGGTGTGTAGACTTTTTATATCCACTGTATATTAGAGATGAGTGGATTTTTCGGAAAAATATGCTTTGATACAAATTTATTTGCGGCGAATCGCGTTAAAAAAACAACACTTTCCGGGCTGCAGAGAGCCTTTATAGGGGTGTAGAACACTGTGCCTTATAGTAACAGGCATTGGGAGTCTGCTGTGGTAGTGAAACAATACTGTGAGTCAGTATGACAATCACATGAGAGGCGTGGCTCTTAGAATCACTTCACACTTCACTTATTTGGACAGTCACGGGGCCAACACTGACCAAATAACTCAAATCAGCCTACAGATGCTAGCGTCAAGAAGAAGCGCACTCCTTTTATACCGCCACCAGCTGATTCCACATAGATGTCTACAGAACCTGTTCTATTAAACTCGTATACAAGTAGAGCCCCCCGCCCCCGGACAGAGTGGAGAGGGTGTCAGCAGTAAGTTCAGTAAGTTTGTATCCACGTCACTAATTAGACATCACTGATTAATTTGCCGTTCCTCTGATCCGTCAGAACAATAACCCACAAAAAACTGATACTGTCTGTGGAGCATACGCCTTCACTCGGTCAGCATTCGCTCAATAATCCATCAGTATTGCTAATGCCAAAAAAAAAACAGTAGTGGATGTAAAACAGAGAATATTTGCATGTCTTCTGTGTCTTGTACCCACTCCTGCTTTTGGCTATCAAATCATAAGCCAATTCTGATGGGACCATACAAGCCTTACAGCTGCTACACAGACAGGATCCGTTGTGCATCTCATTTTTCCTTTGTTCTGACAGATCAGAAGAACGGTCATATAAATCATTATGTCAGCCAGGCCAAAAGGCAAAATAGTGGCCCAGTCATGAAGTGGGGAGGGTGTGAACAGCATGAGAATTCCACAGAGTGGCCCTATAACATAGTGATGAGGTGAAAGTAGCATGAGGAGGCCACAGAATGGTGCAATAACAGAGTCTGAAGGTGGCGGCAGCATCAGGAGACCACAGAATTCCACAGAGTGGCCCTATAACATAGTGATGAGGTGAAAGTAGCATGAGGAGGCCACAGAATGGTGCAATAACAGAGTATGAAGGTGGCGGCAGCATCAGGAGACCACAGAGTGGCACAATGACCGAGTCTGGAGGTGGCGACAGTAACAGCATCAGGAGAATACCACAGAGTGGCAAGGTGACATAGTGTGGAGATGGCAGCAGCATGAGGAGACCACAGAGTGGCAAGGTGACATAGTTTGGAGGTGGCGGCAGCATCTGGAGACCACAGAGTGGCAAGGTGACATAGTATGGAGATGGCAGTAGCAGCAGCAGCATCAGGAGACCACAGAGTGGCAAGGTGACATAATGTGGAGAAGGAAGTAGCAGAAGCATGAGGAGACAACAGAGTGGCAAGGTGACATATTGTGGATATGGCAGCAGCAGGATACCACAGAGTTGCAAGGTGACATAGTGTGGAGGTGGCGGCAGCATCCAGAGACCACAGAGTGGCAAGGTGACATAGTGTGGAGACGGCAGCAGCAGCATCAGGAGACCACAAAGTGGCAAGGTGACAAATTATGGAGATGGCAATAGCAGAAGCATGAGGAGACCACAGAGTGGCAAGGTGACATAGTGTGGAGATGGTAGTAGCAGCAACAGCATCAGGAGACCACAGAGTGGCAAGGTTACATAGTGTGGAGATGGCAGCATCACGAGCACACCACAGAGTGGCAAGGTGACATAGTGTGGAGATGGCAGTAGCAGCAACAGCATCAGGAGACCACAGAGTGGCAAGGTTACATAGTGTGGAGATGGCAGCATCATGAGGACACCACAGAGTGGCAAGGTGACATAGTTTGGATGTGGCGGAAGCATCTGAAGACCACTGTGTGGCAAGGTGACATAGTGTGGAGATGGCAGTAGCAGCAGCAGCATCAGGAGGATACCACAGAGTGACAAGGTGACATAGTGTGGAGAGGGCAGCAGCAGAACACCACAGAGTGGCAAGATGACCTAGTGTGAATATGGCAGCAGCATGAGGAGACCACAGAGTGACCCAGTAACAAAGTGGGGCGGTGGGCTGCAATACCAGTACCCGCTGACGAAGGTGGGTGAAATAAGGAGCACTTGGCATCAGATGTGTGGCATCAGGCGGGTTGCAGCATCAGAGTAGTAGCTGAGGCAGGTAGCCAGAAGAAACCGGTCTCTTTTATCAAAGTGTTGGTGTGTCACCATGGATGATCTAGTCTGATGCATCAGGAATTGGTGGTTGGAAATCCTGATGGATCCCTGCCTGATTCATCTTGACAAAGATCAGTCTCTCCATATTTTGGGTGGACAGGTGGGTTCTCATTGGGGTAACTATGGCCCCGCCGCTCTAAACATCCGCTCTGATGCCACACTACTGGCCGGGCAGGAAAGCTTTTCCAATGCAAACTCTGCTAGTTGCAGCTACAAATCCAGTTTTTCTACCCAGTAGTCCAGCGGATCTTCAATGTTGGGTGGCAGTGTCCTGTCCAAGTATGCCACCACCTGCTGGTTCAGGTCCTGCTCCAGGTCTACCTGCTGCTGCTGCTGCTGGTGAGTATATGCGGTTAAAGAAAGCTACTCATCAGTGACTGTAGACTCAGTCGTTTTTAGGATGTGTTGTTCAAAACGTTGTTCAGAGTTCTTGCTCCTTCAAGAATCTGTTTTGGTGGTCTAGAAAGAATGTTAGATCATGTCAGTGAAGTGTCTAAGTTTAACCCAAAGAGATAAGATCTTAACATTTTTTGTATGATTCCTGGTCTCCCCGAATGCAAATCCACCAGTTTATACATCTGATCAACTTTAGCTATCCATTGTTGGGTTGTTGAGGATACCACTGATTTCAAGGATAAGGCATCTTACACATGATTGTATCTGTATTTCGGTCTGAAAACCACAGAAAATACGTATAGCTTCCATGTGCAAGGTGGAAGGCTATGCAAATCGAGGAAGTAGCAGGTGCCAATAAGATCTGCAGAGGATCACATTTTCAAGCACCTAGGCCTAATCTGGGGCATGTCAGAGGTGCATAAAAGCCAGATTGGCCGCAAAGTTTTTTAGCCATGTGAAACCTAAAAAATCTGATCAAGTCATGTGGGATAATTGATCAGTGCCTCCTGTTCATCTAAATACCATTTATCTCCACTTGTCGCAAACTGAGAGGGACAGAATCCTGTAACTGAGAGACTTTAGTTTATCACTCCAGCAGATCACTGCACTGTTCAACATTGTGTTTCCCGGTGGTTTGGAGAACAACAACTTACTGGAATAACAGCAAGAAGTGCACAGAGGCGAAACTCTGCCTGATTAAAAGAATAGTGCATAGTGATTTATTCTGTACTACAAGTTAAATTGGACATCACATCCCAAGCATAGAGTGACAAACCGTGTGAAGGTGTTTGCAACATATTGGGTTATGAGCCAGTCATCCAGCTACAGGTGCTTCATTAACCTCATGCCACCACTCTTAATGGCTATCATGTTGCACAATATGACAGCCATGGATGCTAGAATGGAGATCTATCCTCTTCAGCGATAAGTCCCCACATTTGTCTTGGATGCAATGATAGCCAGAGATTGGTCCGTAGACCACATGGGCAAGGGAAAAACACACGGGTCCTACTCCCAGGATTATAGTGTGGGATGGCATAATATACAGTAGGCAGACCCTTCTAGTCTTCGTTTCAAGCACGTTAACAGCTCAACATTACCATTTCTCCAAAGTGTCCCTGGTGTTCTGCTTTTTTAACAGGACAACACCAGGCTACATGATGCATGTGCTACTATGAGTAGCCTGCATGGCTTAAACATGCTACCATGGCCTACAGTGTCTTGGGACTTCCCATCAAGCATATATTGGATGTCATTGGTTCGTAATTGCCAGTAGCGGATCTTGTTGATTTGCATGCCAAAGTGCATTTAATGTGACAGAACATTTCTCAGACAACCATTAATAACCTCATTGATAGTATGCCAAGGAGTATAAGTGTATAGATTTATGTGCATTGAGCTCATACTCGATACTGAATAAATCATGATGTTTTAACTTTTAACTATTTTGTTTCAATTTTTTATAATTTTCATATTGTTAACATGTCCATAGATCCTGTTATTTCCATATTTCCACGACTTTTCCTTCTTGGTTTTGCAATTTCAATGTTGAAGAGCATAATCTCAGGGGTGTCTTTTTTTTTTTTTTTTTGCTGAGCCAGACACAACTAATATACACTGCTCAAAAAAATAAAAGGAACACAAAAATAACACATCCTAGATCTGAGTTAATTAAATATTCTTCTGAAACACTTTGTTCTTTACATAGTTGAATGTGCTGACAACAAAATCACACAAAAATTAAAAAATGGAAATCAAATTTTTCAACCCATGGAGGTCTGGATTTGGAGTCACACTCAAAATTAAAGTGGAAAAACACACTACAGTCTGATCCAACTTTGATGTAATGTCCTTAAAACAAGTCAAAATGAGGCTCAGTAGTGTGTGTGGCCTCCACGTGCCTGTATGACCTCCCTACAACGCCTGTGCATGCTCCTGATGAGGTGGCGGATGGTCTCCTGAGGGATCTCCTCCCAGACCTGGACTAAAGCATCTGCCAACTCCTGGACAGTCTGTGGTGCAACGTGACGTTGGTGGATACAGCGAGACATGATGTCCCAGATGTGCTCAATTGGATTCAGGTCTGGGGAACGGGCGGGCCAGTCCATAGCATCAATGCCTTCGTCTTGCAGGAACTGCTGACACACTCCAGCCACATGAGGTCTAGCATTGTCTTGCATTAGGAGGAACCCAGGGCCAACCGCACCAGCATATGGTCTCACAAGGGGTCTGAGGATCTCATCTCGGTACCTAATGGCAGTCAGGCTACCTCTGGCGAGCACATGGAGGGCTGTGCGGCCCTCTAAAGAAATGCCACCCCACACCATTACTGACCCAATGCCAAACTGGTCATGCTGGAGGATGTTGCAGGCAGCAGAACGTTCTTCACATCTGTCACATGTGCTCAGTGTGAACCTGCTTTCATCTGTGAAGAGCACAGGGCGCCAGTGGCGAATTTGGCAATCTTGGTGTTATCTGGCAAATGCCAAACATCCTGCACGGTGTTGGGCTGTAAGCACAACCCCCACCTGTGGACGTCGGGCCCTCATATCACCCTCATGGAGTCTGTTTCTGACCGTTTGAGCAGACACATGCACATTTGTGGCCTGCTGGAGGTTATTTTGCAGGGCTCTGGCAGTGCTCCTCCTGTTCCTCCTTGCACAAAGGCGGAGGTAGCGGTCCTGCTGCTAGGTTGTTGCCCTCCTACGGCCTCCTCCACGTCTCCTGATGTACTGGCCTGTCTCCTGGTAGCGCCTCCATGCTCTGGACACTACGCTGACAGACACAGCATACTTTCTTGCAACAGCTCGCATTGATGTGCCATCCTGGATAAGCTGCACTACCTGAGCCACTTGTGTGGGTTGTAGACTCCGTCTCATGCTACCACTAGAGTGAAAGCACCGCCAGCATTCAAAAGTGACCAAAACATCAGCCAGGAAGCATAGGAACTGAGAAAGGTCTGTGGTCACCACCTGCAGAACCACTCCTTTATTGGGGGTGTCTTGCTAATTGCCTATAATTTCCACCTGTTGTCTATCCCAAAACAGTGACCAAAACATCAGCCAGGAAGCATAGGAACTGAGAAGTGGTCTGTGGTTACCACCTGCAGAACCACTCCTTTATTGGGGGTGTCTTGCTAATTGCCTATAATTTCCACCTGTTGTCTATCCCATTTGCACAACAGCATGTGAAATTGATTGTCACTCAGTGTTGCTTCCTAAGTGGACAGTTTGATTTCACAGAAGTGTGATTGACTTGGAGTTACATTGTGTTGTTTAAGTGTTCCCTTTATTTTTTTGAGCAGTGTATGTGTAGTGCAATCTACTGATAGTTTTTAGCTCAATCGTCTGTAGACTGAGAGTGCTGGACAGAAAAACACTTCATGCAGAGATTTTCTAGTGCTATTTTACTTCTGATCTGCCAGTCGAATATGAATCCTGTAGAAAATTATGGGATCAGTATTGCTTCAGTTTCCTTCTGGTGCTTTCTGTACCACTCTGACCGGAAAGTGAGCCATATCACTGCATGGACAGTATGTGAAGCAAGCGTAAACAGTCAAATAAAATGGAAGGCACAGATCTATATAGATATTTCTATAGATTTTTATTGTCCCTTCAGCCATGTTTAAATGTTTATATTTATTATTTTGACCAAATGATTTTAAATTTATAAACTAATTACTATTTTACAGCACGGAAATGGCAAACAAACTGGCAGGGGAACGAATTACGTTTGATGTAAGAGCAAAGACACATTCATATTATAGAACTGTTTGGCACTTTGGGTATTGGAGAAAAAATAAAAAAACTAGTCGTTGATTTAGTTATATAGCTTCAACTGTTCCCATGTTGCTGTTTCTTCTTGTTGGGTCAATAAATTTTTCTCTGATGGAAAATTTCAGATTTTGATTAAATGTCATGGAGAAAAGATGAACATTCTGTTAAGTCTTAAGTAATCTCTAGGTGCTTAATCCATTCAAAGGTAAGATGAAATATATAGCATAGTGTATTGGAAGAGTAACAAAAATATACATCTGTCTTTGCTTTGCATTACCAGAAGTGCAGATCTCATTACTTTAACATATGCTTCACCAAGGTCACTGCAAATAAAACACTTATTACTAGCACTTTCTATATGTAATTCTAACTAGGTGTATAAATAGCTGTGCTTGCTTTGATCTTTATTTCTTTCCGTAATGATTTAATAAAACCAATGCAAAGGAAAATGGAACAGTTTCCAATAGCAACTGATTAGGTTGCAGCTTTTATCTAAAAAGACGTCTAGAAATCAGAATTGGTTGGGTAACTGTTCCATATATCCTTTGCATTATTTTTAGATTGTGGATTATATGCTGGATGTTAGCCCAGCGCTCTGTGCCTGCCCTGCTGGTCCTACTCGCGAGCACGTGCGTCGGGCTCCCTCATTCTCTTCAGCTGCCGTGCACCATGTGGACAAGCTGTTGTATTTGTGCTCCATACCAGAGTTTACTTCCTGCTTTAGGCTACATGCACACAAACGTTGTTTGTTTCGTGTCCGTTCCGTTTTTATTGCGGATAGGATGTGAACCCATTCATTTCAATGCAATTTGCGGACCGCAAAACACATACGGTCGTGTGCATGTAGCTTTAGTCTTGTACTGTTGTTTGGGCGTGCATGGGCGTGTCTCTCCTCCCTTGTGAGGCAGCATCTACAGGCCCTCTATCTCCCCAGCCTATGGCTGAGTTGCAGGAAGTATTTAAGGGAGATTCCTGCTCCAGGGAGGCGCCCGAGCAAACTTGGTCACTAGCTTGTCAAGTTCCTTGTGTGAAGGTGTTTTGTAGTTTTGCTTTTCTGCGTACCGGACCCTGCTTCTTGATTCAACTGATTTTGCTTGATTGTCGCCTGCCTCTGACCTCGGACTTTGTTTATGGACTTTGCTTGATCGCTGCCTGCCCTGACCTCGGACTTCCTGACTGTGACATTCCCCTTGGTGCTTTGCACTAGTATCTCTGACCCCCTAATCAGCTGCTACTGACGCTGGGACTGCTCTGGAATGGCACCTGGTGACTACCCTATTGTCTCAAGCCTATCCTCACTATCAAAGGCACTAGTGAAGACCAGGTAGTCACCTAGTCACGCCCCTCCAGGGTATAGTCGGTCAGTGAAACAGTGGGTCCACACCCGCTGGCAAAACGCTGGATCCTATAGCAGAAAATTCTACATAGGATATCATATAGTAAATTTCACTTAGCTGTAAACCTTTAATCAATGGGCAATCAACAGTTTTATAAAATATACTATAATAGGCTTCAACTAGAGATTAGCGAATTTATCACAATTCGTTTTGGGTCCGATTTGTCTGACAAACATGAGATTTGATTTGGGCACAAATCAATTCTACCCAAATCGAAAGTGGTTTAAATGCCTGGAAAAGTCTTTCTCTCTCTCTCTCATCTTTCTTCTCTCTCTTATCTCATCAAAATTCTCGCAAATCAAATCTCAATAAATTCTGATTTTAACTAATCTGAATTATATGGCTTTAACCTTTTAACTTCTTAGAGTCCTTGAGCATAATATGGGAGGAAGGATTCTAAACAGTGTGCTTTTGGCATATACACTGAACAAAAATATAATCGCAACACTTTAGGTTTTTCTCCCATTTTGCATGAGCTGAACTCAAAGATCTGAAACATTTTCTACATGCACAAAAGACCCATTACTCTCAAATATTGTTCACAAATCTGTCTAAATCTGTGTTAGTGAGCACTTCTCCTTTGCCGAGATAATCCATCCCACCTCACAGGTGTGGCATATCAAGGTGCTGATTAGACAGCATGAATATTGCACCAGTGTGCCTTAGACTGCCCATAATAAAAGGCCACTCTGAAATGTGCACAGTTTTTCCTTACTGGGGAAGGGGTCAGAAAACCAGTCAGTATCTGGTGTGGCCACCATTTGCCTCACGCAGTGCAACACATCTCCGTCGCATAGAGTTTATCAGATTGTAGATTGTGGCCTGTGGAATGTTGGTTCACTCCTCTTCAATAGCTGTGTGAAGTTGCACAATATTGTCAGGAACTGGAACACGCTGTTGTATATGCTGATCCAGAGCATCCCAAACATGCTCAATTGGTGACATGTCCGGTGAATATGCTGGCCATGCAAGAACTGGGATGTTTTCAGCTTCCAAGAATAGTGTACAGATCCTTGCAATGTGGGGCCATGCATTATCATGTTGCAACATGAGGTGATGGTTGTGGATGAATGGCACAACAATGGGCCTCAGGATCTCATCCCGGTATCTCTGTGCATTCAAAATGCCATCAATAAAATGCACCTATGTTTGTTGTCCATAACATACGCCTGCCCATACCATAACCCCACCGCCACCATGGGCCACTCGATCCACAACTTTGACGTCGGCAAACCGCTCACCCACATGACGCCACACACGCTGTCTGCCATCTGCCCTGAACAGTGAAAACCGGGACTCATCTGTGAACAGAATGCCTCTCCAACGTGCCAGATGCCATCAAATGTGAGCATTTGCCCACTCAAGCTGGTTACGACGACGAACTGCAGTCAGTTCCAGACCCCGATGAGGACGACAAGCATGCAGATGAGCTTCCCTGAGATGGTTTCTGACAGTTTGTGCAGAAATTCTTTGGTTATGCAAATCAATTGTTGCTGCAGCTGTCCGGGTGGCTGGTTTCAGACGATCATGGAGGTGAACATGCTGGATGTGGAGGCCCTGGGCTGGTGTGGTTGTGAGGCCGGTTGGATGTACTGCCAAATTCTCTGTAACACCTTTGGAGACGGCTTATGGTAAAGAAATGAACATTAATTGCACGGGCAACAGCTCTGGTAGACATTCCTGCAGTCAGCATGCCAATTGCACGCTCCCTCAAACGTTGCAACATCTGTGGCATTGTGCTGTGTGATCAAACTGCACATTTCAGAGTGGTCTTTTATTGTGGGCAGTCTAAGGCACACCTGTGCAATATTCATGCTGTCTAATCAGCACCTTGATATGCCACACCTGTGAGGTGGGATGGATTATCTCGGCAAAGGAGAACTGCTCACTAACACAGATTTAGACAGATTTGTGAACAATATTTGAGAGTAATTGGTCTTTTGTGTATGTAGAAAATGTTTCAGATCTTTGAGTTCAGCTCATGCAAAATGGGAGCAAAACCGAAAGTGTTGCGTTTATATTTTTTTTCCGTGTATTTGTCAAGTATTGCTTAGGATAATATTTATATTCTGCCTAAAACCTACTACATGCATATTTCACAATGGAAGTCAGTGACAGATTTAGATATATGCAACTTTATAGGAACACAGCAGCCTAAATCTAGGGCATATATTCAGTTCAAATATGTAAGCCAAGTGTATGCCTATGGCGTAATGTGAACATATCCTCAAGCATGGTGTTTCAGGTTTGAAATAAAATTCTGCTTCAGTTTTCTCTGATGAGTAATTATGGTGGATTGTGAAAGGTGCCTACATGGGTGGGTCTTTCTTTAGGATATGTTTATTCTTCCTTATTTCTGAGCAGCGAACAGGTTGCAACTATTTTCACATAATGCATGGTAAGGGTACTTTCACACTAGCAGCAGGGGAGTCCGGCAGGCTGTTCCGGCGGGTGAACAGCCTGTCGGATCCGTCCTGCCGCTAGTCCACATGTGCCTCCGGACTGCCACTCTGTCCCCATTGACTATAATGGGGTGGGGGTGGAGTTCTGGCGGCAACACGGCAGCGCACAGCTAGAGGCAGCCGGACTACATGCAGTACTTTTAGTCCGGCTGCCTCTAGCCATGTGCTGCCATACTTCCGCCGGAACTCCGCCCCCATTATAGTCAATGGGGACGGAGCGGCAGTCCAGGGGCACAAGTGAACCAGCAGCAGGACGGATCCGACAAGCTGTTTACCTGCCGGAACAGCCTGCTGGACTCCCCTGCCGCTAGTGTGAAACTAGCCTAAGTCTTTGCTCATAATATGTTGAACATTAGAGATGTGCAAAGTTTAAAAAAATATGATTTGACCGATTCCCCCTGAAGTTAGCCAAAAAATTTGATTTGTTCTGAATTGATTCATAATGAATTGCCATAAATCAGGTATTCCTGTATGTCACGGTGGCTGAGGGAATGTATCATACAGAAGACACTTGGCAGCAATGATGGGGAATGGTGATCCCGTCGAACCCCATCACTTAACCCCCCAGAAGCATCTGCGAGGTAAGGCACTTCTGCCTTGCAATTGGAGGCAGCACAGTGAAATTGTGGGGCTCCTATCAGTTACCATGGCAGCCTGGACAGTTCTAAATATTCCCCTGGCTGCCATGGTAACCTCCCTGCTGCGATGTGCTTGAGGCATAGCTCAGTAAGGAGCACATCAAATGCAAAATAAAATATAAAAACTTAAAATATTAAAAGTTTAAATCACCCAACCAACCAATTTAAACAATAAAAAAATAAACATATTAGGTATCACTGTGTCCAAAAATGTTGGAAATGTGTTTTTCAAATTTCACCCCACAAAATTTTTTATTTCCAGTTTTCCACTAACAGTCATGGTAAATTAAATTGTGCCCTTAAAAATTACAATTTCTCCAACAAATAAGCCCTCTTATGGCTATATGAACGGAAAATGAAAAAAAGTTACGGCTATTGTAAGGAGGAAAAAAAAACGAAAATGCAAAACCCAATATGGTCCATGTGCTTCATATGCTCTTTAATCAATGCAAACAAGAAATTTAAAATGTACACATTAAAATTTTAAATGGCTCACGTGTGTCTGCAGGGGAATCTTAAAATGGACTTATATATAGATATACAGTGGATATAAAAAGTCTACACACCCCTGTTAAAATGTCAGGTTTCTGTGATGTAAAAAAATGAGACAAAGATAAATAATTTCAGAACTTTTTCCACCTTTTAATGTGACCTATAAACTGTACCACTCAATTGAAAAACAAACTGAAATCTTAGATGGAGGGGAAAAAAACTAAAAAACTAAAATAATGTGGTTGCATAAGTGTACACACCCTCTTATAACTGGGGATGTAGCTGTGTTCAGAATTAAGCAGTCACATTCAAAATCATGTTAAATAGCAGTCAGCATACACCTGCCATCATTAAAAGTGCCTCTGATTAACCCCAAATAAAGTTTAGCTGCTCTAGTTGGTCTTTCCTGAAATTTTCTTAGTTGCATCCCACAGCAAAAGCCATGGTCCACAGAGAGCTTCCAAAGCATCAGAGGGATCTCATTGTTAAAAGGTATCATCAAGTGGAGAAAATATGGCACAACAGTGACATTACCAAGAACTGGACGTCCCTCCAAAATTGCTGAAAAGATGAGAAGAAAACTGGTCTGGGAGGCTACCAAGAGGCCTACAGCAACATTAAAGGAGCTGCAGGAATATCTGGGGGAAAGAGCTGCCTCATCCTCCTCTCTGCTCTGCTTGTCACAGACCCTGAATCCAGCTGATAAGATTAGCCTCCATGAGGGCCTTCACAACAACCTCCATTTTGTTGTGAGGCACTGGTTGTAATACAGCTGGTTTAATGTACGACATACAACCGTGCCTAAAAAATGCAGAAACCAAAAATATCGGCGTTCACGCCAGCCTCGCTGATTTTGCACGCATCCTCCACCAATTGTGGTGTTTCGCTCTGGTAGATAGGGTAAGCGGGCGCAGTACAGAGGCAAAATACAAGTTCTTAACTCGAACATCAGTGTTTATTCACACTTGAGGCAATTGCACAAAAGAGCACGTAACTTTGCAGTTTTGGTGTTAATTCACACACAATGGAATGTTCATATAACACAAGTCACCTTGCTGGCAGTTCTGCCTCCAGTACTCCACAGCAGGCTTTAGGGGGCCTGTTTCCCCAGCATGCGGCTCTCGGCCCTCCAGTACGGCACAAAGCCTCAGATCCCCAAAACAGAGACATCGCTGCTGAGTTCAGCTGCCTATTTAAGGACCGCCAAAACCCGGACCGGCACTTTAACTCCGGTCCGGTATTTGACCTTACCTGGCTGGAAACCAGCCCAGCCACACATGCTGGAAGGAAAATACCTGCCTTGCCAGACACAACCCCTCACTGTGTCACATGGCCTATTTCAGTACAATAAGACAAATACATTCTCAGTTCACATCAGCGGTGGTTATATGTGGTAAAATCTTTATTGAAGTATTTTGGTTGAAAGACAAAATGTATTCAGCGGTCAGCGCTGCGGTTATTTGCGGTAAAATCTCCATGATGTCTCCATGATAAATCTGCAGAGTGGGGGCCCTGTGTGCTTCTACACACTTTCCAAATAATCCTTCAGCGGGGCAGACAGATGCCTGATGACCGGGACGCCCCATGACCTCCCCAGGAGCTACTCTGTATAGTGCGGGGGGAATCCGAAGACCCTCTCCATCTTCGTGCTCCGTTATATGTGGTAAAATGTTTATTGACGTATTTCAGTTGAAGTTATATGTTGTAAAACCTTTTGGGGCGTATTTTGGTCGAAAAACTAATTGTATTCATTATTCAGCACTGCGGTTATATGCGGTAAAATCTTTATTGATGTATTTCGGTTGAAAAACAAATTGTATTCATCATTCAGCGCTGCGGGTATATGCGCTAAAATCTTTATTGACGTATTTTGGTTGAAATTATTTTTTTATTCAGTGGTCAGCGCTGCGGTTATATGCGGTAAAATCTTTATTTAAGTATTCCGGTCGAAAAACTAAATTTATTCAGCAGAAAGTTTTGTGGTTATTTGCGGTAAAATCTTTAGTGACGTATCTTGATGAACTTCGCGACTCTTCTGGGCTCAAAGCTATCTTGACGCTTTGTCTTCTTATTGTCTGTAGCTACTAGAGGCCTGTTCATGCCAGGCAGGTTCCCCCAGAAGTATCTGGGTCGATGAGCAGCCGATACCGCATTTGCATCAATCTTGACAGGATTCGTCTCCAGGTGGAGAGAAATTGTTTTTTGGAATGCTTTCTCCATCGTAACCACGTCGTTGAATAAACAGAAGACTGGCGAATTCTCTCCTGTCTTAGGCAACACTTAATTTTTATTATTCAATTTATTTAATATTGAATATTAAATTGAACCAAAATTTGATTAAAATTATAAGTAATCTTAAATTTGCCAATATATTATCCCAATCTTCGAGGGAAATTCACGGACAATCAATTTGCCTAGCCTTTTGTGTCGGAGAACGTGTATTATCAAATCGTTTTAAGCAGCACTTTATAAAGTTGAGAAATTTTATCCTTCTGTTCCACATTCCCTATAAATGAATAGACAAAGCAGCCACTCTGTGGCCTCCTCATGCTGCTGCCACCTCCACAATCTCTCGTCGTCGTGCCACTTTCTGGCCCCTCATGCTGCTGCCACCTCAGCAATCTCTCGTCGTGACACTCTTTGGCCTCCTCCTGATGTTGCCCCCGCCACCTCCACGCTCTGTCTTTGTGCCACCCTGTGGCCTCCTGATGTTTCTGCCACCGCCACCTCTGCACTCTGTCATTGTGCCACTCTGTGGCCTCCTACTAATGCTTCTGCTGCCGTCACATCCAGACTCTGTTATTGTGCCACTCGTTGGCCTTCTCCTGATGCTGCTTCTGCTACTGCTGCCACCTCCAGACTCTGTCATTGGGCCACTCTGTGGTCTACTCTTGATGATGATGTATAGTCTTGTGTACACGCAGTCTTACCCTTCAGGACTCGATGCGCTTAGCTGAATAATTCAACAGGGTGGAAAAAAAGAAGGCATGACACTTTGCCATGGGCCACAAAGGCCTAGAGAATAAGGCACCTATTCCAGAGACCAATTTCCTAGCACTTATCAAATGAAAAGTCAAGAAAAAGGGGAGGAAGGTAGGGGGATCTCAAGGTTTAAAGGGTTTGGACGAGATATAGAGAATGTGAAGAAAACAATTTAATAAACGTGGGGAAAAAGTATCTTTAAAATAAACAAACATTACCAACCGTGAATTTATAGACTAAGATTTAAGAAAACCCCCAAAATTATATAAACCAAATAAGTGTTATATAGGAAGATCAAATGCCTGTTTGAAAAGTAAGGTTTTCAGCGCACGTCTGAATGAGAGAAGACTGGGAATCATTTTCAGGGCCAGAGGTAGGTGGTTCCAAAATCTGGCCCCTTGAGCCAAAAAGTATCTACCTCCACGTCTGATCTTGTTAACTTGCGGGATGTTAAAATTCGCAGAGTTACTAGACCTCAATGTCCTCAACGGGGCGTACCTGGTGAATTTACGTCGCAGGTACAAGGGCCCCACACCATGGAATACCCTATGCATGAAGCATTCAATCTTGAACATCACTGTTGTTGGACGGGGAGCCAGTGCAAGGCATTAAGAGAGGGAGTGATATGCTCTCGGCGGGCAACACCAGTTAGAAGCCTTGCTGCGGCATTCTGAACAAGTTGAAGTCTATGCAAGTTCTTCTTAGGGAGTCCCATGTACAAGGCATTACAATAGTCCAACCGACTGCTGTCAGTGTATTTTAAAATCCTCCCCAGAAGTTCCAGCTGGTAGTGGCAGGTACTAACCACCTGATTTATCTGAGGGGCCAGGGTTAATCTGGAGTCCAAGACCACTCCCAAGTCC